>NC_056757.1:1657500-2257500 GCF_018687715.1 Carya illinoinensis
GCCGCAAACCTAGGAGTAGTAGTCCTGATGGGCGGCGACAACATCTGGATAATACTTGTGGTAATGATAGGGATAGGGCGCCCATGGAAAATGATAGGGATAGGGGCACCCATAGGGGAGATCCGGATGATAGTAGGAGGATTTGCTGGAGGCGGTGTGTCCTCATCCAGTCGAAAAGCGCACACACGAAGAGATAGGTATGAAGAAGTATATGTGCTGGATAGGACCCCCAAGTATCAAAAGCTCAATACTCAGACAACTATATCCTTCGGGGAAGAGGATCGAAAATGGGTGCTATACCCACACGACGATGCGTTAGTAGTCATTCTCCTAGTTGCCAACTATACGACCAGGTGAATACTTATTGACAATGACAATTTAGTAGACATATTATTTTGGGAGGCCTTCACCAAGATGGGTATAAGTGCAAATAAGTTAAAACCTTCCTCGACAGTGCAGAAGGGCTTCTCTGGGAATGCAATACAACCTGTAGGCACCATCACCCTCCTGGTGAATGCCAGGATAGGAATGCGCACGGCCACCACCATGACCGACTTCTTGGTCATAAAAGCCCTATCTTCATACAATGCCATATTAGGATGGCCGACACTTAACAATCTCAAGGCGATTACATCCACCTATTACCTCAAGGTGAAGTTTCCTATAGATGAAGGAATAGCGGAGGCAAGAGGCGAGCAAGCCTTAGTGCGAGAATGCTATGTATAAGAATTAAGGAGTAATAAGAGCAAGGTGTGTACTGTCACAAGCGGTAGCAGAAAGAATGGCCAGGGAAGCAACCAAGAGGTCTTGCCACCACCCTTACCTCTTCCTCTAGAAGTGTCCTTAGAGTGGGGGGTAAAGGTTAGAGATTAGCAGAATCTATAATAGGTTGAAGCCAATGAACTGTTGGAGATAGTGACATTATATCCTGATCGTACCAGGGCCACCACACGCATCGGAACCCAAGTCCCCCAAGAGGAAAGGGAAGCCCTAAAACAGTTGTTAATAGAACATCGAGATGTGTTCGCCCGGAGCCATGAAGAGATGCTAGGAATAGATCACAGTATCATAGAGCACCATCTTTGTGTGGAACACGCACACAAGAAAGTACGTCAGAAAAGGAGGTCAATCAGTGCTAAAAGTATGCCGCCATTGCTGAGGAAGTTAGATGTTTACTGGCCACCGGTTTCATTAGAGAAGCCCATTACCCTAAATGGCTATTTAACGTGGTCCTTATGAAGAAGGAAAGCGAAAAATGGAGAATGTGTGTAGACTTCACTAACCTGAATAAAGCATACCAAAAGAATAGTTTCCCTCTACCACAGATAGATGTTATCGTGGAAGCCACTGTAGGGCATAAGATGCTAAGCTTTATGTATGCCTACTCAGGTTACAATTAGTTCTAAATGCACCAAATGGACGAGGAGAAGACATTGTTTATCACTGATAGAGGACTCTACTACTATCAAGTCATGCCATTCGGCTTGAAAAATGTGAGGGCTACCTACCATAGGCTAGTCAACCGAATGTTTAAAGGACAGATAGGCAAGTCAATGAAGGTTTATGTAGATGACTTGCTAGTAAAGAGCAAGGAGCCCACCTTATACCTGGTTGACTAGAGAGAAGCATTCACAATTTAATCCGACGAAATGTGTCTTTGAGGTCAACTCAGGAAGGTTCTTGGGTTTCATTACATCCGTGAGAGGAATTGAAGCCTCTCATGAGAAGAATGAGGCCATCCTGAACATGAAGCCACCGAGAAGCCTAAACGCCACTCAACAACTAGCAGGAAGGGTAACCTTCCTGAACAAGTTTGTGTCCAGTTCGATGGAAAAATGCCTCCCTTTCTTCAGGGTATTACGTAAGGCGTACCTCTAGAACGAGAAATGTGATGAAGCCTTTGAGAAACTAAAGCAACACTTGGCCAACCTGCCATTTCTAAGGTAGCCAAAAAAGGGAGAGATACTCTACACGTACTTTGCGGTCTCCCCACATGTCGTTTCAATTGTCCTAATTAAGGAAGAAAGAGGCACCTAGCTACCTGAATACTACATGAGTCAAGCCTTGAAAGGAGCAGAGGTGAGGTATTCACGGGTGGAGATGCTAGCTTTTGCCTTAGTCACAGCAACTAGGAGACTCCGCCCATATTTCCAAGCTCACATAATAAGAGTGCTCACAGAAAGCCCGCTCGCAAAGGTGTTGCAAAAACTGAATAGCTAAAGAGGTTACTGGGGTGGTTGATTGAATTAAACAAATTCGATATAGAGTATCTACCAAGGAAGGCATTAAAAAGGAAAGCATTGGCAGATTTTGTAGTAGAATTCTCATACTTACCCCCAGAGGATGTGGCGGCTTTGACATGGAAGTCATGGGTTCTCTTCATAAACGGCTTCTCTTATCGAGCTGGCGGAGGGAAAATTTCCCTAGAAGATAACAAAGTGGCAGACAAGCTGGCATGCGTAGCATCAGGGATGGAAGATGCACCCCTCCCATGGCAAGTCGAAAAGAGGGCTATTGAAGTCCCAACTATTGGGACATAAGTGTGCGCTACGGGCTCAAGCATCCCCGAATGGGCTGGGAACATAGTCAAGTACCTTGATATGGGTGAACTCCTTGAAGGGAACGCAGAGGCGAGGAAGGTAAGAAGGAAAGTGGCAAGGTTCATACTTATCGACAAGGTTCTCTACAAAAGGAGCTTTGCGACCCCCTTACTTCGGTAAATCTCTCCACAAAAAGCACAATATGTCTTGGTTGAAATACACGAGGGAATATGAGGAAACCATTCAGGTGAGAGGCCCTAGCCAGAAAGGTGGTGAAAGCTGGATACTATTGGCCCAATGCACTGAGAGATGCCCAAGAAATAGCCAGAAAGTGCATCAAGTGCCATATGTATGTGTCAGTTCCTCATGCCCACCCCGAAGGAGCTGCCCTCCGTGACCGCCCTTTGGCCATTCACCTAATGGGGAGTGGAACAGGTGGGGCATGAAATTTATGATCGTCAGAGTGGACTATTTCACCAAATAGGTGGAGCTAGAGCCCTTAGCAACCATAACAAGCAAGGTCGTGACTAGGTTTTCGTGGAAGAACATCATCTTCGGATATGGGATTTCACAAAGCATAGTTTCAGACAATGGGCACCAATTTGACTTAGACCACTACAAGGAATGGAGTGTAGAGTTGAAAATATAGATCAAGTACTCCTCTCCAAGGAATCCACAAGCAAACAGGCAAGTAAAGTCAACAAACAAGGCATTACTATCGATTCTAAAGAAGAAGCTCATAGGAAAAAAAAAAGAAAAGAAAAGAAGGAAAGTGGGCGGAAGAGTTGTTGGGAGTATTATGGGCTTACAGAACCTCAGTGAAGACCTCCACGGGGGAATCTCTATTCACATTGGTATAAGGTTGTGAAGCCGTAACCCTAGTGGAAATGGGGCTACCTAGTTTCCGAACCCTCCATTTCTCAACCGCCCCAACAGCAAAGTGATCAAAGAATACATCGACCTTTTGATAGAGGAAAGAGAGGTGGCCGAGGTTAGAATGCTACATGAGAAGAAAAAAAAGTCGAGGAATACTTCAATAAGAGAGTGAAACCCAGAACAGGCAAAATAGGAGATATAGTCTTAAAGGAGAGCGGGGTAACTACCAAAGAAGAAGGCAAACTGGGTCCCTGTTGGGAAGGACCATACGTGGTAGTGGCTAATAACAGGCCAAGGTCCTACCACCTAAAGGACAACCAAGGCAAAGAGTTACAACATCCCTGAAATGTAGAGCACTTGAAGAGATTTTAACCGTGATGACATTTTACTCCTTATTCTTACATTATTACATTTCCTGCTAGATGTTTGTTTATTATTCATCATAACTCCGTTGTTATTTTTACATCATTGCTATTATTCTTTCTTATTGTGAATAAAGTGCTCTTTCTAGCCCCATCCTTGCCCAAAGAGGCTGTGATGCAACTAGTCGGAACCCTTAAACACCAATGACGAGTCTATATGACTCAAGGTGCCATGTAAAGAGGGCACGAAGATCATCAGACCACGCCACCCTTAAACACCAATGACGAGCATATACGACTCGTGGTTTCATGCAAAAAGGGCGTGGAGATCATCAGATCACACTACCCTTAAACACCAATGATGAGCCTATACGACTCACGATGCCATTTAAAAAGGGTTTGGAGGTCATCAGACCACACCACCCTTAAACAACAATAACAAGCCTATATGACTCGTGACCCCTCATGAAAAGGGCGCAGAGGCCAAAAGACTACGCCAGCTTCATAAAGAGGGGGCATAAAGGCCAACGCCACTTTCCAAACTCAATTCCCCACCAACCACAAGAAAGGGGACAAATGGGACAAAGGGGACAACTAAGTCACCCCAAAGATCGCTCAACCACAAGAAGATATAAAGGGAAAATGAAGCGGCCAATCAGAAAAGGAGTAGCACAATCCAAATGATGTATGATTATGCAAAGTCAAAACATTTGTCCATAAGAAATTACAAATTATCTATTACAAACAAATTTAAACATTGGAGCCCTCAGAAGGCGAAGAAGGAGGAGCGATGTTCTATGAAGGCATCAAGCATTTCCGTGAGACCAATGTTATCAGCATAAAGGCGAACAACTGCATCATGCATCAGGCTTGAACAAATTACGGTCCGAGTGCATCAGATTGGTGGAAGGTTTGGTAATCAGATGGGACCTGAGCTAGGGGTGGCAATATGTGACACGACCCGTTAACCCGACACGAATACGACACTATAAAAGCGGGTTTAAGTTTAGCCTTATCGGGTTCAGGTCAAGACGGGTTGACCTGTTAAGAAAATAAAAATTACACTTTTGTCCTTCTATCTGAAAACATAAAAAAGATAGAACAAAAAGCTTTTGTGATTGGTTTGTAACCTCACATGCATTGCAATGCTATTTGTAAACAGTGAGGACTTTGGATAAACAAAAGGATTTGGTTATGGGATAGTAGAATTATGGATAACTTGGTTATAGAAGCACAAGAAATGAATTTGGACGAGTTAACTGAAGATATAATGGAGTTGAATATCAACAAGAGCAATGAGGACGCTACACCATCTTCTGTGGGTTCATAATTTATTTAGATTTGTATATGTATCATCATATTTGGAATTGTAATATTAATATTTACAATGCACTATGCACTTTGCAGTATGCATGACTTTGTGAGTTTGTTACTTTGTTTTTGTTTATCATATATGATATTGTTGGGATTTTCATTTTAATTTCGGTATATTTATTTTTGGATTGTAATTTGTAATCGTAGTTAGTTTTATATGTTTTTATAGACATTGTAATTTTAATATTTATATAAAATTAATCAGGTCAAACCAGTTAATGGGTCGTGTTCGTGTCCATTAATATAAACGGATTAAAATGAGTCATAACAGGTCGTGTCGTGTCATGTTAACCTTTTTGTAGAATTTACTAATGGGTCATGTAGTGTCAACCCGTTATCTTAATGGGTCGTGTTAGGATTTAGAATTTTGATACAAAATCCTTAATGGGTCGTGTTCGGGTTGACCCGTTAACTGTAATGCACATGCCTTGACACAACACGAACATGACTCGTTAAGACGATTTGGCACCACTAACCTGAGCCTCATGATTTGATCCGTTAGCCATAAACAAATGCATGATCTCTGGTTGCGGCGACAGAAGCTAGTTGGGCGAGCAGGCGGGCAATTTTATCCTTAGCGGCTGTTAGTTCAACTTTTTTCTCATTCAGGTGTTTTTCCTTTGCCACAATGGCCCAAGTGCAGCTTCCGCTTCTCCTCTTGAAAATTTGCCCAACTCTTTTTGTATTGCTCATGCTACTACTGCAGCTCTGCCAAAGAGTCCTGAGCCTCAAAGAGGTCAACTCAAGTCAATCGCTCCTTTTCCAGTGAAGCCACTATCTTTTGCATGAGCCCAAGATTACAATCCTAAGAATTGGACAAATCTTGGCAGACAGAGTCTAACTCTCTCATGAGAGCCAGAATATCGGAGTTGAGACAACCTTGTTCAAACTCAAAATCCCTTTAGATAAGGGAGAGTTGAGCCCTAGCAGAGTCCCTCTCTGACTCTAGCAGCCTCAAAGAAAAGTCATCTCTGACCTTTGCCTCTCTGGCAAGATGCACTTCATTGCGAAGTCCAGAAAATTCGTCTTCAAGGATCTCCTAATCGCCATCTAGGGAGTAGGAGCACACCTCAGTCTACTCCAATAAAACCTCTTAACTCATTCTTCTGAACCTTCCATCTCTCGGACAGCACCTCCATCTTTGGCCTCTCCACCTTCTATCTGTCAAATGCGGTTTTTTTGAAAAAACCAAACTTCGGCCTCTCTCAAACCTCCTCCTCTAAATGCACCCAGTCCTCTAGGATCTAGGTCTAAGTCATCGATCCCCTACAAAAAATCAACATCCAAAGTAGAGTGACTAGCCGACAAACAACCAAGAAATTGAAGAGGGGAAAGCCATAAAATGGTGAAAGTTAACCCAGAGAGAATGGCCCTCAGTCGGTTGGCCATCTCAGCAGTAGCCTTGCCTTGGGCATTATCAAAGGAAGAGGAAGCGCCGCCCCAAATCTCCCTAGGATCATAACCACCATCAAGCAAATGTCCCCAAAGGGATTCAGCAACTAAGTCAACCCCTTCCCCCCAAGGGGACCACCACGGTCTCCCAACAAGCATGTAGTGATAGTGTATGCTAGCCGCTAGGTCCACATTGATCAAGTTGGCACCTTTACCCACAAGGCTGCCCAAGGGAATATCCCCATCCATGAGAAAGGATCCAGTCTCCCTGCCAAAGAAGGACAAGAAGGGAGAAGGAATAGATAGATGCTCACTGCTCACATGTAAGGAGGACCCTCCCCCTAGAGATGGTAGTTGGTGGTGACTAAAGAGGGGAACCTTCTGCCCCAGCATCTTCATTCAATTCCTTTTGGTGAGGAACCTATCATCATTCTTGCCACCCTGACCATCAACGCCACTTGGCAGGGAGACCACTACAGGATTAGTATTTGTTTCTCCACATAGGTTGGTGCCCGCCTCTTTGTCGCACCCATCCACATCCATCTGGAGGGTAGGATCCTCCACCACGACCGTGCAAGCTTCTGCACCCACAGCAGCATCCAAAATAAGGGTAGTAGCAATTTCAGCACTTAATTCTCCGTCTCCCACCAAGTCCTCAAGAATAATGAACTCGAAGACAAGACTAGATGCCAAGGTAGGCACCTATTGAGAAATCTCAAGCTGAAAGGTGGTGGCCAAGTCGAAGAGGGCTTGACTGGCAAACCCTCAGCAACACCAAGGCCCGAGGAGGTTGCACAACTAGTGAAATGTTAATAGTAGAATTGGGGGTAACAAAGTAAGGGGTAAATGCTTGGGGAGGGCTATCAACTTTGTCTGTCGAAGCCTTCTTCTTTTTCTTAGCGGGAGAAGTGGTGTCCTCGGAACGTATTCACTTCTTCTTGTACTAATTATCCTTCTTATCTTTCTTCTCATTCTCATCTTTCCTATCCTGCTTATCCAGTTTATCTTTCTTTTCCTTCTTCAAAGACTCTTTTGACGGAGAGGACGGCATCACAACCTTGGTTAAAAACAGGCGTCCCTTGATGTGGGAATGATTGGGTGTCATAAAAAAATGATCTATATGGACCGGAGTTAACAAGTATTTGGTCCAAAGTTCATCTAGATGGCCCTCTACCCAAAGGTGAACCGTTTCAATTCAGGCCAATTCACAGACTGAAAGGGGTTCCATCCCTGCTAGCAAACCCTTTTCCTCAGGGATTTTTCCCAATTAGCCCTAATGGGGAAATTGCACTGGGAAGTCTCCAAAACTAGAAAGTCCTAACCCATACCAGAAATAAAGAAAAACTTCCTATCCAATTTTTGGCATTTGAATGGCAGGACTCAAATCAGACTAGCATCTATCATTTGTCTTTCTTCAGGAAGTTCAAAGTGTTGCCCTTAGCAGCTAGGCCTAAGTGGTAAAAGGCCAGAAGTTCCATAGTAGTAAGGTCGATGTAGTCTTCACCAAAAGGCTCCAGGGCCATACGAAACGCAATATAGGCACAAAGAAAGGCCCTCGGTGCAAAGGGATGAAGTTGGGCAGGAGTAAGGCAGAGGAGATCCAGAATATCGTGCAAGGGGAGACAAAAAGTAAGCATGAGTTAGTAAGGAAACAGTTAGGGAAACCTTACTACTAAAACCCTCTTTGTCTACACATCCTCGAGAGGGAATCTCCAAGAGTGTTGTGTCTGGAATGTGATACTCTTCTCGCAAATTCTTTAGGTCCCGAGACCTGAGAGAAGAATGCCACCTAAACCCCTCATAGATTGGGACGTCCAGTACATGGGAAGATTGTATGTTAGTAAGACAGGCAGAAATATTGTGCTCAGCCATGAAAAATCGAAATGAAGAATGGGATGAAAAATGAAGAAGTTGCAAAAAACTGCAAGGGAAGGCAAGAAACTGCAAGAAATTGCAAGAGAGAGAAGCAGTAGGAAAGAGGAAGTAAATGAAAAGAAAGATGGGGAAGGCCGTAGTATGCAAATCGAGTAAGGAATATGAGGGGACGTTTGCTGTAGCATCATAACCTAACAATAAGATGCAACGGGATGGGAACGGTTGCTTGTTAGCCAATAACTGCCGCCATGTCAAGAGCAATCAAACCTTCTTTTCTTGATTCTTGAAAGTTGGAAATGGTGGGATAAAATGCCTGATGGCCTAACGGGGTGACCCATCAGTTTGGCAAGCAGGATGGCCCATCGATTTCAGCATGAGGAACAGCAGGGTAATTACAAAGTCTGAAAAATCCAATCTGAGTCACTTACAGCACGAAAGCTAAATTTACATCTTAGGGACAAGTTAGCACAGTCGTAAGGCTGGATTCACTGAAATAGAGAATTCCCCACACCTACAAGCGAAGAGAATTAGCGGGGTAATTGGAGGGTCCATTTGGTACCTTGGCCCAACTATAAATTATAGTGATAGGCAATGCCAAAACTAGAGGCTGAAGGCCCATGGGGGCTTGATATTCTGGTATCTAATAAAGTGGATAAGCATTAATGTAGCGAGTAGATTACTCCTATTATTTAGGGGTAAGATGAACAACTAAGTATCATATGAAAGTAATCCAGTGATGATGATGATCTGATACTTTCCTACACCTATATATATGGGTGCCCAAGTAACCCTAAAACACTTCTAATGAGATGCTTGAGTTCATATACACTACCCTTTATAGACTTAAGCATCGGAGTGGTTGCAGGCGTATAACGTCGTCACCTCTTGACTTGTAGGTAAGCGATTACAGTCGGTGGTGGGACATGTCCTTTATATACAGCAACATCATATCAAATTTATTTGGGTTATTTTACTATCAGAAGAAAAGATTGAAAACAGTAAACAAAATAAGAGAATATTATTATATTATAATTGTTAATTATCATAAAATTAATATAATTGCTATTATTACTATTATTATTATTATTATTATAGAAATATTGCATGAGTTACAAACATATCTCACAAAAGAAAGAGAATAAAGTCAAAACTACTATTTTTGATTGACAGAACTTACTCGAGTAAAACAAGTTATTAAGCGTTGATTTGGAGTTAAATAGATAAAAAAACAAACAAACAAATCGAGAATCAGTTTATTTCCTAGAGAATGTTAAATTATGAAAAAAAATGTTTTCACCCATGCGCATCTCTTTTCCAAAAATATCCATGCATGCATTCATGCATGTACATAAATATACGCTTTTTGTTGTTTAGATGATAGTTCGTTATTTATCATTATGCATTCCATGTATGCATGTATGGTGGGCTTATCATATATTTTAGATCACTTTAGATTTTGCTTGTTTATTTTGAGCATATTACATATATTAATGTTTTCTGTTATTAGTAATTCATGCATGACCATTCCAAATATGGCAGTTCACTTGGTCAAAACCTTGAAACAAGTTCTGATTACTGGGAAAACTGCTTCATAGTTTTAATCTCAATTTTTGACCTGCTTCTGTTTTTATACTTCATCGGAAATTTGCAGGTTGGTGATGATCATCATCTTTTTCCCTTTTTTAAAGTAGGGCTCTTATTATTTCCATAATTGTGTGTGTGTGTATATTTAACTAAGCGCTGACCGTATCGGCTCAAACATATTTAAGAAAGTGGTGGTTTAACATATATGTTTAGAGGTCCTTATAAATTTGAATTATCATCCTCATATAATCGAGTATTTTCTGTTAGGTGATATACTTATAAAAAGAGCTGCATGGCTCACATGTCATGAAGGTATAAATAAATGATTAAATTCCCATATATCTTTGGGATAAATGGTTTGACAAAGTTTGTCAAGCGAGGATGGTTGATTGATCTATGATATATATCTTTATTATATAATTTGTATGTTTGTATATAGCTAGGTTGGGAGATTCTTTCCAATCCAATTAGGAGGAAAATTGATCTATTACTAATCTTACAAGAGAATTTTCCTCTAAACTATATTGGAAGATCAAGAGTTATGCTACACAGAAGCAGCACACCCAACACACCAAAGTTTCTTAAGTGGAGAATAAAAGAGGGTAAAAGAGTACAATCACATATTTAAGTGACGTGAAGAGTGTGGTGATTATATTTAGAATTTTGGTTGGAAGAAATTTTCCCGAACCTGTGATTTAAAAATATCATTTCATAGTCTCCAAAATTGAATTTTAACCATTTTACCAAGCAATAAAATCTCTATCTTGGGTTGTTATTAATTAAAAGATGGCTAGTCATTAAAAGAATATTTTGGATTTGTTGGAATTACCAGATGTAATTTATGAGGAAACTGATCAACTTAATTATGATGTAGGAGGTGTACATGCAGTGGGAGGCATCTAGAGAATTGGAGGAGGCATCTAAAGAATTGGAGGAGATATCTAAGCAGCATGATGCGATATCATTGCCCCTGCTCTTGCCCATGCTAAGGAAAGTGAGTTTCGATCCCCCCGTCTTTTTATGTTTGATCAAAAAAATCATTCAATTGAGAATATCAGTTTTTATGATGATTTTCGTGGTGAAAGGAATTGTGTGGACATATACAAGTAATCATGGTGATAAATCTGGTTGTCTTAAAAAAGGTGACCTCTTTGGAGAACATCTTGTAGAATGGTTGCTAGAATCCCCCGGACTATCCAACATTCCCTTATCAGCATGTACTCTCAAATGCCATACGAAAGTTGAAGCTTTTTGTCTTATGGCTGGCGATCTCCAGGATATGATTATATCTCAATATAGGTGGAAATTTAGCAATGTCAAGAACATCACCTGGCTAGTTTGACTCAGAATAGCCAAAGCATTTTGTAGCTTCAACCATCCAAGCAGCATGGTGCTGCCACGCCATCTATCCAAAAAAAAAATATGTACTTGAATGAGGTAAGCTGGCCACTACCGCCGGTAGCTCCCCAAGTAATTTAGATTATAATCTCACTTAATAATTAATCTAGTATTATCAAATGTTCTTGCTATTTAATGAAATACAATATATAATTTGTTAAGTATATTATGTGAGGATTAAATACTGCACTCATTTTTTAAGTCGTGAATTAAATGGCTAGTCGCTTGATTTCAATATTAAATGGTTACAAGAGTAGGAAACCACATAAAATGAATACTTGTCTAGCAATAAATGAAAGCACAAACATTGATGCACATTTTCAGTTTGAAAGAGGGAAGAGTAGACGCGCATCCTCAAAAAGTAGCGCTAATATACATGTATTTTATATTTTGTTCATTATCCAATTATAATTGTTCTCTGTTCATATAGATGGAAGGATAGTTAATTAGTTTTAGTAGTTTTAATTTGAGTTTTACTATTTATAAATAAAGTCACGTATTAATTTAAGTATTAATACTGATTCATTCATATTCAAAATTTAAATTAATATTGTTTTTAATAAAATCTATTTTTTGATCAATTACAGTTGATTGATGCATATATTATTACGTAATTATATTTATAATTAGATTTTTTTTTTTAATTTTTGGTGCAAACTACAAAATTTCTTATAGCCTAATTATGGGTACTGCAAATTAATTATATATATTCTTTTGAAAAATGTATACTGTTATTGTATTTTTGTTTTCAGAAAAATGTTTATCCCACTGAAAGTGGGTATTGAAAAAGGATGCTGATCGTGTGTGTGCGTGTTTTTCTTTCTTTCTTTCTTTTTTCTTACGTCATAATTAAAGAATTATTTTTAATATGTTTGTGATTTTTGTTTTTTTAACATTTAAGAGAAATTAAAAAATGTTTAAAAAGAATTTGCACGTTCCGTGCTTTTCTTGGTGACATAAGAATTAACTAGTACAGCTTCAATGAATAGAACCCAAAAAAACAGCCGCATCTTAAATGTACAAAGGTACATGCGATAAAACACACACATCTCGTGGAACTGACGTGATAAAACACGTACATGCCATATTGCGCGTGATACTTTCAATATTGACCTTTATTTTTAAGAGTTTTATAATATATAAATACAGTCACATATTAATTTATATATTAATATTGATTCATTCATATTTAAAATTTAAATTAATATTATTTTTAATAAAATTTATTTTTTAACTAATCACATCATATTAATATATAAATTAATATATAATTATATTTATAATTATATTTTTCCTATTTTTAATTTGGCGGAAATTGAATCTTCGTGTAGAGAGAGGGCTTTTGGATTATTTGTTTGCCTAGCTCCCGGCCCACAATTGATATAGCCTGATATGGAGATACCGCTGTCAGTTTTTTCTTTGCTGCGCGCGGTTTGCACGTCCATTCCTCACTAGTATGTACATTCCATATACATATCTTTATCTTTATATATATAAAGTAATTATCTAACAAAATTTTATTAGTTTAATAGTATTTTTTATTTTATCGGTAAAATTAAGAATAAATTAAAATTAAAATAGTTCTCTTTCTCTTCTTAAAGTTTTTATTTTTTTAATCTCTTTTCCTAATCACTTATAAATAAATTTATAGTTATCAAAATTCATACAACATGCATTGATTGTAAAATCCATACATTGATAATTATTTATTTAAAAGGTATATTAGATATATATATTATTATATATATCTATATAAATAATATAAATATATATTCTATATCCTATTATATATATATATATATATGATATTTTATATAAATTATAATTTATATATGCGATTTAAAATTTTTATTTATTCCTTATATAAACAAACAGAAATGTAAAATAATTAAATTTAAATTATTTACCAACTATATTTATGAATACAATTATTTCAATAAAATATTATTTATTTATCAATTTAAATTTATTCTGAAACATTAAAATCAAATAATAATATCTTATAAAACTTTGTATTTTATTTTTTTACAAAAATTATATCACTTTTTAAAAATAATCGTTTTAAAAAAAATAAGAAAACGTGCTCTGCACGTTACTTTACGGTTTATCTCCTACATTACACAGTTTTGGTTCAAGGTTATTTTTTATTTTTAATATTTGTTGTTTCCAGCCATACCCAGGAGCACATCTAGTAATAAATAATAAAATTTTAATTCTAAATACTTTAAAATTAATTTAAATCTATTTTACTATTTGATGTTAGAAATTATATATATATATATATTTTTAAAAGGATTACATTATTAATCAAAATTTTTTTCTTAATAAAAATTATATTAATTTTTAAAAATAATATTTTTATACACTGGACCAACGTCCCTTAGACGTTGCCCAACTACTAGTGTATATATATATATATAATTGTTAGATTGTTGAATTTTTCATATTCATAAGTAAATTAATGAACAGATGATTCTAATAAATAAATAAAAGTAATCGTCTCTCTAATATTTTTAATAAGATATGATTGAGTGATTTCTTTGATAAGAAAAATTATTATTTTTATTCAAATTTGAGAATTTCGATAAAATAAATACACATAAAGCGGAGGAGTACTATACAACAATTATTACAGCCTTTAAAAGGAAAAAGTAATTTAGACAATAATAAATGAATAATAGATAATATAGAAGCTACTTTATATGGCTCTATCTTTTAAACTTGAGGGCTTTAAGTTTTGATAGAAATTTGAATGGGCCGGGCCTTCATCCTCCTCTCCCACGTAAACTCTAACTCAATTATAAATAAAAGATAAAAAGGGACAAAGACCCGAATAAGTATATCAAAACATTGAATACAGGCCCGACAAATACATGATCAGATAAAAACAAATGAAGAATCTAAAGCCCTGATTCTTGACCCATGCATATATGGTTAAAAAGATGGTCCGGCCGCCTCGAAACCCTCTGAAGGATCGGAAGATCAATATTTTTTTTTTTTTTTTTTTTTTTTTTTTAGGGAATATGATCTTAATTACATACATGAACGGTTGCTTCCCAAAAAAGAGATGTACGTCTAGTCGTTAGTACTGCATATATTTAATAGTATTTGCGACAAAATAAAGTACTCCTTAATTGAAAAGGCGTATTTGCAACGAAAATAATCCTTTAAAATATTTTTGTAATGAAAAAAAATCATTCAGATCAATCATTATTGAAGACAAAAAAAAATTATGAAAAATGTAATATTATGGTATTAGAACAGTCTCATTGGATTATCTATATCCAAAAATAAGTGTACTTTTTAACAATAGGATAGAAAATTCACTTACAATGGATTAGCCATTAGCAAATTTTATAACTTTTAGCTACAGTAATTGTAAAGAAAGTATCAAATTTGATATTTACTATATATATATATATATATCAAATACTTATTTTATTATTTTTTATAACACTCTTTCTTTTCTCCCCGTCTACATCCACAAATTTTCATAAGTTTCTTTAAATTAAATAGTAAAATATGATAAAATAAAATAAAATAATAATTAAAAAAATAAAATACTTTTTAAATTATTAATTACTGATTACTATATAATAAATAAATGAATCTCCAATGTGGAGATTGTAAAAATACTATAAAATAGATTTGATGAAAGGCCAGAATAA
The DNA here is from genome assembly GCF_018687715.1 of Carya illinoinensis. Taxonomy (NCBI): domain Eukaryota; kingdom Viridiplantae; phylum Streptophyta; class Magnoliopsida; order Fagales; family Juglandaceae; genus Carya; species Carya illinoinensis. The sequence goes on from NC_056757.1 coordinate 1,672,570, forward strand.
TTACTCTGGTTGTATTGATCTCTATATAAAGAAGTATACAGATAATGTTTGTTACAAGAGCTATCTATTTACACCATAAGTTATATGAGTAAGATAAATACAATCTACAATCTGTTAAGATAAAGATAACAAATCAAAACAAAAACTGAAGATAAGCTTCTAATCATAATCTGATTCTGGAGTTATCTTAACAGCCCCTCTCAAACTCATGGGAAGTGGGGTGATCATGAGTTTGTCTCTCAGAAACAGGAATCGAGCAGACATTAGTCATTTAGTAAAGATGTCTGCACATTGATCAGATGTGGAGATGAAGTACTGGGGCTCAATATCCTTATGCAGAATTTTCTCTCTAATAAAATGATAGTCGATTTCTATATGTTTTGTCCTTGCATGAAAGATGGGATTGGAAGCAAGTGAAATAGCTCCTAAGTTGTCACACCAGACCACTGGTGGAGAAGAAAGTGGTAGCTGAAGCTCTTTTAATAACATTCTTAACCAATATAATTCTGTTGTGACAATGGCCATTGAATGATATTCTGACTCAGTACTTGATCTGGAGACAACTGGTTGCTTCTTAGACTGCCAAGAGATCAAGCAATTGCCAAGAAAAACCCCAAAACCACTTGTAGACCTTCGATCAATAGGATCCCCAGCCCAATCTGAATCACAATAGGCTTGGAGAGTCAAAGAACCAGGAGTAAACCAAAGGCCATGATCTACTGTCCCTTTCAAGTATCTGAGAACTCTTTTGTTGCAGTGAAATGAGTTGTTGTGGGGCAGTGTAGAAATTGGTAGAGTTGATTCTCAGTAAAGGCAATGTTAGGCCTAGTAAGTGTGCAATATTGTAATGACCCTACAATATGTCTGTAAAGGGAGATATCCTCAAAGGGATCACCATCAAACTTTGTCAAACGTTTGCCTAAGGTACAAGGTGCTGAATAAGGTTTGACTCCAACCATGCCAACCCGATGGAGAAGGTCTACAATATACTTGGATTGATTGAGGTGAAGACCTTGATTAGTCCTATGTACATGTATACCTAAGAAGTATGAGAGGTTCCTAAAATCTTTCAACTTGAATTCAACCTGCAATTGCTGAAAAAGCTAATTAATATGAGTAAAATGGGTGCCTGTGACAATAATGCCATCGACATAAACCAGTATAAATAAATGGACTGGTGGTTTGTGCAACATGAAGAGAGAGGTGTCCACCAGAGAAGTTGTGAACCTGAGAGCTAGCAAGGCTTGAGACAACCTATGAAACCAGGCTCTTGGAGCCTGTTTGAGGCCATAAAGGGCTTTGTGAAGTCTGTACACATAATTTGGATAATGGGAGTCTACAAAACCTTTTGGTTGTTCCATGTATACTTCCTCAAAAAGTTTTCCATGCAAGAAGGCATTTGAAATATCCAGTTGTTTAAGTGGCCACTTGAACTGAAGAGCTACTGCCAAGAGAAGTCTTATAGTTGCTAGCTTGATAACAGCGCTGTTAGTTTCTGTAAAATCAATACCATCTCTTTGCTCAAATCCTTTGGCAACTAGTCTTGCCTTGTACCTATCGATGGTCCCATCAAGTTTAGTTTTCAGTTTATAAACCCACTTGTTTCTAATGATATTTTTGTTGGGTGGTCTTGGACAGAGAGACCAAGTTTTGTTTTCCAGCAAGGCATTGAATTCACTCTCCATAGCAGCCATCCAAAGGGAATTTGAAGAAGCCTAAAGAAAGGTAGTGGGCTCACTGGGTAATGAAATTATAGTAAGGGCTTTTAATGGGTGCTTGGTTGAATAATATAACTGAAAATCTAAAAAGTCTTTGGGTTTGAGATTGCCAGTTTGGGACCTAGTGATTATACAAGATGATGGTTGTTCAGGAGGTTGGACTTGGCTTAGAGAGGTGGTATTTGTGGATGGTAGAGTTTGTAAAGTAGGGTGAGATTGTTGACCAGGTAATTCAGGAAGTGTATTGATCTGTGAAGTGCTCTCTGGTAATTACTTGAAGAAGGCATATGTATTGCATGAGAATTTTGAGAAGAAATGCTATCATTTATGGTAACACCAGAAGGTTCAACAATAGAATGATCAATAGGAATTTGAGAGTCATTAACAAGAAATATACCTGGAGGAGGATGGTTAGTAATAGAAGATCCAGAAATGGTCTTGTCCAGTGAAGGAAACAGAAGTTCATCAAATATCACATGTCTTGAGATGAATATCTTTTTGGAGATTGGATCAAGACATCTATATCCTTTGTGAATGGAGCAATAGCCAAGGAAAATGCATTGCTTGCTGCGAAATTCAAGTTTATGCTTGGTATATGACCTACGATAGGGGTAACATGCACAGCCAAAGGCTCTTATGTGAGTGTAATCAACTCTAAGGTTAAACAATTTGGTATATGGGATTTAGAACTGAATGGATGAAGAGGGTAACCTGTTTATCAGATACACATCAGTTTGATAGGCTTCAACCCAGTAACTTGTAGGAAGTTTGGATTGATCTAAGAGAGTGAGACTTGTTTCTATGATGTGTCTATGTTTTCTCTTGGCAATGCCATTTTGCTGAGGTGTATATGGACATGAGATTTTATGATGAATTCCATAAGAAGATAGAAACTTAGTGAATTGATGAGATAAGTATTCCCCTCCTCCATCAGTTTGAAGTTGGCGAATCTTAATGGAAAGTTGGTTCTCAATGAGACATTTAAACTTAGCAAAACAAATAAAGAGGTCTGATTTCAATTTCAAAGGAAACAACCATGTATATTTAGGGTAGTTATCCACAAACACAACATAATACTTGAATCCACTTATTGACATGATCGGTGAGATTCAAATATCACTATGAACTAACTCTAAAGGTGAGTTGGTTACATGAGTTGACATTGGAAAGGGCAGATGCCTATTTTTGCTCATTTGGCAAGAATTACATAAGGTGGATTCTTTATTGGTTCGGGACACAGGTAAATGATCTGATGTGGTTATTCTCTGGAAAAGTTGATCATGAGGATGGCCTAGTCTTTTATGCCAAATTGCTGAGGTAGTTCAAGCTCCAACAAAGGCTACAGGGCTTCTCTCTTTATTCATGAAGACTTATTGCTTCAACTTCACTGGATAAAGACCATTCTCACTGGGTCCCTGCAGTAGGATTTTCCCTGTTACATTGTGCTTGACAAGAAAATAAGTATCTGTTAGTTTAAACCAATAGTCATTATCTTGACAGAATTTTTATATAGAAAGTAGGTTGGTTGAAGCATTTTGGTAATGAAGAATAGTTTTAAGATGAAGCAAGGAGTTTCTGGTTTTAAAAGAAAAGGTGTCTGTATGAGTTATGTGAGTCCACTACCATTTCCAATAGCAAATCATTTCTTTTGTAAGGCTACTGCATGGTAAGATTCTCCAATGAAGCTGAGATATGACTATTAGCTCCACTATCAGCCAACCATTCTTCCTTCTCTTGAATTGCATTGGTTTGGGCAACCATTGTAGCTAATTCCTTAGATGGATGTCTGCCTTGAAAGGCATAATCCATTCAATGAAAACAATCTAAAGCTTGGTGACCATTCCTGCCACAGATTTGACAAGGGGATCGATTAGATGATTTCTGATTTGTATAAGTGGGAGTGCTTTTACCCTGATTTGAATGACCCCCAGTATGATAATTCCTTTTGATTGCCTTTTGTGCACTAGAGTTCCTAAAGGAAGTGCCTTGATTTCCATAAGATTTCTTCTTCTGAGTTGAGGGCCTTTGAGTATAAAAGGCAACTAAGTTGCTGTTGTCTGAGTCTACAGCTTGGTGTTCCAAGAGTTGTTCATAACTGAGCAATTCTGATTGAAATTCCTCAGTAGATAAAGGTCTATCTCGTGTGGAAAATGAGATAGTAGTGATAAGAGGAGTATATTGTGGGTTAAGGCCTCCCACAATATAGGAAGGAGATGAGATCATAATCTCCTACTGGCTTTCCAACTAGAGCCAGTTGATCAGCAAGTGTCTTAGCTGCATGAAGAAAATCAGAGCAGCTCTTGTTACCTTGTCGTAGGTTTTGCAGCTGGCGACGTAGATGATTAATTCGAGACCTTGAGGGTCAGGCAAACCTGTTGGCAAGTGCAATCCACACCTGATGTGAGGTGTTGAGACCATAGATAGTAGATATAACTTTCTTAGAAAGTGTGGAGATAATCCAGCTTAGTATATATTGATCATTTTGCTCCCAGGTTATGTATGCAGGGTTAACAGTTGGATCCTTTTTATTTGAGGTTGATGGTATTTATTTTTTGGGACAAGGTTCTGAGCCATCTACAATGCTCAAGAAACCATTGGTGCACGAGATGGGAAGAAACTGATAGACCCATATAAGATAGTTATTGTCATCATGTTTGGTGAAAACAAGATGAGCAATATTTGGAACTGAAAAGGAGTTTTTGGAAGCAATTGATGATTCGGCCATGGATGGGTGGTGTGAACCTAGGGGCTCTGATGCCATGTAAAAATACTATAAAACAGATTTGATGAATGGTCAGAATAATTACTCTGATTGTATTGATCTCTATATAAAGAAGTTCACAGAAAATGTTTGTTACAAGAGTTATCTATTTACACGATAAGCTATATGAGTAAGATAAATACAATCTACAATTTGTTAAGATAAAGATAACAAATCAAAACAAAAACTGAAGATAAGCTTCTAATCATAATCTGATTCTGGAGTGATCTTAACAGAGATTTGATGTGAATAGTTGAAGGCAAATTCATCTTATATTATTTTATTGTTATATAATAAAAAATAGTTATTCTAATGTAGAGATTTTTGTAAATGGAATAGTCAAAATCTAAATTTATCTTATATTCATTAAATTATCTTTTACATATGCATAATCCATTAACAATGCTCTTAGTCGGTTGAATACTTATATTTGCAATGCAAATTGATCACTATTGATTATGACGCTAATGTCCTTATAATAGTTATAAAAATTAGAGAAATCCTTGAAACTGGTCGGGCTTATGTTACCCAAATAGCAACCCACCAATGATGTAATGGCACCTAGACTTTCTATCACAACAATCTTGTGAATTCACTACGTCAGATTGGAATGCTATTTGCCCTTTTGCACCCCTCGTTTTCTTAGTCCTCTCGCGATTTGCCCTTTCCCTTCTGCACTGAAGCCACCGCTAGGTTCCAAGAGCTGGCCCTTGCCTACGAGGTCCTCTCCAACCCCAAAGAGTGTGCTTGGTATGATTCCCAATGCTCCAAGATTCTCTTCTCCAATCCCAATTTGACCACCAATGCAACCGTCCTCGACCCCTTCTCCTTCTTCTCCAGCATTGCCTTTTCTGACTACTCCAACTCCAGTTGTGGGTTCTACAAGGTCTACTTGGATCTTTTTGGTGAAGTCTATGCCAATGAGATTGATTTTGCTAGAAAAATGGGTTTGGGGTTGGACTTGATCCGCAAAGCTCCTGTCATGAGGGATATAGAGAATTCATAGGTGCATGTGACTACGTTCTACAACTACTGGCGGCAATGGTTTTTTTGCAAAAAAAATTAAATGATTTGTTGCATAAATAAGAATGGTCCCTTTATTTCTCATCACTCTCCTCCTTTGAATAGAAAAAATGGTCCATTTAGACTCGGTTTTTGTGGTCTTGTTTAGATCTTTATCTCTTTGGCTATTAGGATCACTTCAGTTGTAGTCTCGTTTGTTCTCCTCTTCTTTTATTGTCATTCTTCTCCCTTTTCAATTACAAAACAAATAAGTTGAGTAAAATTTCTGAACTTGTAACATTTTTGCCTAGTCCCTCCTCTTTTTTTCTCTCTCAAAGTTCCTCAATCACCGGAATCTACCCTTCACACCACACAAAAACCCAAAGCAGTCACTCTCTCCAGGAGACACAAATGCATAAGAGGAAACCATAGCCCAATCTCATCAAAACCGATTTGTGCATGTTTTGTTCTTGGAAACTGGGTACTTTCACCCCAAAATTTATGGGCAATTATTCATGTGGGCGTAGTGGGTGACGGATTAGTGGGGCGAAATCAGTGAGTGAACGACTGAGGTGGTGGGCAATTTCTAAGGTGGGCAACGGATACTTGTTGTCGGACTGGTGGTGGAACTCTGCTTGATGGTGAAACTGGAAGCATAGCTCAGTTCCTATTTTGAAGCACAAATTGGTTTCCTATCTCTTTTCTTTGCCCTTTTTTTTTTCCATGTGAACGAGTGTAAGTTGAGTTTGATGTACTTTCTGAGGTGGTAGCATGTAAGTGGAAGGCTGTTATTTGAGGAAAAATGGCCCAACCGTATGAGCACTCCCATTGGATTATGTAAAATCCATATATCTGTAAAATTTGAAGAATTTAGCTTAAAATGCACATCTAACCGATTCTTTACTTCATCTTTATTTTTCAGTTTGCTACAGTGTTACCACTACATGCAGCGTGACACTGTTCATGAATCTAAACATTTTAAAATTAATCTTATTTCACAAAAGCACCGTTGTGTGTTTGGCATCATATTCCCTCCCTGTTCTCGCCGATTCCAGCAACCATAGTTTACTTTTAGTTGATCTTCCTTGTCTGAGTTGGTTCTGGCCCTCTGAATAATCTTCCATGAACTCATCCAAAGATCATCTTATGAGGTCCAAAATGAAGTGTTTGTAGAGCTAAGGGATTGCTAGAAGTGAGTTCGTGGTGAAACTTGTTTAATTTGGTAGGATTGTATTGGTGCGTTTTGGAGTGTGAGATGAGGGTGGGTTTTGATTTGGTTGGAAACAAGGTGGGTGATGGGTACGACAAGAATAGTGCCATGGATTTGAGGAGAGGACAATGGTGGGGTTGGGTACGGATTTGAAGGTGATTTTGGTGGATTGGAGGAAGGTAAAGTCACGATTTCTAGAGTTTCAGATTCTTCATGTGATTTCTAGTTTTTGGAGAGAGAGAAGTCTGAAGGAAGAGGGGGGATATTGTAAATATTAAAAGAGATGGGGCCGGGATATAATTGATAGTTAGATAAAATATTGGAAATGAATAAAAAAATATTATAAAGTATAATATTTAAATGATATAAAGAAAAAATAAATAAGTTGATATATGATATATTGTAAAAGTCAGTATATAAAATAAAAAAAATAAGTTTTAATAATATATTTTAAAGAATAAGATGAAAAAGCCATTAGAAGCTGTTCTGTAAAACTTATTACAGCGAGAACTTTGCCAATGAGGGGATCGAGTTAAATGGAAAACATTTAAAGGGGCAACATGCATGCAGTATCATGTGCATGCATGGTCCAGGCATGAGACACCACCATTCTTGTCTTTATTTGTAGAATTAATTCAAGAGAGAGAATTCGAACGACGTCAGTACTGATATAAATTATCATATATGAAGACTTAAAAGTCTACGCACCTAATTAATCTTTAAGTCCATAAAAGTTGTTTATAAGTATAAAAGTTGTCAATTAATGTACCAATTCTCTAGGTCGAATGTATAGTATATCAGTCTATCAGAAACACAAGTTACTGAATTGTCAAAAGTGTCTAATTTCAGAACAAACAAGTTGTAGCTAGAAATATCGTCGAAGGCAGTACTGGCGGAATAACCACGTACGTTAACATGACTAAGAACAGAAAACCCCTTGCCTATTCTTTTTAAAGTTTACTAGTTACTGCTAGACTAAATGATCTTAGAAAAGAAAAGAATTTGGAGTCATTCCATATGATTGAGTTGGTCTTAAATTATTGTTGCGGGAATCTTTCGCTTAAATTATTGTCGATAAAAGAAACACTTTTTTTGGAGTCATTTCATATGATTGAGTACTTGATCTTAAATTATTGTTGCGGAATCTTTCACGTGGTCAGTCATAACATAAATGTGACCTTTATTTTTGATTTTGTTACCTTTATCTTTGTACAAGATATCTTTTGTCAGATCATCTGCATGTCTCTCCTTTTCCGTATTTTGGTGTTTTTTAGCTCTCTTTTTCCACGTTGGAAATACTTGTTTTTTTGTATATTTTAAATATTTTAAACAGTACTACTACAAGTTTTACACTTTATGCCCTAAATTATTAATACTAATACATTATATATATATATATATATATATATATATATATCAAAACATCAATGTCATCAATTAAAAATAAAAGCATTACAAATTAATGTTCTTATCAAGCCAAATAGCTTGGAAATATATTTCAGTATTTACCACATTCCAAGCCAGTCTACCTAATATATATATGTCCAGCCAGCTTCATTTTTCAATCTGTGAACATGTACACTTTAAAGTATTCTGAGAATACTTTATTATTATTTATTATTTTATCTTTAGATACTTTTTATTTTTTTATAATTGAATGAATATTATGAATAGTAAGAATGTCTGCTTATAAGAAAAATTAAGCCAAGTGAAATAATGAAAACAAATAAAGATTTTCTTACCAAAGTTGTATTCTAACAAAATATAGTTAGTTCGAACTTAACTTTAATAAGATTCAAGTATTCTTTTAGTGATGATCTCCAGCTTTCGTCACATGATCATGGTAGCACGTATGTTGGCAGTGAATAGGTACCTGTGTGGGGAACCCCATTTCTGTCCCTTTCAAAGGTAGAAAAAAAACAATTAATGGGTAAGATTCTTGTGCAGGCCGAGAGGATAATATTCTAATTTTATTTATATATCTTCATTTGTTGGGTGAGAATGTCATAATAAAGATATTACTAGGTGTCAAACCAGCAATTCTCCAATCCTAAAACCAAGTATTAATCGCAAACCTCATTTGTATTTTTGAATAAATAGAAAAATAAGCATTATTATAAAAAAAATATAGATAGTATGGCAATAAATTGGATTTTACGTCATAAGTTGATCTATTACAGGAGTTACTTGAAAATGTTATATCTATATAAATTGTTGTATCATATAAATATTTTATTTAATGTGCTATACATATCGATCTGATTGAAAATCCATACCACAAATACAAGTACTCAACACACTACAACAAATTCTTATGATTTTTTCTGCATCTAGATTCCAGATATATATATATATATATATATCTACTTATTTTAAAATAACAAATGTGTCATGTCTTGCATGTTCGAAGATTATAAATATCAATTTTCGGCTATAAAGGATATATAAGCCCCGTCGCCTGGGCCGGCGCCCCCGTCTCTACCTCACCAATTTCTTCGAACCTCCTCTCTCTTTTCGAAGAAGTAGAAAAATCTTCCTTCTAGCTTGAACTGGCCCCCCACGGAATTCTCCATCATGTACTGTACATCCTGATTGTCTAATTACTCTTAGCGTACTCTCCTTGTCCGGTGGGTTTCTTTTGTCGATCTTGTTTTATTATTACGGTTTCATGATCGATTTGTTTTGCCAATCCAGAACCTCCCCATGCAAGTGATTGTCCTTCAACTTTGTCATTATAATTCGATTCTATTTTTTTTGTCTTTTGGTTCCAGTTTGGTTTTTGCGTCTCTCTTCCACTTTCGTTCGCTTTGTGTTTAGTTTTTCTGTATATTAGGAGGAATTCTATTGAATTTCGTTAGAAACGGATTAAAGTTTAATGTGTTAAACTTCCGTAACGAAGGATTCGAATTTTTTTTGCTAATTCTTGTTTCCAAAAGTTGAGTTGAAAAGTTCGCTGCTTCAAGTACCATATTCCTCGATCATTATGTCTAATTATTGTGGATAATCGTCAAGTCAATAGATTTATAGTAGTACTAATTGGTCGATCTGGACATCAGAGTAGCGGTGTATTGCTTTTTTATAATATTTTTGGTATGGATAGTACTAGTGGAAGAAAAGTACTGCCGCTACAAATATATTAGCTAGTGAACTCGCGTATTGATATGATACATTAATTCTAATTTATAATAAAACTAAAATGACAATCTAACTTTTTACATCAAAATATATTTGTATGTAATTTTACTTTTATAAAATTCTTTCGTGACCAAAGCATTCATCTTAGTGGAAATATATGCAAATTTGGACTCTTTGACAAAGTTTAGAATTCCGTTCCATTTTGCAAGGAACAACCGTCAGAGTTTCTTGTTTTGGTCGAGTACCTTGTACACTATACATCCATATTGCATTTTGTTCCAAATTCAAGCCCGTTTCAGCCAATTCTTGTTTACATTCCATTCTAGACTGTTTTAATTGAAATTTTATAATTTTATTAAGTTTGGATGACATTTTTATAAGTTGCAAATCTACATGGCATTCATGTGATTTTAAAATCTAAAAGAGAGTTATTAATTAAATTTTTTTTGTACCTTTGAATATGTCCCCTAATTCTTTTAAATCTCATTATTTTTAACAATTTTTCATCTCTTAATTTTTTGAGTACTATTACTACCAGTACTGGGCCATTTGAATCCTACTGCTCAGATGACTCTCTTGATGTAGCACAACCACATAGTGTCACTTGGTTTCTTATATATATATTTATTTATTAAAACAAAAGGGTGTTAAAGAATACAAAAAGAGGAATTATATAGAAATATATATTCTAACTCTTTTGTGTTTGTATTTTTGTTGTATTATTTTACTTTTTAATAAACTACGTGGCATGACAGTATCACGTGGAGAGGGTGATCATCTGAGCGATAAGTTTCAGATGACCAAGTAGCATTATTCTTAATTTTTTTCTTTGTTTTCCTTGTGTTTCAACTCAAGTTTATGACTCTTTAATATTATATGGACTCTAATATTTCTTCATGTTTTAAATGTTTTCAACATATATTCATTTTATAAATCTTAATTCCTCCGTGTATATATATAGCTAATCCTGAACTGCCATATTGAAATGTACGGTACCAAAATATTATGTTCCAATTTAATTAAACCAGAATGATCACCAAAACAAAATTTAAAATATTGTTGTTTGGTAGTCCACTGCACGGGCCATCACTACCACTAACTTTGTTCCTATCATCCTTCGACCTTTTATTGATTACTTCTTGTAAATTAAGGTGCACAAGAAATTTTGCGACCATGGTGCCTTAAAATTATCAATTATTATAGGGCGAAATTTGGGGAGGATGTGCGATGAAATGCAAATATTCTAATTTCAACTTGTACCTCTCTGCAGGTTTTGGTATTGCGAGTTTTCGTGGTGCATGAAGAAGTTATTCCTTGGGTTGATCAACTTTTCAGGGCTCAATTCTTCATTGGGAAAGCCGTGTGTTATTATAACCAAGATGAGGAATTTAAGTGGTAATGAGATGCTTCAGTTTTCGCAAGTACGTACTGTCAATGATTTTAGAAGCAAATAAATTAAAATCTGGCAGTGTTACTTGAAATAATTTTCCAGGTAGAGTGTTGGTTTTTGTATAGTTCTACCGTGATTATTATTATTATTATTATTATTATTATTTTATAGGAAACATGGTGAAATTTCATTAATAAAAGAAAGTTACAGACAGTTATCAAACCAAATGGCTTGAGAAATAAAGTCTGGACAACAATCACACTACATGGAGATACTCTCAACATTCCAAGCAAATCGACCAAGAATGTGAGCAACCCTTCTCAACATTCCAAGCAAATCGGGCAAGAATGTAAGCAGCCCATTTGCCTTCTCTATATACATGTTGAAATTTGCATTCTACAAACAGTCCTTGTAGCTTTCTGATTTCACTTAATAATGGAACCAACAATACATCATATTCAAGTTCATTTTTGAGCACTTGTACAGCCATCAAACAGTCTGATTCCACCATCAATCTTTGGATACCCATACTCACACACAGCTGTAAAGCTCGAAATATAGCCACCAGTTCAATGGCTTCAGCATTGTTCACTTCAAACTCAACTTAGCTAACTGCCAACAGAACATTACCAGTCCCATCTCTGAGCACCAAACCCACACCTGCTTTATGAACCTCATCAGAAACAGCACCATCCACATTTAGTTTCAACCAACCAGTTGTTGGGGGCTTCCAGTCATAATAAACTCGAGCCTGTGGCTTAAGCAATTGTCTCAGATCAGTAAATGCCCTTATAACAGAAAGAGCATAGTCAATGATCTGTTGAACTGCAATAGTCTTCTGCTCATGAACCATTTGGTTTCTTCTCCACTAAAAACCCCAGGCAATAGCAAATAAAGAGGCTAGTTCTCCCTCCTGTCCCTTGTCTAACACTACCAATGCTATCTGCATTTCAGACAAATTTTTTCCTATACGTTTTATCATAGGGATGTAAGAAAACCAGCTGGAATGTATATCTTGACTGTAAAATAAAGTATGAGCTGTGTCTTCAATTTGTTGCTTGCAAAAACAGCAGGGCCCCTCGATATTAACATGTTTCTTATGTAGATTTGGTTCAGATGGTACCTCCTTGCATGCCCTCCAAGTAAAGACCTTTATTTTATTAGGGACTTTCATTTTCCATAATGCCTTCCATAAAGATTGTTGTTGCCTTTCATTTGAAAATGCCCTTGATCTGCACCATTGTAGCTTCTCCTTAAAGAATCTGTAACTGCTTGTCACACTAAACTTTCCACTTCTTTCTTGTGACCAAATCATCTTATCTGGATAGATCATTACTTTTAAAACATCTGCAACCAAGCTTGGATTGAAGAGAGCTCGAAGCTGTTCCACTTGCCAACCTCTAGTACCTGGATCAATTAATCTGTCGATAGAGACTCCTCTAAATTCATCGGAAATTAATATGTCTACCGTGATTAATTTGATTATTAATGTTAAATCAAAAGAAAATATTTCTCTAGATTCTTTACAATATCTGAAGGCATCATTAATACGGCATTTTAAATATTAGCATATTCTATGGATTAAATTAATATAGATCAATCCGTCTTTGAATATTTAGATTTTTTTAAGAACTTGTAATTGAAACATCCGTTAATTTATGAGAATGCTTAGTTCCATCTATTAAGAAAACGTTCTATGTGGAGTGTAAAATTTATACAATGCCTTAAAAATGTTATTTTATCTTCCTATTTTTTGTATGTGACATCAAATGATTGATAAATAACAAAAGATCATAGTAAATAATTTTCTACTCATGATTTAATAACACATCAAGGATGAGTCCGTAATGATAATAGTTAAAATAATAATGAATATATAGCAGTTGTCATGTTGACTATATGTGTGTGTGCATGCATGCGCATGTATACATATATAATTGCTACCTCTCTGTTAATGTTTTTGGGTCTGTAAATATATATATATATATATATATATATAAATTTATATATAAATACACATACACATATCATGTTGTGCTGATCAGGGATGTGGATACTGAGAGGCAAGGTCCCAAGAATGATGGTACTGGTTCAGAAAAAAAGACAACAATAAAAAGGGCAATTGGCCTTTTGACGGGGAATTGGGATGTGGCGTTTTTAGTGGTGTGCGTAGTTGCAGTAGCAGCGGACCCTTTGTTCTTTTATCTTCCTTTCATCGACGAGTCTACCAAATGCATTAAGTTAGATACCACTTTGGAAATCATTGCTATTTGTGTGCGATCGTTCCTTGATTTGATTGCTATTTGGTATCTGATTGCAAGAAAAAAAATACATGACCGGCCTGACATGAAGTGTTCAGACTACGTAATTAACATTCTCAGCATTCTTCCAGTTCCCCAGGTATTATGACAAACTTACAAATGGATCGGAACAAAAAGTTATTCCATGGATCGATCTCCTCCATTAATTATATTTATGAACATGAACAGGTGCTAGTGCCAATTATATTTTCAGAAATGAGAAATTCGGAATTCCGGGACGGAAGGAAATTCCTAAATGCAGTTGTTCTTTTGCAATATCTGCCAAGGATTTTTCGTATCTACAGATTGTGGAAAATAGTCAACAAGAATATCAAGCCAGGGCCTAAAGTGAATGCAGAAAGGAACAAGAATACGAAAGGTTTTATGGTGATGAAAGCTTGATTCAATCTCTTTCTGTATCTCGTTGCCAGTCATGTATGTTACATAATGATATTTCATCATTTATTATCATATTTTATAATTAATTACACTACTAATCAGTACTATTATTTATAAAGAGATGGATGAAATATTTAACTTTCATCATCATCATCAGGTACTGGGTGCCTTTTGGTACTTCTTCTCCATCGAACGAGAGACCACGTGCTGGCACATGGGCTGTAAGCCTGATGCCGGATGTAGCAAGACTTCTTTTAACTGTGGTCATGGTTCTAGCAGTGACACAACAATTTTAAATAAATTTTGCTCTTTAGAAAATCCAAATACCACTCTCTTTGATTTTGGAATATTCCAAGAAGCCCGTCAATCTCGTATTCTGGAGTCCATGGATTTTCCGCGAAAGACCATTTTCTGTTTTTGGTGGGGCCTTCGAAATTTGAGGTTCGTGCATGTTACACTTTTTATTTATTTATTTTTTTCTTGAGATACATAATCATACATGCATTTTGTTCCTTTAAATTACTTTCCACATCCATTTTACAAAGTAATCAAACATAAAATATTGAAAGTACCACTTTGAGACATAACTAAATCTTACTACCAAAAATACTAAGATGTGCATGATGATCATCACCTCTTAATATCCAACCATCCATTAAAATTATGCCATATACATGATACCTCTTTTTTTTTTCTTTACTTATTTCAATGAATAAAATCGAATGAAAGCGAAATTTGATTAAAAGTTATAGTTTAAATGCATGTCCGACGTGCATGTCAAGTAGTAATTCAGCTACCACAATATTAATTTCAACAAATTAAAGATAATAACTTGAAGGTAAAAAGACGTTATAAATTGTTATTTATTTTGAGCATATATATATATATTAATGTTTTTTTATCATTTTCTTGCAGTTCATTTGGTCAAAACCTTGAAACAAGTTCTTATTATTGGGAAAACTGCTTCACAGTTTTAATATCGATCTTTGGCTTGCTTCTGTTTTTATACTTCATCGGAAATTTGCAGGTTGATACTGTTGATCATCATCTTCGAGTTCTTATTATTTCTATAATTATGTGTATATATGAATAGAGTAATAATGCTATACACCACACTCTCATCATACTTTTATTCTATTAAGTAAGATGTGACACTTTTATCACTATCAGATGATAAAAAAGCATGCAATAAATAATTAATCAAATGTGATAAATGTATCACTTCTTACTTATGGGATGAAAGTAGGATGATAGTATAATATATAAAATTTTTCATCTGAATATTTTTTAACTTTAATTATTTTTATCTATTCAATTCTTGACGGCTCAAGCATTTTTGAAAAAGTGGTGATATTTTATAAACATATATGTTTAGAGATCCTTAATTTGAATTCTCACTTATTTAATTTAATATTCTATTTTAGGTCTTCTACTTATAATTAAAAGAGTCTGCTCACATATAAAGGTATAAATTGAATGATTAAATTCCCATGTATCTTTGGACAAGTGGATTGATAAAGTACGTGTTAGGCCAGGATGGTTTATCTATATTGAGAAGTATTTTTGTTATATAATTTATATATTTGTATATAATTAGATTGGGGGATTCTTAATTTCCAATCCAATTTGGAGGAAAATCTTGTACTAATATTAAGAACAACTTTTTTCTCCGAACTAAATTGGATGAAATTTTCTCCAACCCATTCAAAAGTATCATGCCATAGTCAATTTGAATTTCAAAAATTTATTAAGCACTAAAATCTATATCTTTGGCAATTATTAACAAAGAAAATTTCTACTTATCATTTGTGTTTGTGTGTATATTTAATTAAGTGCTGACCGTATCAGCTCAAACTTTTTTAAAGAAAGTGGTGGTTTAACATATATGTTTAGAGGTCCTTATAAATTTGAATTCTCATCCTCATTTAATCGAGTATTTTATGCTAGGTGATCTACTTATAAAAAGAGTTACATGGCTCGCATGTCATGAAGGTTTATTTAAATGAATAAATTCCCATATATCTTTGGGATAAATGGTTTGACAAAAGTACGTGTTAAGTGAGGAGGATGGTTGATCTATGATATATTATTATATAATTTAATTTGCATTTTTTTTTTTTGGATGGAAATATGCTTCATTGCATTTATTCATAAACGAAGTTACAACTGTGACTTATCAATACAGGAGAACCAGACTATAAGTTAACTAACGCAAACTGCTCAGGAGCTTCCCCGTCAACAAATTTCTTTGTGATGGACATTGTCTAAATTTCTACACCTTCTCTCCTAACAGTAGTCAAAAAGATAAAGCGCTCTGTCAAAACAGAGCTAAACGACCTTTCTTCCAAAGAAGAGAGGTACACCCACGCTCCATCCTCCTCCAAAGAGGAGGAGTACTTCCACACTCTTTTCTCCCAAGAAGGAAGAGTACTAACACCTACCTTCTTCCAAAATGAGGAGTAGGACTAACACCCACCTTCTTTCCTCCAAAAGAGGAGTGAGACACTACTCTATTTCTATTTTATTAATAAAAACTAAACTAAACTAACAATTACAAATATAAAAAAACAAATAAAACTGGCTTTGGGCTGTAAAAACAAATGGCCCAGACTGAGACAAAAGTCCAGATTGTCTGCTTGTGGGGGCCCAACCTGTTAGGGTTTCCAAAACTTTTTCTACCGCCGCCACCCATATTTTCACTTTCCTTCCTCTGCATCTTCACCCGCCTAGTCCCCTGCACCAGTGCAGGAGAAAGGCCTCATCACAAAGAACACTAAAGTTTCGCCTTGGTCCTCGCTCTCATGCCGCTGTCTCTTGCCCAGTCTTACCCCAGTTCGGTGTACATGCTTAGCATGCTTCGGAAATCATCCAAAAACAGTCCAACGCCGCATGATTCGGTTGGAGTTCTTCACAGTTCACTCACACACGACTCCGGAAAACACAGTCCACTCAAGCGACTTCGGATGGACTGGTAGCATGCTCCAGAATGGCTGGTAGTAGGCTACGGTCGTGCCACCTATCTCAACCATCTCAGACATGAACAAATCTCTGCTTTTCAAGATGAGAATAGAGCTCCCAAAACTCTGCTTTTCAAGATGAGAACAGAGCGTATGCCGATACCCAACTTCGGAGGCCAAGCAAACACCAACACAGAAACACCACCCCGGAGCAGAGGTGGTTACTAGAACCACTATGGGAGAGATACACCAAAAAGCCTTGAAACCACCGTTAAAACAACCACCTCAAGCCTTATTATTAGAAGCTAAACCGATCTAAACCAAAGACAAGAGCAACCGGAGAGATGGGAGGTAGGGGAAGCCGAGGCTCCCACCTCCCTCTTGGGAGGACAATCGGCTTTGTTCTCTAGAGAGAGAGAGAGAGCGAGGGGAAGATTTAATTTGCATGTTTGTATATAGTTAGGTTGGGGGATTATTCATTCCAATCCAATTTGGAGGAAAATCTTGTACTAATCTTAAGAACAGAATTTTCCTCCAAGCTATATTGGAAGAAGTTTTCTCCAACCCATATTTTAAAAATATCATGTAAATTTGAATTTTAACCATTTTAGCAAGCAATAAAATCTCTATCTTTGGTTAGTTTTAATTAAAAAATGGCTAGTCATTAAAAGAATATACTGGATTTTTTGGAATTACCACATGTAATATATGAGGAAACTGGTGGACTTAATTGTGATTTGATAGGTGTACATGCAGTGGGAGGCACAAAAAGAAATGGAGGAGCTATCTATGCATAAGCCATCAAAAGAAGTGAAGGAGACATCTAAGCATAAGCATGATGCAATATCTAAGCAGACATCTAAAGAGCGTAATGAGATATCTAAAGAGCATGATGAGATATCTAAGCTGTTGAAGGTGATATATAAAGAGCATGATGAGATATCTAAGCTGTTAGAGGTGATATATAAAGAGCATGATGATATTTCTAAGCTGTTGGAGGTGATATCTAAAGAGCATAATGAGATATCTAAGCTGTTGAAGATAAGGCCGCTGCCGCCGGTAGCCCCCCAAGTAATTTAGATTACAGTATCACTTAATAATTAATCTAGTATTATCATATACTCTTGCTATTTAAAGAAAGACAATATATAATTTGTTTAAGCATATTACATTGAGGATTAAATACTGCACTCATTTTTCAAGTCGTTAATTAAATTGCTAGTCGCTTGATTTGAATATTGGATGGTTATAAGAGTAGGAAACCAAATAAAATGAATGATGGTCTAATAATAAATGAAAGCGCTAATATTGATGCACATTGTCAATTTGAGAAAGAAAAAAGTAGATTCCCACTCCCAAATTATTGGATGTTGTATTTTATATTTTGCTCATTATCCAATTATAATTGCTCATATAGATGGAACATAGTTATATATATATATACATGGTATATTCTTGTAGTAGCTTGATTTGATGATTGGATCTGACAATGATTCGTGGCATAATTTTTTAGTAGAATTTCAATGAGGAAATTGGCCCGGTGCAAAATATTAAATAGAAAGCACCTAGTCAATAAGCAAAGTGTTGACTTGGCTCATTGAAATGGTTTGTGAATAATAGTGAGATTTTTTAATTGAGATGAGATGAGATGAGATTATTGAATTGAGATAAGATGAGATGAGAATTGAGATTTATTAAGCACTAAAATCTATATCTTTGGCTATTACTAACTAAGAAAATTTCTACTTATCATCTGTGTTTGTGTATATATTTAATTAAGTGCTAACCATATCAGCTCAAACTTTTTTAAGAAAGTGGTGGTTTAACATATATGTTTAGAGGTCCTTATAAATTTGAATTCTCATCCTCATTTAATCGAGTATTTTATGTTAGGTGATCTACTTATAAAAAGAGTTACATGGCTCGCATGTCATGAAGGTTTATTTAAAAGAATAAATTCCCATATATCTTTGGGATAAATGGTTTGACAAAGCACGTGTTAAGCGAGGAGGATAGTTGATCTATGATATATTATTATATGATTTAATTTGCATGTTTGTATATAGTTAGGTTGGGGGATTCATTCCAAATATCCAATTTGGAGGAAAATTATGTACTAATCTTAAGAACAGAATTTTCCTCCAAATTATATTGGAAGAAGTTTTCTCTAACCCATGTTTTAAAAATATCATGTCAGTCTTGTAAATTTGAATTTTAACCATTTTAGCAAGCAATAAATTCTCTATCTTTGGTTATTTTTAATTAAAAACATGGCTAGTCATTAAAAGAATATAATGGATTTGTTGGAATTACCACATGTAATTTATGAGGAAACTGATTGACTTAATTGTGATGTGATAGGTGTACATGCAATGGGAGGCGCAAAAAGAAATGAAGGATATATATGAGGATAAGAAGGATGAGATATCTAAAGAGCATGATGAGATATCTAAGCTGGTGGAGGCCAGTGATATCTAACTAGCATAATGAGATATCTAAGTTGTTGAAGATAAGGCCGCTGCCGTCGATAGCCCCCCAAGTAATTTAGATTACAGTATCACTTAATAATTAATCTAGTATTATCAGATACTCTTACTATTTAACGAAAGACAATATGTAATTTGTTTAAGCATATTACGTTGAGGATTAAATACTGCACTCATTTTTCAAGTCGTTAATTAAATTGCTAGTCGCTTGATTTGAATATTGGATGGTTATAAGAGTAGGAAACCAAATAAAATGAATGATGGTCTAATAATAAATGAAAGCACTAATATTGATGCACATTGTCAATTTGAGAAAGGAAAAAGTAGATTCCCACTCCCAAATTATTGGATGTTGTATTTTATATTTTGCTCATTATCCAATTATAATTGCTCATATAGATGGAACATAGTTATATATATACACATGGTATATTCTTGTAGTAGCTCGATTTGATGACTGGATCTGACAAGGATTCGTGGCATAATTTTTTAGTAGAATCTCAATGAGGAAATTGGCCCCATGCAGAATATTAAATAGAAAGCACCTAATCAATAAGCAAAGTGTTAACTTGGCTTAGTGGAATGGTTTGTGAATAATAGTAAGATTTTTGAATTGAGATGAAATGAGATGGTTTTTGAAAATTTTGTGTATTTGGATTAGGAAGTGAGGTGAGATGGTTTAATTTTAACTTTTTAGATATTTGATATATGTAGTCCCACCAATTATTACATAGTATTTGTAATTATTTTGTTTTATTTATAAGTATATTTATAAATAGTAATGTATAATAAATTACCTGCTCCAATATAATTTTTTCTAATATATTTCATAATGATATTATAAGATGACAATAATTTTATTAAAATATTTTAATTTAATAAAATTGAAAATTTGTTTACTCCAAATGTGCTTAAAACGTTTATTAAAATATTTATTAAAATATATTAAAATGTTTAATTACATCCGAACTTTGTTTATATATTAAAATGTATTAATTTAATATATTTTATATATTTATCAAATACTTTTTATCAAAATATTATATTGTAGTCTGCAAAAGCAAAAGTGCTTAAAGAGTAGTAACGGGAAAATAAAGGCATTTTTTTGTCTAATTTATCGTTAGTAAAAATAATGAAAACCAACTCAATAATTTGAAAACTTGCATTCGTTTGAGAAGTTTTTTACCGTATAACAGAGATTCGAATCCAAACAGGGCCTGGTGACGATATCCTGCTTCCGTCACATGGTGGTACGTTGGCACGTAGTGAATTGAAGCCTGTGTGGAGAAGCATTTCTGTCCCTCTCAAAAGTTTAAAAAACCAAAAAAAAAAATTAAAAAATTAAAAAATTAAAAAATTAAAAAAAAAAAAACAAAACAAAACAAGAAGAAGAAGATGAAGAAGAAGAAAGAAAAAGAAGAAGAAGAAAGAAATAAAATAAAATGAAATAAAAAGGATTAGATTTGTGTGGACTTTTATTCTGAATTAATGGTAAAGATACTTGTTGTGAAGAGTATAATATTTTAATTTTATTTATATATTTTCGATTGAAAGTATTAATTATATATATACAAGTTTTAAATATATAATTTTTGCATAAAGTTTTTATAAAAAAATAGATCTCATCATAAAAAGTGTGAAACACACTACAAGAAATTTTCTTTTTAGGGGTGAAATTTGTTAGGGGCAAAATAAATTTCACCCCTAAAGATACTTTTTATTCGTTTCAAAATATTAGTTTGAACTGGAGATTCTAGGACGAATTAGATCGTCTCAAAAAATCGAAACCGTTCGAACTAATAAAATTTAATTCGAACAAATAATTAATCTATTCGAATTAGTATTAATTCGTTCGAACGGTATTATTTAATTGAAAAGATATATTGTTAAAATTGTAATAATACATATTTTTTCTATTAATTTTTTATCATTTTCAAATTAAATAAAAATTTTTATATATTATATATTATGATTTACAATGAATTAAAATATTTACGAATTCATAAATTAATTTTATGTAATTATTTTAAAAATATTTTAGGTAAATAAATATTACTTTAAAGATAGTGTCATTTTTTCAATTATCGTGAACATTAAGTATAATGAGAAGAAAATATAATTAACAACAAAGAGGCTAGCAAACACTAAAAATAAAAATCATACATTAATTATATCCCAAAAAAAGTTAAGCGTTATATACAACATAAAAAAAGTAAAATAATAACTAACAATATCTATTTATTAAGTAAATCAAAATCTTCCTATAAGGTATGTAAGCATCCTTCCACATCCTTAAACTTATCCATGATGGATTGAATGAAGTCTATGAATATAATTTGGCGGTACTCTGCCAATATAGCTTGTACCTCATCCGGAGTAGCCCAAGCAGGCTGTCTCTCAACAGGGGCAGCAGAAGTAGAAACTAGATCAGTAGGCGAAGGCTGATCCTGTACTGCATGAGTCTTCGACAAGTGACCCTTGCTCTTGCTGAATGTGATCCTGTTAACGGGCCCCATCTGTGGGGTCCTCCGCTCAGTCGAAGTCACTTGAACCCCTGATTGGAGTAGGAGGTTAGAGATCAGCAATGCAAATGGTAGACTACTCCACCCGAATAGCGTGACTCTGATTAAATGCGGAGGAAGAAATATAATGCCAGATCAATTGGCTCCCACTGTGCTAACCGTAATCAGTCTTGTGTTTTTTGGATCAATATTATATCCGATAATCAGATTAAGTATTCTGAAAAATGTTATACAGTCGGCCTGTCGAATCACTTTACTGCCATCATATGGAGGAGCCGAAGGCTCTCGCACAATGTCACGAACCTGATAGTCTGTTAGACCATCATTAGGTACCTCAACGCAACTCTCACTATCATCTGAGCCAGCATCCAGCTCTGGGGTCTGTACATCCGGTGCTAGCGATGAGGATGCGACTGGTGTGTACTCTCCAGATGGTGCAGTCGCTACTCTCTCTGGTACTGGTGCTGCAGGATATGCACCGGACTCCCGCCGTAGATCAAGAAACTCAGCAATAACGCGGAAAGAGAAGATAATACTCACTCCCCGGACTACTAAGTTGTAGCACAAAGCATCACCAGACTGCTCTCCCATGGCACGGTAAAACTCACCGACCATCTTAGGATATGCTGCGCCCCTCTGTTGACAGATCGGGGTCCATCCACGATCGATAATGATGTCATGTATGCTCCATCCCTGTCAAGTGAGATCACAGAAGTCATCCAGAATGATCTCTCGCTCAACAAGTATAAGCCGCACAGCAGGCTGAGAAGGAGCTGCTTCGCTACTTTGGTCTGTCTGGGGTCGGGAACGTTTTCTTCCGCTGCTGCTTGCCATTAGTATACTGTTGATCTACAAAATAATTATATAATTTAACTAAAGTGAATTAGAGGACATAAATGTTGTCCTACAGTGTTTGGCAAGTCTTTATTCGAGTGGATTAAAATCCGTTTGAATAAGGGTTGCCAAATATCATGTTTAGTTCGAATGATTAAAATTCAATTCGAATGGCCTAAATTTTCATTCGAATGAAGTAAAAGTCCATTCGAATGGAATTTAACGTAATTCGAATGACCATAAAATTAATTCGAATAACCTCATAACACATTAATTTGAATGAGCAAGAAGTTCATTCGAATGAACTTCTTTTCCATTCGAATGAGCATAAATTCCATTCGAATTGAAATAAATTTCATTCGAATAGAATTTACGCTCATTCAAACGGGACTAAGCCAAACAGACATGGCTGAGTCGACTCAGTCCCGAATCTACAAATTCAAAATCTTCAATGTACCAATATTTTAATCGGTAGAAATGATTGAGTAGTAAAGCCCCATCATTTTTACTGATTACTTTTGTGTCATTTAACCCCAAAACAACAAAATGGGGTCAGATTGATTAAAATCCAAACCCCCCCAAAACCAATGATTTAATTGGTAAAAGTAAATGGAATTTAACCCATACCTCTTGTTGTAGGGGATTTGAGGACTTGGTCGGAGTTTGCGGCGGTGTTGGGGCTGTGAATGGCAGAGGATTCAATCGGACGGTTCGAATAAGAGGATGCACGAATGGCTGAAGAAGAAACTATATCGCGGCTTAAATAACGTATATTCGTTCAAACGGAAAGGGTATCAGTTCGAACTGAAATGGTATATGTTCGAATGAATATTGTAATAATTCATAAATAATTTGATATATATAAGTACAAGAGGTAAAACAATATATACTAGTATTAGTACTAATACTTAAATTATGCATTAGATGAGTATAAAATAGTCTCAGGTAAAGCATTGCATTATATAGTAATATACTAAGTCTATAGTAAAACATTGCATTAAATATAAGAATAAAATACATATATCTAATATATTTAGTTTTTGTATTAGTAATTAATAAACCAAGTACTTAGAATATATTAGAAAGTATTATAGTACTATTAGTTTTCAAGTATTTATGCTATATATCTATACTATAATAGATAGTATTATACTATTAGTGATACTTAGTATTATACTTATAGTGATACTAATTATAAGTATAACACTATTAGTGATACTAAATAAAATATTAATCTATTAGTAATACATAATATTATAGATTGATAAGAAACTTAGTATTATGCTATTAGTGACACTTAGTATTATAACGTGTATTGTATTTTATTATATACTAATAATAATATTTAGTGTATATTTATATATTTCTATTATTATCTGTTCGAACGCATATAAAATTGTTCGAATAGATATAAATTTTGTTTGAACAAATTTTTTTGTTTGGAGGGAAAATTCGCGCCAAATTATCGGTATATGCTGGAGAATATTCATTTTTTTTCGTTCGAACTGAAATATTATTAATTCGAACGGGAAAATATTGTGGAAAAAATTCGTAGTTTTTATGATTTTCGCGTTCAAACTTGTAAAAACTCTGTTCGAACGTAAATTCACATATTATTAACCCGATCCTTTCACTTCATTGTCACTCGGATTGAAGTTTAAGAAGGGGAGAGAGAGCGTGACAGAGGCTATTAGAGAGTGTTGTGGAGAGAGAAAGCTTCAAAGAAGTGAGAGAGAAGAGATTCTTGAGAGAGAAGAAAGAAGGACAAGAGGTAAATGGTCTTTTTGTTATTTTCCATTCCAATTTTCATTTACAAGTACAATTTCATTTGTTGAATTTATTTGTTGGGATAGAACAACTGTTTAATGTGTTTTATACATATATAGGTATTGTGGATTGATATTTTGATTGGGTTGCACAAATTAGAGGTAAGTTTTTATAGTTTTTTAAGTTATTTAATAATCATATTTAGGGATAATCATATAGTTTCCAATGTATTGTATTGAAATATGTCATCATGTATGTGAAAATTATGTTTTGCGATTCAGTTTTTTACTTTTTTTCGTGACTGGTTTCTGGCTTTGTCCCATTCGAACACTCTGAATACCATTCGAATTAAATGTAATCAGTTCGAACGGAATTACATTCAATTCGAACGGAATCAAATGATGGCTTTATTCTATTCAAACATATTGAGTGTTTGTTCAAACAGTATCAATTAGATAATAGTTATAATGTAATTATAAAATGTAATTATGATGTATAATTGTAAATATTTAAGTACTGTATTGTAATATTCGAAAACTTAAAATATAATTATTTGATATTTAATAAAAAAAAGTTTAATGTATTAGCGAAAATATTTAATAGATTAATAGATTAATGCTAAAAAAAAACCATAAAATATTAGTTATAAAAAATTATAATTAAATATTTGAAAATATTTAAGTACTCTAATTAAGATGATTAATACTTTAAATATTCTTATTGTACTTAATTAAAGAATTATAATATATAATTAATTCTATTTAAGTACTCTAATTAATAGATTAATACTTCAATTATAATTATAAAATATAAGTTATAAAAAATTATAATTAAATATGAAAAATTATTTAAGCTCTCTAATTAAGATGATTAATACTCTAAATATTCTTATTGTACTTAATTAAAAGAATTATAATGCATAATTAATTCTATTTAAGTACTCTAATTAATAGATTAATACTTTAATTATAATTATAAAATATAAGTTATAAAAAATTATAATTAAATATGCAGAATTATTTAAGCCCTCTAATTAAGATGATTAATACTCTAAATATTCTTATTGTACTTAATTAAACAATTATAATGCATAATTAATTCTATTTAAGTACTATAATTAATAGATTAATACTTCAATTATAATTATAAAATATAAGTTATAAAAAATTATAATTAAATATATAGAATTATTTAAACTCTCTAATTAAGATGATTAATACTCTAAATATTCTTATTGTACTTAATTAAAGAATTATAATGCATAATTAATTCTATTTATAATTTCTAATTAAATAGATTAATACTTAAATTATAATTATAAAATCTAAGTTATAAAAAATTATAATTAAATATTTGAAAATATTTAAGTACTCTAATTAAGATGATTAACATGATGGAATTTTTAAATAAATAATTATAAGTACTTAAATATATGGCAGGGCCCATCATGTAATCTTGTAATGTATTTGTGATGTATACTTGTTATGTTTATTACTGAGGTGTTGGATTTTTTAATTATTTTACATGCAATTAAACCTTAGACCTGTTCGAAAGTTGTGGCCAAATATTCTTATAAAGAATGTTTGGGTACAACTCTTGAATTGTCCAAAGTGGACAGTTTGTGATTCTATCATCTATATGGCATATATATTTAGTTAAAACTCATGTGTTAGTCAATTAAAATTTTGGTTTAGCATTTTCTTACATTCTTCGAGTATGTAGTTTGTAAGTTTCTTGGCCCATGAATAGGGTCGATGACTTATCGTGACTAGCATACTTGAAAAATTGTAGGGAAATGCTATAGAAATTTTTACTAACATACGAGTTTTGGACTGAGTATATATGCGATATAGATGATAGTCTCTCTAATGGGATAAGACCAACTACCTTAAAAATAGATGGTACCCAGACACGTTTATTATAATAGTTTATTGATAGTGTTTATCCCATGAATTGGATTTTTTTATAGATGGATAAGAGTTGGATGTTGTTGGGAGATAGATTTGGTCGAGACTATAAGCAATATGCACAAGGGGTGATGTCTTTCTTAGAATTTGTTTGTGGGGGTGTTGATAGTCGAGAATTTATAAGATGCTCATGCAAGAAGTGCAAAAATCTTAATTCATATAATATGATGGCTGTGGAGGATCATTTATTCGTAAATGGGTTTGATCCAAAATATTCACATTGGGTTTCACATGGTGAACCATTTCTTAAGGGAGTTTGATTTGGCAATAATCTCAATCAGATGGATGAATATAATGAGATCGGCACGGACGACATAAATGATGATGTTTCTGATGATAGTTATGATAATGGAGAAGATATGACTAAAATGTTAAGGGATCTTGGCGCGGGCATATTTGGCGCCAAGGATGGAGAAGGAACATCTGCACAATCATTTGAGAGAAATGAAGAATTTTGATTACTGTAGGAGGATGCACAACGAGAATTGTACCCAGGGTGCACACGTCATAGCAAGTTGTCATTTACTGTCACGCTGCTCTATATTAAGTCTATTTGTTATATTTCTGCAAAGGCCATCGATATGTTGCTTGAATTATTTAAAAAGGTTCTCCCACAGGATAATGTAGTACCTCGAAATTTTTATGAAGCGAAGAAATTGAAGCAAGGTTTAGGATTTGATTATAATATTATCCATGCATGTAAAAATGATTGTATTCTCTTCTGGAAGCAATATGCAGAATTTGATTCATGTCTGGTGTGTCATGAGTCAAGATGGACATCAGATAAGCATAATGTACCCCATAAAGTGCTAAGACATTTTCCGCTTATTCCTCGACTTCAGAGATTGTTTACTTCCTAGATGACTGCGACAGATATGACTTGGCATTACGCAGGGAGAGTTCAAAATGATCAATTCCTCACGCATCCTACAGATTCCTTACAATGGAAGAAATTTGATGACGAGTATCCATGATTTGCCAGAGAACCTCACAATGTACGTCTTGGGTTAGCAACTAATGATTTTAATCCATTTGGCAACATGAGCACTTCTCATAGCACCTGGCTTGTCATAGTAATGCCTTATAATTTGCCACTATGGAAGTGTATGAAAGATTCCTATTTTATGATGACTCTATTAATCCCAGGGCCAAGGTCACCAGGAAATGAAATAAACGTATATTTGCAGCCAATGATAGCAGAGTTGAAAGAGTTGTAGGAGCAGGGTGTCAATACATATGATATGGCCATGTCGGGAGAATTCAAGATGCATGCTGCAGTACTTTGGACAATAAATGATTTCCCAGCATACGATAATTTGTTTGGGTGGAGCACGAAAGGAAAGATGGCTTGTCCTGTTTGTAACAAAGATACACAGTCTCAGTGGTTAACGAATGGTCGGAAATTATGTTTCATGGGACACCGTCGATATCTACCTCATGATCATAGATGGCGTTCAAATAGAGCATTGTTTGATGGAAGGGTTGAGCGTAGGTTATCACCACCAGAGTATTCTGGTATTGATATTCTCACTCAATTGGAAGATGTTCCAGACAATAGATTCTTCCATTTGTTTGAATAATAATTTATTATAATTTCAAATAGATATGCCTCCTAAATGCAAAAGAACACGTGAGCCATCCCCACCACCTACTAACTCCCCGTGTGATTCACCTGTCAACAATGGTGGGCCAACATCACCAGAACTAGAACAAGGTATTTTATCATTGTATATCTTTTAAATTATATGATTAATTTAATTAAAATATATGATTTAATTTTTGTATATATAGCTATTGTAAATTAGCGTTGAGTTAGAGGCATTATGAGGGGTGTCGGCATAGAGAAAGTAAGGAAAGTTGGTAAAATTAAAGTTGATATACCTGATGATCACACCGGTGGCTCTGGGGATTCAGTAGCTTAGCTTGCTTCTTATGTTGGTACACTTACTCGCACGTATGCACCAATGGCTATATCCTCCTGGGCTAAAGTTCCCCAAGATCTGAAAGATCATATAAAAAATCGTTGCCTGGTAATAAGTTACTCTAGAGAATATTTTTATTTAAATAACTTTTGAAATTATACTAATTGCTTCTAATTTTTTGAAGGGTGAATTTGAACTAAATTTTGGCTGACAAGAGGATTAACTAACGATTGAAGAACTGATGTCGAATGCATTCTGGAGGTACAAAGGTCGATGTCATGCACACTATCAGAAGTTCAGTACTATGACAGAGGTGCGTCAAAATCCATTCCAAGTATTGCCACCAAACGAATGGGAGAACGTTTGTGATCTGTTTGAAGATTCTGCTTATTAGGTAATTTCACTGCTATCTTTTTTTAATATGATAGATGTATTAAACATAAAATTATAATACATTTTTTTTTTGGTTTAATAGATACACTTTTCTGATTTAAATTCTGATATTAATTTTCATTTTGCAGCAAGAAGAAAATCTTGCTGATTATGATCTGACCCAATTGTATGCTAAAGTACATAAAAATCGTAATGGTGTTTGAAGCAATCCTGAAGCAGAGGCAAATTATGTAACTTTAAGTTTATTTAATTTCATTGTCTAAATATATTTTTGTTACCTATACTAATTTTAATGTGTTTCTTTTTGTAGGACAAGATGAAATCTCTTAAAGACACTACTGCGAATCCATCTGATGAATTATCTGTCAACGATGCTCAAATCTTTTCTCAAGTTCTTGGATAACATTCTGGATATTTGAGGGATTTAGGACGTTGCGTGAAGCCATCCTCATCATCGTCATCCTCTTCTAAAGTCAGATCAAATGACGACCAGACTAAGAGGTTAGAGGAAGCTACAGTTGAGATAGAATAATTGAGGTCGAAGGAAAAAGAGTTGCTGACCCGATTAGATCAAGCAGCAGATTTAGAGGCAAGATTAGAAGAGAGGCTACAATTAAATAACCAAAAAATGTTTAAACAATTTCAGTCAATGATGTCTCAAAACCCTATGCCACCTGTACCGCCACAATCATAGTTCATTTAATTTTTTTAATTACCTTTATTTATGATGTTTGTAAACATTTGAACAGTTGATGTATATAGATTACAATTTGTATTACTATTATTATTTTAATTAAATTTTATTCTGTTTGATCAATACCGTTCAAACTTTAAATAATGCGTTCGAATGGTAAATTATTATTTATGCATACATTCGAACAAAAACATATCATTCGAACATAAAAAACCCATTCAAACGTATTGAAAAATACAATCAGTGCCTTTGTTCAAACAATTAAATACTCATTCGAATAACGATATTTTTCAAAACTTCGTTTGAACAAAAGATTTCCATAAATATATTGTCTGTTCGAACAGTTAAAATTTTTCTTCGAACAAAAGTCACTTCAAAATGTGTTGTTCGAACAGATTCAGTTAGAGATGGTTATTAGTTCAAATTAACATTTTATGTTGTTCGAACAGTAATTTTTTCATTCAAATTTCATTTTGAGACGAAATTTTTTTGTCTCAAAAAGAATTTTCCTCATTAGCTCGACTCGATTAAATCTTATTCATACATAGATAAATGTGCATAGATACATACGTATATATATATATATATATATATATATATATTGGTTAATAATATAAGCATAATACCTTTTATAATTAAACATATAGTATATAACCTAATTACTTATGCCTATATATTGAATATACTTCATAGCTATTTTATTATTTGTACAATAGTTAGTCATTTAATAATTTCATCTACTAGTATATAAGAACCATATATGAAATGTTGATATATACTATCATATTATCTATATTTATGGGTAATTTATATAGGCATATAAGATATGGTTATTATGAATAAATATAAACTATTCAAATACTAATTATTTATAACTTTTTACAATTTTCTAATTCAATAAAGGGCATACACTACAATAAAAAATAGATTTTGGGACCATTTTGGTTTGGGATGAAATGAAAATCGTCCCAAAAAGTTAGATTTTGGGACGATATGGTTATTATTTATATGAATTTCATTTCCAAAAAATGATGGATGTCCAGACCGTTCGAACGCGTCTAGTTAGGGACGAAATATTTTGTCCCAAATTAGTTAAACATTCAAACACTAAAGATATACCATTCGAACATATAAATTTTACCGTTCGAACGTAATTTTGGCGGGTTAAGTAAAATTTTTTTAGAGAGAAATTGATGCATCGTTCGAACGTTAAAGTTTAACCGTTCGAATGATACATCAGCACGGTTCAAACATGATTTGAAGGGGTCGAACGATGACCAGGGGTTTTATTTTTTATTTTGTTTGTAGAATTATATTTATATTAACTAGTAAATCTAAGAAATTGGTTAATTAAATAATAGGAATAATATAAATTAATAATTAGTTTAGAAAATATAAAATAATATTATTTCATAGTTAAATATTGAATTTACAAAATACGAAATATTGTCCATACTTAAAACAAAAACTAAATATAAAAAAAAAAAAAAAAAAGATAGAAGGTACTAATTAAGACCCAAGTCTTTGCACACTTCTTTGACTGCAGCTATACGTTCCTCTATTTGTGTCTGTCGAGTACTGATGGTGACCTGAGTTGCAGACATGGCATCAATCTGTGTACGAAGCACAGACACAGCAAAATGGATCTCCATACGCACTGCATCAATCACCGCTGATGTCTGTTCGCTAATCGCTGCACGCACAATCTTGGCCATCTCCTCACGAGTAACATTGTTTACTGATGCCTCAGCCTGTATGGATGTCCAAACAGTTGATACTCCATGATCTCCTGACTCTACATCTCTCTGAGGATCAATCGGATCTGGAACATGTCCACGAAGACGCAGTCTCGAGTGTCCTGGTGAGAGGGTGGTGTTGTTTATCGGTCCCATCGGCTCCCGTTTACGCTCGAAAATATCAAGCACAACACCAACAAATAGTAGAAATTGGGTGATCAGGATCTCGAATGGCAGTATATCTATCAAAATGTATCGAGACTCTGATCGAATTCTATCGAATATATACCCCACCAAATCGATAGGAATGCCACAAGCGACCCGTATCATAAATTTTGTCCGATCAATGCCAACCTCTATCCTTTGCTGCTGAGGGTCAATGTTGTTGGCAATTATTAAATTCAAAATCTTGAAGAAAGAATATAAATCTGCCTGTTTGATACTCTTCATCCTGTCATACGGTGGAGCATCTGGACCAACAACCAAATCCCTCATCTCATGATTAGCAAGGGTATCGACCTCATCAGTATAAACTGATGCATTCTCCTCAGCTATCTCTACCTCAGCTGAAGGATCAGACTCTCTAGGCACCACATTCGGATATGCATCTGGCAACCTAGGAATACTGAGATGCTCAACAAGTAGTACCTGTGAAAATACAATAGGTACTCATCGGACGGAGATCCTGTAGGCCCCTCCGTCATCGGGACTAGCACTACCGAGCTCTCTATAGAACTCAGCAACAATGTCAATATAGGAGACTGGCTCCCATGCTTCCTCCCGTGCGTTTAGGATAGGTCCCTAACCACGATCACTGAAGACTGTTGGCAATGAATGACCCTCCCAGACAAGATTCTGAAAATCAGAAATCTTCACTGGTCGCTCAAGTGAAACAGTCCTCTTCCTCACCGGACTAACTACTAGTCTCACCAGGATTGTGTCGCTTACGTCCCGCCCTAGAAGAAGACATTATAATCAACTTGAAATTTACAATTAAAAATTAGATACACAATATTTACAATAAAAATACATTAAATAACTATTCACAGTACACATCAAAGAATAGCAATTTAATAAAGTGAGATATTGTGAACAAAATAACTTTTAATAAATAATATCACTTTATTTAATATTAATGTGATTAATATTAATAGAAAAATTAATATCAAATTTTATATTTTTAAATTATGGCATTAATTGTATTATAATATAGAAATTATTTTAATTAAAATTGATTGGAATTATAATATGGAAAAAAAAAATTAACAAATATTACTAAAATAGTTTATACCGTTCGAACTTTTGGATTAGTGATCGAATGGTAAAACTGTACCTTTGAACGTGTAAAACAATGTTCGAATGTTTAACGTTTACCGTTCAAACACCTAATGTAGAGATCGAATGGTCTATCTAATGTTCGAACGTTTACATGAACGGTCGAACGGGTTACTATTTGGCCCAAACGTTTGAACGTCTAAAACAACGTTCAAACTTGTAAATACCATTCGAACGATTTGGATGAACGGTCAAACGGTTGCATTGTTTTGGGATGAACGTTTGAACGCCTAAACAACCGTTCAACCGGCCTGGACGCCCAAATCGATTCGAATACCGTTCGAACCAGTTTCTACAAAGGATTAAAGCAAATCTACGGTGAGTATTGATGGAAAAATCGGTTTATCATAATTCAAACAAATAATCTATCAAAACCTAAATCTAAACGGTAAAATGCTTCGAGTGGGTGCTGTTTACGTCGGAGAGGACGGCGTTGAATGGCAGAGATCGATGGTTAACGGTGGAGAACGTACAAAATGCACACGTTTGGCTTCCGTGAAAATGACATTTGCGGTAACTTATATATGCAATGCCGTTGGAACGGTATTAACTTACCGTTCGAATGTATTAACTGTAATTTCCGTTATTATTAAAAGATGATATTTTTATCATTATAATTTTTCATTATTACTATATTTATTATTTATAATATAGTATATAGTATATTTTCATTTAGTAGATAATATTATATTATATTATAGTAACTTATATATAGTATAAGTTACATGATGTAGTATAATATAGTATACTATATAGAGCTCTCTATATAATAATATTAGTTAACATATAATAGTGTTATGGTAAATTTATGTTATGAGTTGTTTAGTATATTAAGCTAATTATATTTTAGTTATAAGCTAATTAACTAACACTCTCTATTCTAGCACTATAGATGACATTATATTATATGATAGTATATATTTGTTATATATATTAGGATATATTAATTTATCAAAAAAAAAATATATTAGGATATATTAACATATTAGGTAATATATAGTAATATTTGAATAGAATACATAATCAAGCATATATGTTATAGCTATTGATGTCAAGTTGTTCATTAAATTGAACTAAACAATCGTATGTCAATTGTTCTTTAAATCAAACAAAACAATCGTATAACAAATAGACTCTGCAGTGAAGTGCAATCCCTGAGATAAGATATGCATTTTTTTAAGATAATTCTTAATCATTGTCTCCGAGATAAGAAGCTTGTAAGCATTTCCTCCGTCTTATTTAGTAATTTAACATTATTATTTTACTTGATATCTCGAATTTGTAAACCTAATCAGATAAAAAACAGTTCATTTCGATTACATAGAATGTCTTAGGTTTTGTACTCTCGGAAAGAAATGCACTTTAATTTGATTCAGTTTGGCTTGGAACATTAGTAGCTATAATCTAGTGCAAATCCAATTTTTAATCGAATATAAAAGTACATTGAATCTGAGTTTGAACATCGTTCGATCGCTTACTATTATGCATTTGAACGTTTTTGTACCCGGGATATTAATGTTCGAACGTAATATTTCACGTTCGAATGTTAAAATCACGGGGGAAAACTTTCCTGCAAAATAATTTCATGTTCAAAAAGTTAGTAAGTTACCGTTCGAACATAAATGTTCTACATTTAGACTACAAAACCTGACAATCTCGCGCTCGTCTCACCACTCCCAGTGTCGCTCCGAGTTCATTTCCCATATAACCAGCGTCATTCTCTCTCAATCTAGCCCCCAAATATTATTTGCTTTCATCCATCTCGTATTTTTTCGGATTAAGGGGTTATTTTTACTGTTTTTTGAAGAGCTTTTTCAAGGTTTTGGGCATTACGTATACTCTTGCAATTTCATCTATCAAACCCAAGTATTTATGCTATCTTTGACTCATTTTAGTTTGAATATAAGTGTTTTCGTTTGCTGTACTGAGTTTGTGATATTGTGTGCTTTCGTTTGATGTAATGAGTAACATATATGTTGGGATTTTTGGAAGTTGAAGACGACTGTAATCTGTTCCAGTAACATTCGAATGGTACACGTTTACCGTTCAAACGTGCGTTATAAGTTCGAACGGTCAAGTTCACTGTTTGAACGTTATGTTGGTTAGTGTTAAAATGTTAATTACAAATTAGAATATCCAACTTAATCTTGAAATCTATCAATTTCAATATTAATTAAATTACAAATAATTAAAATTCAATAATACTTAAATACTTATTCTTTAAATTAAGTATATGAATTTAGTTTAATTGTCAAATAATTAAGAGTTTATAATTGAACATATACTTAAAATTTAAATTAATCAACTGAATTTTAAAAAAATACAAATAATTAAGATTTAATAATACTTAAATACTTAATATTCTCCATTAATAAATTGAAGGTTAATTAAAATACAAATAGTTAATAATTAATAATACTTAAATACAAATATTCTAGATTTAATAATACTTAAATACTAACTATTTAAATTAAAAAATTTAAAGTTTGGAATTAAAATACAAATAGTTAAGATTTAATAATATTTAAATAGTAACTATTTAAATTAATAAAATTAAAGTTTGGAATTAAAATACAAATAGTTCAGATTTAATAATATTTAAATAGTAACTATTTAAATTAATAAAATTAAAGTTTGGAATTAAAATACAAATAGTTAAGATTTAATAATATTTGTATAGTAACTATTTAAATTAATAAAATTAAAGTTTGGAATTAAAATACAAATAGTTAAGATTTAATAATATTTGTTTACTAACTATTTAATTTAATCAATTGACTTTTAATTAGCAAATCTTGCATTGTTTGTATGATACATATTAGCATATTTTGTATTGCTTGTTCATCAAAATAAACCTTAGATCCGTTCGAGTTATCAATCTGGGTGAATTGAAAGATTGATAACTCTTGAATTGTCCAGAGTGGACAATTTAGAATTGTAAGATCATTCTCGCAAACTATCGATCTATATATGTTATACGTCCATCATTAAGATTTTGGTAGATTCATTCATCCATTGTTCACCGGATATGCATGATGGTGATGGTGTATGGACGTGTTAAACATCGGTGCACACAACGAGATGAGCATATTTGGAGAACTATGGGGAGATGTTGCCGAAGTTTTGTTGGACGTGACAGATTATAGAGGATAGGTTTGTGACTATGATGTTACAATTCCAAATGGGATAGGACCAACTACCCGGTGTAAGATGGCATACTCCTTGATTGATACATGATACATGCTTGTTTGTTGATGCACACGTGATTGTTTGTAATGAAGATAGTCAGTATGGATAAGAGTTGGATGCGAGTTAGCGATCGATTGGGTCAGAATTACAACGTATATGCTGAAGGTGTTAAGAAATTCTTAGAGTTTGCATTGGGTACATGTGATAGTGATAGGCGTATTAAATGCCCATGTAAAGAATGTAGGAATTTGCGCTCTCATAAGATAGACTTGGTGAGAGAGCATCTGTTTGTAAAAGGTATTGACAAGGGTTATACTGATTGGGTCTTACATGGCAAACCATATCCAACTTCATTCGATGTTCCACATGAAGAAGAAGAGATCGATGAAGATGTACAACCAGATGTTGTTGGAGATGAATATGATGAGGATATGAAGGAAATGTTAGGTGACATCGGTGCGGGAATGTTTATGAATGAAGGTGGCACGGACACATCAAGTTCAAATAATGGGGGTCATAATACTTTTACAAGATTGTGGAATAATACTTTACTAAATATGTAGGTTGTACAAATGCATGCCAATAATCCAAACGTTAGCGCATGGCCCATCGAGATGCGCTACAAGATATTCTGCATGTATTTCTCAGGGAAGTAGGTATCACACAATAGATCGAGATCATTATAGGAAAACACAAAATAGTGGTGTCCTAGTTGAGGGAAGTCATGATGGAGAAAATATTGATTTCTATGGAGTGATTATTGATATAATTGGAATGAAATATTTGGGGGAGCTTGTAGTGTATCTGTTTAAGTATGATTGGTGAGATTTAAGCTATCCTCGAACTGAAGTCCGTGATGATGAATATTTTTTGAGTATTAATACATCAAGAAAATGGTACGAGGATGATCCATTTATTTTAACTTCTCAAGCATCTCAGGTATTCTGCTTAGATGACCTGAAGTTAGGAAATCAATGGCGAGTAGTACAAAAATATTCTCCAAGAAATATATATGATGTTATCCCTCAGGCGGAAAGGCGAGATGAAGAAGAAGATGATACCTCTACTCAAGAAACATACTAAGAGAGTCAGCCCGTCTTTAATTTGTTTGTGGATTTGAGCCAGTATAAGATGATTCCATTAAATAGAGAAGATATTGAGGCTAAAATTGTTGATGCGACACTTGAGCAAAATGTTAATAATTCATCTAAAGTATCTACAGATGATGAGACTAAATTGTCAAATGATATTGATAAAGACAGTGATTGACGAATTATGTTTTCACATTACGTGATGATGAGCACTATTTTATTTAATGAATATTCTATCAGTTTTTTAAAATTATGCCTCTGAAGAGAAAGGAAGTTCGCAACCCATCTCCACCTGTTCCTAGCTCTCCTTCAGACTCACCATTAGAGATTGACTCTACAGAATAAGGTAAAATTTTAATAGTCATAAAAGTTATTAATTAAGGTTATAATAGAAAATGGATTACAATGTTATATATCATGATGACTTCACAGTACAATCTCGTCAAAGTTGAGGCACTACTAGAGGCATGATGTTGGAAAAATATCATAAGGTGGGTAAAATCAAGGTTAACATTCTTGACAAATATACCGGAGGTGAAGGACAACCACCAGCTTCGCTTGCATCGCATGTGGCTGCTCTTACACGAACTTATGTACCTTTGGCAACAAGTTCATGGAAGAAAGTCCCCCAAGATGTTAAAGAGCTTATCAAGAAGCGTTGTTTGGTAATGTTTAAAATAGATAGTGAGTTGGTAAATTTTTTTTATTTTACTTAAAGTTAGAATATTATAAATGATAATATGTTTGTCTTAATTTTTTTTTACAGGATGATTTCGAATTAAATTTTGGTCGGAGAGAGGAGAGTAAGACTGTGGAAGAGCTTATGAGTAATGCATTCCGTAAATATAAGGCGATGTGTCATGAGCACTATAATAAATTCGAAAATATGGAAGATGCATGCCAACATCCTTTTCAAGATGTCAAACCTTCTAATTGGGAAAAACTTTGTGACATATTTGAGGATCCATCATATAAGGTATAATTATATTAATTATTTTAGTCATCCTATTTTTAATTTTGCTTTCTAATATTTTCAATTCCTATGTAGGAGCGAAATTCTATAAACAAAACAAATAGATCGAAATTGGAGATTACTCATCATGCAGGCTCAAGATCTTTCCATCGCCTCTCTAAGAAATTGGTATTGCTATTTTTTTTTTTTTTTATATAGTTAACTGAATATATGAATCCTAATGACTTTATATCTTCATAAATATTTATTACAGCAAGATTCAGATGCCAATTATGATCTGACAAAATTATATGCTGCATCACATATTAATCGTAATGGAGAGTGGAGTCATCCTGATGCCCGTGAGAATTATGTAAGTATTATAAATTGTTCTAAATAAATATATTAGAATTTATGATGATATTAACTATTTATCTTATGTATAGGATAAAATGGTTGCCATAAGTAGTGAATCTGCGTCAGATCAAAACTCCTCAACAAATGAAGTTGATATTTTCACACAAGTTCTGAGTCAATGTTCAGGATATTTGAGGGGTTTGGGTCACTGTGTAAAACCTTCTCCCTCTTTCTCTTCTTCCGAGTAAGCCTCTGCGGCCTCTATAGTGTAAGAGAATTCGAATCGCAGAATTGGTTGCAAGGCAGCATGAGTTAGAAACTCAATTGGCGAAACGAGGAGAGATAGAGACGAGCCTCAAATAACATGAAGAACAACAAGAACAGTTCAGGAGAGAAATGCAGCTCCAAATGCAGCAGCTTATGCAACAGTATAGGCCTCCAAGCAACTGATGGTTTTTTACGTATAGATTATGACATTATCTAATTATGTATAAACAATGCCAGTCTCGTGGTTATTTATTAGTTCGCACTTATTATAAAATTTTTGTGAGTACTAAATTGTTTCTAATGTATGTTTTTCAAATCTTATGAATGTCAAATTGGTTTTTTATTATTATGAGATTGTAATAAAAAATAGTTTTCGTTCGAATGACCATGTAACGTTCGAACATTATTGATTGAGCCGTTCGAACTACATCAGATTGGTCAAAAAACGTTCGAACGCAATTCATTAACGTACTGTTCGAACATAACTCAACACCGTTCAATCCATTTACAGTTTGATCTTTTCTTTTAACGTTCGAACGAAAATCTCTTTTATACTGTTCGAACGTTATCAAAATGTGTGATCGTTTGAAC
This sequence comes from Carya illinoinensis, assembly GCF_018687715.1. Taxonomy (NCBI): domain Eukaryota; kingdom Viridiplantae; phylum Streptophyta; class Magnoliopsida; order Fagales; family Juglandaceae; genus Carya; species Carya illinoinensis. Next base: position 1,711,545 of record NC_056757.1, read on the forward strand.
GTATTTTCATAACCGTTCCACCAATTTAATTTAATTCGAGCGCCCAATGTATTACCATTCGAACGTCATTCTGGAATGAAATTGAACTGTGACAAATAACTAACTCCTTCGAACGGTATCGAAAGGTCAATTTCAAAATCGTCCCTAAAGATATTTTCTAGAAGGAAATGATGATTTTTGTCCCAAAATACCTTCTGGGACAGTGATGTTAGGATGACCTTGGGACGATTTTTTTTTGTCCCAAAATATTTTCTGGGACGAAAAATGAACAATTTGGGATGAAATTTTTCATCCCAAAAAAACGTTTTTGTTGTAGTGATACTTGTTAGTTTTATAATTTTTATAAAATTTAGATTGATTATTTATCTAATTTCTTAATTATTGAATTTTATTCAACAATTAAAAAATAAACAACTTTGGCTCTACTCAACTCAGCTTGGCTCAACTCGACTCGACTCAATTTAACTCAGTTTAAATTTAAGTATTTTTAATCAAGTCGAACTCGACAAGTTAAAAATTGACTCACCTCGACTCAACTCGATTAGATTACAATACTAATTTTAAGGTAGATCATCTTTCAATCCAAATAAAACTTAAATGAAAGAGCGAAAGAGGACACAGTTACTTTTGTGATCACTGAGAGGAGTAAGGCCATGCAGTTGGAAATTACAGGGATGGGGCTAGATTTTGGCTTTGTGAGTTAGGAAAAGTAAGGTAAAAGGTAATTAAGTGAATCTTGGAGACCAAACCTAGAATTTTACAAATGGTGAGAACTTGCTCGCTGGTTGCTTAAGGATATTGATGATAAATGCATACTCAAGGTACGTACAAACTGGGGTGGAGGGGTGATAAGTTTACGTGGAGCAACAAGCATACAGACGAAACTTTCACTAAAGAGAGACTAGATAGAGCTGTTGTCAATGCAAAATGGAAGTCTTCCTTTCAGGAAAGCTGGGTCGAGGTTTTGACAGCAAGGTGCTCAGATCATAGACCATTATTATGGTGTATGCATCAGACCAGAAACAGTGGTATAAGGAGGAGAAGAGTATTTAGATATGAAGCCAGTTGGGCCTTGGAAGAGGAATGTAATGAAGTTCTAAAAAGAGTATGGAATCAGGAGGGGGAATCCAATCTTTTATCAAAACTTGAGAGCAGTAAGGTAACTTTGCTGAAGTGGAACAGAATCAAGATGTCAGTCTCAGAGAAGGAAATTCAGGACAGAACAGATGAGCTGAGGTTACTACAATTGAATGAAAGTAGAGGCAATATTCCAGAAATCAAGAGTCTGCAGAAAGAGTTGGAAAAGCTATTAGAACAAAAAGATATGCAGTGGAGGCAACGAGCAAAGCAAAATTGGTATCAGCTTGGGGATAGAAACACAAGATTTTTTCATAGCTGTGCCACCCAAAGAAAAATAAAAAATAAAATAGTGGAAGTAAGGGGGGAAGATGATAGGTGCTGGTCAAATCAAGAAGGGGTTGAGTTAGCTTTTAACCACTATTTTGGGAAGGTCTTTACCTCTTCATATCCAAGTGCTGAAGATATTGACTTTTGTATTGCTCATATGGAAACACGGGTTACCAATCATATGAATGAAGGCTTATCAAGGGATTTTACTAGAATGGAGGTTGAGGAGGCTCTTAATCAAATGGCACCATTCAAATCCTCGAGACCTGATGGATTTGGTGCCTGTTTCTACCAAAATCATTGGCATGTGATTGGAGATGAAGTCAGTAAGGCAGTGCTCTCTTGGCTAAATGGTAATTCCTTTGATCCTTCCCTTAATCATACTTTTATAGTTCTTATTCCTAAAGTTAAGAGTCCTGCTTATGTAAGTGAATACAGGCCCATTAGTTTGTGTAATGTGGCCTACAAAATCATGGCCAAAGTAGTGGCAAATACAATGAAGAAACTCATGAATGTTATCATTTCTCAAAACCAAAGTACTTTCGTACCGGAAAGGTTGATAACTGACAACATCATGATAGCATATGAACTCTTGCATGCTATGAAAGCTAGGAAGAAGGGGAGAATGGGAACCATGGCTATTAAGTTAGATATGTCGAAAGCTTATGATCGAGTAGAATGGGTGTTCTTAAAGGCTGTTATGCTGAAAATGGGTTTTTGTTCAAAATGGATTGAGATCATTATGAGATGTGTAACAACTGTCTCTTACTCTGTTATGGTTAATGGCCAGCTAGGCCCAAGGTTTTATCCATCAAGAGGTTTAAGACAAGGAGACCCACTGTCTCCTTATCTTTTCTTACTATGTGCTAAAGGTCTTTCAACTCTCTTGAATTATTCTGAGGTGCGTGGGGTAATAAGGGGTATTAATGTGGCCAGAGGAGGATGTAGAATCAATCATCTCTTGTTTGCTGATGATTGTGTGCTTTTTGGCAAGGCAACTGTAGATGAATGGAAGAGAATACAAGCTCTGTTACAAACCTATGAAAAAGCTTCTGGTCAGGTTCTTAACAAGGAAAAATCAGCACTCTTTTTTAGCTCCAACACTAAACTGAGTGATCAAACTCTTATAAGAAATGCTAGAGGTTCTGTGATGGTGGGATCTTATGAGAAATATTTGGGACTGCCTTCAGTTGTAGGCAGATCCAAATACTACACGTTTAGGGGCATAAAGGAGAGAGTATGGAGAAAGGTGACAAACTGAAAAAATTCTTTCCTCTCTACAGCAGGGAAAGAGATTCTCATCAAGGCTGTATTACAAGCAGTCCCAACTTATACTATGAGTGTATTCTTATTCCCAAAAAGACTCTGCAATGAATTGAATGGGCTTTTAGCTAAATTCTGGTGGGGCAATCAGAATAATGGGAAAGGGATGCATTGGGGCAGCTGGGATAGATTGGGGCAGCAGAAAAAAGATGGAGGTATGGGCTTCAGAAACACAGAGTGTTTTAACTTGGCTTTGCTTGCCAAGCAAGGATGGAGAATCCTTTCAAACCCCAAAAGCTTAGTGTCTCAGATCTATAAGCAGAAATATTTTAAAGGTTCCTCCTTCTTGGAAGCCAAACTGGGCAGCAGTCCTTCATATATCTGGAGAAGCATATGGAAGGCCTCTGAGCTTATTAAAGAAGGACTGAGGTGGAGAGTAGGAAATGGGGAGAAAATCAAGATTTGGAAGGATAAATGGCTCAATGTACCAACTAGCTTTCGAGTTCAGTCACCAGTAATGAGATTGCACAAGGAAGCAAGGGTGGAAGAGCTTATTGTGAAAGAAGGGAAGATATGGAATGAGAATTTAATCCGAGGAATTTTTGTAGAGAGTGAGGTGGAACAAATTCTTAGTATACCACTAAGTAAAATGGGGAGTGAAGATAAGATGGTTTGGGGTCCTTCCAACAAGGGCATATTTTCAGTTAGGAGTGCTTATTTTATGGAGATGGATAGGAGGAGGAGGAGTAAAGGGGAGACTTCTGCTGAGTTTTCCTCTGATAAGAGGTGGGGCAGATTTGGGAACTAAACATTCCAGAGAAAATGAAGATCTTCCTATGGAGAGCAGGGAATAACTTTATAGCTACAAGAAACAACCTGAGAACCAAAAAAATAGTGGAATGTGATCTGTGTCCAGTTTGCAAGGTTCAACAGGAGTCGGTTATCCATGTATTGTGGCAATGTGCTGCATCTACTGATGTATGGGCAGAATCAGGCTCAAAAGTGCAGAAATGGAGAACATCTGAATCTAGCTTCATGGAGTTGATTGGAAATTTGTCACTGGCTCTTTCTAAGGAGGAAATGGAGGAGGTGGCAATGATAATGAGAAGCATATGGTACAGAAGGAACCAGCTGGTCTTTGAAAATAACTTTATCTCACCAAGTCAACTCAGAACTGAAGCAGGGGAACAGCTTAGACAATTTCAGATGCCTCTAAATTTGGTAAAGCAGAATAATCAAGAAAGGGAAAGCATGAGGCAACAAAAATGGATAAAACCTGGAAGTGGTAATGTGAAGGCAAACTGGGATGCAGGATATGATAAAAATCAGAAAAGAGGTGGGTTTGGGATTGCCATAAGGGATGAGAAGGGGGAAGCTCTAACCATATGCTGTGGCCAGAAAACTAACATTCTAAGTCCAGTAACTGCAGAATGCTTAGCTTTGTGGAGAGCTATGGAGTTATGCAGTGATCTCGGCTTTGGCAGGGTCATTTTTGAGGGAGATGTTCAGATAATTGTTAAGGCAGTCAATGAAGAGAGATCTGATTATCCTTTATATGGCAGTGTGATCCAGGATGTTAAAAAGATGCTCCAGGTACAGCAAGGATGGAAGGTGCAGTTTGTACACAGAGAATCAAATAGAGTAGCACACAGGTTAGCTAAGAAAGCACTTCAATTGGATACAGAATTAATATGGGTGGAAGACGTTCTAGCTTGCATTTCGGATTGTATAGAATAGGAAAAGTAATGTAATGAAGAGGTTATCAATGAATGAATATGAAGTTTTTTTTTTTTTTTTTTTTAAAAAAAAGGTACGTACAAACTGATAGTTATAATTTGCCATTATTAATAAATGCATGCTAACTACTACTCACATCATTAATAAATGCATACAATAAAAGTTGGCAGTGATGGCTATTTGTATTTGAAATTGAAAACAAAACTAATTAATGCAATTAATGCTTTTTTCTTTGTTAAATTGGTAGATTACTGATTATTCATGACATATATATCGCATTGATGAGATTCATCGACCATTCATCAATTATCTGCAATTGGTAGGGTCACGTGGTATTTATACGTTGGCAGTGATAGGAAGCGTGGGGCCCATTTCTGTCCCTTTCAAAACTTGGATTAAAAAAAAAAAAGAGTAGATTTATGTGGCTAACGCTAGACTTGAATATTTATGAATAAATGGGAAAGATTCAAGTGTTTTTTTAGTAGTGACGACATCCAGCTTTCGTCACGTGGTAGTACGTTGGCAGTGAATAGGAAGCTGTGTGGGGCACCCATTTCTGTCCTTTTAAAAGTAGCAAAAAAAGAGGATTAGATTTGTTTAGCTTCACTTATAAAATTTTACTGTATATAAATACAGTCACACATTAATTTATATAATAATATTAATTTATTTATATTTAAAATTTAAATTAATATTATTTTTAATTAAATTCATTTTTTATCAATCACATTATATTAATATATAAATTAATATATAATTATACTTATAACTATATTTTTTCTCATTTATATTTTGAATTAATGGAAAAAATTCTTTCATGGAGATAGAAAGAACTATATTCTAATTTTATTTATATATCTTCATGATTTGTTGGGGCGAGAGTGTCCGCGTAATAAAGATATTAATTACTAGGTGTCAAACCAGCAATTCTCCAATCTTAAGACAGTCTTAATGGCTACCCTCATTTGTACCTTTTGATAAACAGAAAAATAAGCATTATTATTAAAAATATAGATATTATGGCAATAAATTCGATTTTACATCGTAATTTGATTCATTCATGAGTTATTTGAAAATATTATATTTATATAAATTATATCATATATATAAATTATATCATATTATATTTATATTATATCAGTTAAGTTATGAGTTTAAAATGAAAAATATGAGATAAGCACCGAGAATTTTAGTGATGGAGATCAGCAGAGATAAATTGAAAGGTACAGTAGTACACTTTACTCAGAAGTAATATCTAAAGAAAATACTGCAACGCTTCAATATTGACTCGAAGACGAAGCCAGTGAGTATTCCTATGATTCCATAAGTACATTGCAGTCTCTTAAAAATGATGAAGAGCGAGATTACATAAAGATTATCTCATATGCAAGTATTGTTGAAAGTTTAATATATGCCATGGTGTGTACACGATTGACCTGATATCTTCCAGGCCATTAGCTTAGTTAGTCGCTATATGCATAATTCTGGAAAGGCTCATTGATATGAGGCTAAGTAGATTATACGGTATATTTTAGAGACTGTAGATCAATATTAGTTTGAAATTCGAGAAGAATGAAGATAATCTAGTAACTGGATATGTTGACTCAGACTATACAGGTAATCTTGACAAACGGCAATCGACAACTAGATATGTGTTCGTTCACTATGGCTGGAGGACCAGTTAGTTAGCAATTAACTTTGCAGTCGATAATTGCACTATCATTTACTGAGGCTGAATACATGGCTATAATAGAAATCGTGAAAGAAGCCATTTGGTTACAGGGATTTGTAACAGATTTGGGTTTTAAGCAAAAAGAGGTTACCGTTTACTGTGAAAGTCAAAGTGCAATTCATTTGTACAAAAATTAAGTATATCACTCTCGAACAAAACACATAGATGTTTGATTTCACTTTGTACGTGAAATATTAGAAGAAGAGAACATCAAAGTTCAGAAGATTGGCATTAAAGATAATCTAATAGATATATTGACGAAAGTCATCATAGGGATCATGTTTCAACATTGTTTGGACTTGATCAATATTGTACACTGCAGAGCACCCTTGGGTGCATTAGAGCGCATTCGATAGTGAAAGTCTCTCATGTCAAAGAATAAGATGCATTCATTTGAAAAATGAATCAGTTTGTAAACAACCTAATATGACACACTTGGGTAGAGGGATGATTGTTGAAAACTATCCTAAGTGTGAAACCAATTCACTTGATCAGCACCACTGTTTTGTCATTTGTTGTATTAGGCATAACCCAAATCTTCTGCAATAATTTATGGCCATAAATCACTACACCGAATTTCTTTTAATCAGAAATTATAGATGCCCTCCTCTATAAAAGGAGAGTTCAGTTATGCAAATTAATGGTAGGCAAAGATCAGAGAAAGAGAAGACATGAGAGAGAAAGTGTTTAGTGTTATAATCTCGTACAAATTTAATAAAAAAGACCTTAATAAATATGGATAATTTGTTAAACTATATACATATTATTTTGTGTGATTTTAGACAGATTATAAGGCAATAATGGATGATAAATGCATACTCAAGGTACGTACGAACTGATAATTATAAATTGCCATAATTAATAAATGCATGCTAGCTACTACTCACATCATTAATAAATGCATACAATAAAAGTTGGCAGTGATGGATATCTCTATTTGAAATTGAAAACAAAACTAATTAATGCAATTAATGCCTTTTTCTTTGATAAAATTGGTAGATTACTGATTATTCATGGCATATATTTCGCATTCAGATTTATCGACCATTCATCAATAATCTGCAATCGGTAGCTAGGGTCACGTGGTACTTATACGTTGGCAGTGATAGGAAGCGTGGGAACCATTTCTGTCCCTTTCAAAACTTGGATTTAAAAAAAAAAAAAAAGAGTAGATTTGTGTGGCTAACGCTTGACTTGAATATTTATGAATTAATGGAAAAGATTCAAGTGTTGTTTTAGTAGTGACGATATCCAGCTTTCGTCACGTGGTAGTACGTTGGCAGTGATTAGGAAGCTGTGTGGGGAACTCATTTGATATGTCCCTTTTAAAAGTAGCATTCTGAATTAATGGGATAGATTTGTGTAGCTTCACTTATGTTCTGAATTAATGGGAAAGATTCTTTCATGCAGATAGAGAGGACTATATTCTAATTTTACTTATATATCTTCATGATTTGTTGGGGTGAGAGTGTCCGCGTAATAAAGATATTAATTACTAGGTGTCAAACCAGCAATTCTCCAATCCTAAAACAAAGTATTAATGGCTACCCTCGTTTGTATCTTTGCATAAACAGAAAAATAAGCTTTATTATTAAAAATATAGATATTATGGCAATAAATTGTATTTTACATCGTAATTTGATCCATTCATGAGTTATTTGAAAATATTATGTTTATATAAATTATATCATATATATACTTTAATTAACGTGCTCTACATATCTGATTAAAAATATTCGTGACAAAAATCGATACCACAATTAATACAAGTCAACAAGATGAGCTAGTGAATAATTAGGATATTTTTTTATCATGTCCTAATTACTATAAGTAAAATTAGATATAGTTTTAAGGTGTGTAAGTTTTGTTCACTTATTTTAAAAAAAGTATTGTTTACTAGTAAAAATATGATTTTTTTTTACATGTAGATTCCAGATATATAGATATACATTTAAAAAAAAAAAAAAATGAAGTGTGTCAGCCAATTACTTGCATCTTCTAAGTTTGTAAATTTCTACATTTTCCATCAAATTCAGATTACCCCATTTGACGACTTTTACATTCCTGCAAGCATAGAATGTGTCTCTAACATATTTTGACAGAAGCAACGCATAAATATGTTCTGAGTTCCATTTCTTCTATGGAAGAGAGAGTAATTACCATTCTCATCTGAAACTGGAATGTAGCTCGTAAAGTGGAGTGTTTTAACGGTTAATTGGAATGTGCATCCTCTTAGCAATTTTGTTTTCTGCCTCACGGGACATCAACAGTTGTGTGTCATGAAGCAGGATGCTGTAGACATTCAAATCCTGTAAAACAGGGGCAACAAGCATCAGTCAGCAGCATTACCCAATGGAGTGGGATATTTTATTATAGAAGAAAAGTGCTAGCTAGGTTCACAAAAGTATATTACAAAATTAAGTTGATAAAATTTAATTATTTAATTTATATTTTAAATCCAAACCTAGAATATTACAAATTAATGATGAGAACTTGCTTGCAGGTTGCTTAAGGATGTTGATGATAAATGCATACTCAATTAGGTACGTACAAACTGAAGGTTAAGATATAATTATTTAATTTATATTTTAAATCCAAACACAGCTTGGGGACCAAATCTAGAATATTACAAATGAATAATGAGATCTTGCTTGAAGGTTCCTTAAGGATATTGATGATAAATGCATACTCAAGGTACGTACAAAGTACTGATAGTTATAATTTGTCATCATTAATAAATGCATGCGACCTACTACTCACAAGGGACCTGCAAATACAATAAAAGTTGAGAGTGATGGATATCAGCCTTTTTCATTGATCCTATAGCAACTGATATCTGTATTTGAAATATGAAGCAAAACTAATTAATGCAATGCCTTTTTCTTCGAAGTGCATGCATGGTCAGCCAGAAAACTTGTAGATAATTCATGTCCTTAATTCACACATGATATATACACACACATGACATATATATCACATTCAGATTCATCGATCATTCATCAATTATCTGCAATTGGTAGGGTCACGTGGTACTTATACGTTGGCAGTTATAGGAAGTGTGGGGGCCATTTCTGTTCCTTTCAAAACTTGGATTAAAAAAAAAAAAAAAAAAAAAAAAGATTAGATTTGTGTTGCTAGCGCTTGACTTTTTTTTCCACGACTGCATGCCGACTACATTTGTCGACTGTAAAAAGTATTTCTTATGAATTAATGGGAAAGACTCGAGTAGGAAAGCCTAATATTTTAATTTTGTTCATATATATATCTTCATTTGTAGTACTTTACGTTTGAACATATTAATTGTATATTATATAAAATATAGTTAGTTCGAACTTAACATTAATAATAAGATTTAAGTGTTGTTTTAGGTCCCGTTTAGTTATATAGATAAGATGAGATAAGATGAGATATTTTAAATAATAATAAATAAAATATTATTATAATATAATTTTTTAATATTAATTTTATATTAAAATTTAAAAAAATTAAATTATTTATTATATTTTATTTAATATTAATGATAAGTTGAAATGAGAATATTAGAAACTATATCCACCTTCCGTTACGTGGTAGTATGTACGTACGTTGGCAGTGAATAGGAACCTATGTGGGAAACCATTTCTGTCCCTTTCAAAAATGAAAAATAAATTAATTAATTAATTAAAAAAAAGATTAGATTTGTGTGGCTTGACTTGTATTCTGAAATAATGGAAAAGATTCTTTCATGCAGAGAGCTGGATAATATTTTAATTTTATTTATTTATATATCTTCATTTGTTGAGTGATAATCATGTCGTAATAAATATATTACTAGGTGTCAAAGCAGTAATTCTCCAATCCTAAAACCAATTAAGTAATCGCAATCCTCATTTGTATTTTTGAATAAACAGAAAAATAAGCATTATTATTAAAAGTATAGATATTATGGCAGTAAATTGGATTTTACATCATGATTTGATCCATTCATCATCAGTTATTTGAAAATATTATATTTATATAAATTATATCACGTAAATATATATTTTACTGGACATGCTCTACACTACATGATATGTGATTGAAAATATTATATTGGTGGTAAAATTTCCATGCCGCAAATACAAATCAACCAGATGAGCAAGTGAATTAGGTTATATCTAATCCTGCCCTAATTAAATTAAGTTAGATATATTCTTATAACAACGTGCAAGTTTCGCATATTCATCTTAAAAAAATATTATCTACCATTAAAAATATATATTTTTTTATACGTAGATTCCAGATATATATATCTATTTTTTTTTTTTAAAAGAAGGTGTATGAGTACTACATATTTTAAAATTATAAATATTATTTCTCCGCTGTAAACCGCTATATAAGGCCTTCATCACCCCGTCTCTGACTCGCCAATTTCCGCAAACCTCCTCTCTTTTAGAGGAAGTAGAAAGTTTTCCGTTTTGCACTGGTCCCCCACTGAGTTCTCCATACTGTACTGTACATCCTGGTTTCATCAATAATTTGTTTTGCCAGTCCAGAACCTCCCAAGTGATTGTGATCTTCATATATCTTTGTCAATATTTGATTCTATTTTTTCGTCTCTTTCCACTTTCGTTCGCTTTGTGTTTAGTTTTTTCTGCATATTTGGAGCTATTCTGTTGAATTTCGTTAGAAACGGTTTATAAAGTTTAAAGTTCCTTAAGTGTAGGGATTCGAATTTTTTGGCTAACTTTTGTATCCAAAAGTTGAGTTGAAAAGTTGCTGCTTCAGGTACCATATTCCTCATTTTGTATGGATAATCCGCGCGCGTCAAGTTAATAACATAATTAATAGATTTATAGCAATTTGTCTGGCATTTTACTTTTGGAAAGTTCTTTTGGGACCAAAATATTCATCTTAATGCAAATATAGGTAAATTTGGACTCTTAAGTTTTGAATTCCGTTCTATTATGGCTGGAACAACCTCCAGAATTTTTTGTCTAGTCTAGTACCCTGTACGTACACCATACATCCCAATTCCATTTCGTTCCAAATTCTAGCCCTTTTCTTGCCAATTCCGGTTTACATTCCATTTTGGATTGTTTTAGTGATAATTTTGTAATTTTATTGAGCTTAAAGGGCATTGTTATAAATTACAAATCTAGTTGGCACTCATTTGATTTTAAAATCTAGAAGAGATTAATATAATTTAATTTAATTTTTTGTACCTTTCAATATGTTCCCTAATTGTTTTTAAATCTCATTATTTTCAATAATTTCTCAGCTCTTTATTTTTTGAGTACTGCTACTACTATGACTGGATCATCTAAATCTTACTGCTCAGATGATTGAATTGGCCTCTTGATGCGGCACTAGATATATATATATATATATATATATATATATATATATAAATATTCAAAACAAAAGTGTGTTTGAAAATAGAAAATAGAAAAAGAGGAAGTACATGAAAATATATATTCTACCTCATTTGTATTTGTGTTTTTATTTTGTATTTTATTTGTTAATAAACCACATGGCATGACAGTATCGTCATGTCAAGAGGGTTATCTGAGTTATAAGTTTCAGATGTCCAAGTAGGATTATTCTTATTTTTTTTTCTATATTTTCCTTTTGTGTTTCAACTCAAGTTTTTGACTCTTTAATATTATATCGACACTAATATTTCTACATTTTTTAAACTTTTCAAAGTATATTTATTTTATAAATCTTCAATTTTTTCGTGTGTGTATATATATGGCTAATTCTGAATTAACTGTCATTCTTAAATATATTAATATCGAAATATTCCGTTCCAACTTAAACGAAAATAATTACCAGAACATAATTTAAAACATTGTTGTTTGGTAGTCCACCGTGCAGGGCGTCACTTCCACTAATTAATTTTGTTCCTATCATCCTTCGACCTTTAATTGATTAGTACTTCTTGTAAATTAAGGTGCACAAGAAATTTTGCGACCATTTGGTGCCTTGAACTATCAATTCTTATATATAGGGCACAACTTGGGGAGGATGTGCGATGAAATGCAAATATTCTAATTTCAACTTGGACCTCGCTGCAGGTTTTGGCATTGCGAGTTTTCGTGGTGCATGAAGAAGTAATTCCTTGGGTTGATGAACTTTTCAGGGCTCAATTCTTCATTGGGAAAACCGTGTTGTTATAACCAAGATGAGGAGTTTGGTAATGAGATGCTTCAGTTTTTGCAAGTACGTACTTCAATGATTTTAGAAGCAAATAAATTAAAATCTGGCAGTGCTACCTGAAATAATTTCCAAGTGAAGTGTTGGTTTATGTATACGTACATAGTTCTACCGTGGTTAATTTGATTATTAATGTCATTATGTAAAAGTATTTCGATAGATTCTTTATATATATCTGAAGGAATCATTAATACGGCATTTTAATTAATTATTAGCATATTTTATAGATTAAATTAATATAGATCAATCCGTCTCATAATTTTTAGATTTTTTTTAAAGAAGTTGTTAAATAATCTAGACTCCATGACATGCGAGATTTAATTTTATACGTACCACAGATTGATTTAGCCAAATTATTTGCGTTGTAATTGAAACCTCCTTTAATTTATAAGAATGCGGAGTTCTATGTGACATCAAATGATTGATAAATAACAAAAGATAATAGTAAATGATTTTCAACTGATCATGATTTAATAACATATTAAAGATGAAGTAATGATAATAGTTAAAATAATAATGAATATATAGCACTTGTCATGTTGACTATATATATATATATGTATATAGATGCATGCGCGCCTCTCAGTAATGTTTTTTGGTCTGTGTATATATGTATATATATATACACACACATATGTTGTGCTGATCAGGGACGGGGATATTGAGAGGCAAGGACCCAAGAATGATGATACTGGTTCAGAAAAAAAGAAAACAATAAAAAGGGCAATTGGGCAGGTCGTCAATCACCCTTTGACGAAGAAAATCATTTCAAAAACGGCCAAATTCTTTTCAGAAACGGCCCAATTACCGGCGTGGTGCTTCCATTACTTCCATTGGGATGTGGCGTTTTTAGTGGTCTGCGTAGTTGCAATAGCAGTGGACCCTTTGTTCTTTTATCTTCCTGTCATCAACGAGGCTACCAAATGCATTGCTATAGATACCACTTTGAAAATCACTGCTATTTGTGTGCGATCGTTCCTGGATTTGATTGCTCTTGGGGATCTGGTTGCAAGAAAAATAAATAATTGCCCTGACATGAAGAGTTCAGACTACGTGATTAACATTCTCAGCATTCTTCCAGTCCACCAGGTACTACAACTAATATTACAAACTTTTCTGCCTTTAATATTTTTAATATTGTTAGTATAAATTTTAAAAACTAAAAACTTATGGAAGATATATTAAGAAAATGATCAAATTTTAAAAAATAACAAATAAAGGATCAGAGGAGGGGCAGACTGGGGGCCCCAATGCCACCATGTAAAAGGGTCATGAAACTAGGCCCTGTCACCCCATCCCAAGTAAGAAAGTATATCTTGTATTATCGTAATGAATAGATCAGTTTTCCTTTCAATTGAGCTGAAGGAAACTTCATAAAAAATTTATATTATATATAGATTGGAAGAAAAACTTCTTCCATTGATCTATCTTCCTCCAACTCAATTTGCAAGACAATTAGAACAATACCAAAACACTGGAGAATGTGATATAAAATGTAAGATGTTAGAAGTTGATGCTATTTGAATATGAGAAGATGCATATCATGATCTGTTTGTATTGATATTTATATATGAACAACGTACAGGTGTTAATGCCAATTATATTTTCAGAAATGAAAACTTCAAAAATCGAGAACAAAAGGAAATTCCTAAATGCAGTTGTTCTTTTGCAATATGTGCCAAGAATTTTTCGTATCTACAGATTGTGGAAAATAGTCAACGAGACCATCATCCTACCGAAAAGAAGTACTAAAGAGAATGTAGAAAGCGACAAGAATCTGATCCCACCCAAAGGTTTTTTAGTGATGAAAGCTGGATTCAACCTTTTACTGTATCTTGTTGCCAGTCATGTAAGTTAATTTCATCATTATCATTTAAAGAGAGTGTCAAAGGATATATAGAAATTTAGTATATAACAAAAATTTAGTATATAGACTAATATAGTACGTTTTAAGTTTGAATGTAAAATAAAAAATTAAGACATTTAACAATATGTCAATTGATCTTAATATTTTTTTTAATAAATGAAGGTTATTAATTGAGCCTTGCTACTCATCATCCCCACACATAACACATCACACATATTTTTATTTATTTTATTTATTTTTTTAGTTTTATTCTTCTTAAACTAATTGATTTCTTCTACTTTTCATTCATACACCACACATTTGCTAAGAGAAAAAAATAAAATAAAACAATTATGTGTGGTGTGAGGATGATTAGTAGAATTATTTATTTATTTATTAATTATCACATTCATTCTCAATATAGACTAGCAAATAATTTATAAGAAAGTTGTCATTTATTTTATTTTGAAACATTATTTCAACAATATTAAAAACTGAAAAAAATTATTTTAATTAATTTTTATTTTGAAACATAGTCTTTATAACACGGTTTATAATTTCAAATTCTTGGCTACCTTGTCCATATTGTTCAACTTTAAGTTTTCAAAATAAAAGTCAAAGAAAATGACACATTCATATATATTATAATATTCAAAATTAACTAATTTAAACGTACATATATAAACATAATAAATCAAATTAAAAGATTGGAAACAAAAAGATAGAAGTAGCACATCTTCGACTACTTCTATTTAAATTTTCACATACAAAAATTATTGTAATATCGACTTACGTACGGATTTATGGGATTATTATAAAGTCTGAAGCTGCTGTTGATGTCATGTCTCATAGTATACTATACACGTATTTTTATTTTTTATTTTTACATAACTTTTGATTAAATTAATGAAAAATGTCATAATTTTGGGGGACCAGCACTCGGCCCTCGCCCCCCTTAAATTCGTCCATGTATTTCATATTTTCATGATCTATAATTTTCCACTGCTTTCTAATTAATTACGCTAATCAGTATTAATTAAGAGATCGATGAAATATTGGTACGTATCTTTTATCAGGCACTGGGTGCCTGTTGGTACTTCTTCTCCATCCAACGAGAGACCACGTGCTGGTACAAGCTGGCCTGTGAGCGTGATATTAATGAATGTAGCAAGGGTATTTCTTTAGACTGTGGTACTGGTGGTTTTGGAAATTACACGTTTTTAAATGACTTATGCTCTATAGAAAACCCAAATACTACTCTCTTTGATTTTGGAATATTCGAAGATGCCCGTCAATCTGGTATACTATCGTCCATGGACTTTCCGCGAAAGACCATGTTTTGCTTCTGGTGGGGCCTGCAAAATTTGAGGTTCGTATAAACTGTCATCTGTATGATATTTCAAAATACTTTGTTTTTATGATACTTGTCATCTGTATTCAGCTAACATGCACAGGGCCAACTGTATAGTTCTATTATTTGGCTGTCACTAATCTATAACGTACAACACATATCATACTTATTTGGGTTATTCCACAATAAGAAGAAAGATTGAAAAAAGTAAACGAAATAATAGAATATTATTCTAATTATCATAAAATTAATATTGTTCTTATTAGAATAGGTCCCGAATAATAAGCGTTACATACCAGCTTGGTCCAAGCAACTTCATCAATTAAGCAGCTTTCTATTAACTCACACATCAAGCTTTCTATCAACTTCATCATCAAGCCGCGTTTTAGATCGCAAGCTTTAGATTTTGCTTGTTTATTTTGAGCATATGATATCCATGGTTTTGATGTTATTAACTCACACATGGAGGTTCCAATGTTCAAATCTTGCAGTTCACTTGGTCAAAACCTTCAAACAAGTACTTATTACTGGGAAAACTGCTTCACAGTTCTTATTTCAATCTTTGGCTTGCTTCTGTTTTTATACTTCATCGGAAATCTTCAGGTTGGTGTCTTGTTATTTCCATTATGAATAGGTTCTGTGTATATATGAATATGTTAGAATTTCAATTGAATATTCTATATGTTAAACCTACCTATTAAAAAAGTCTGCTCACATATGAAGGCATAAATTTAATGATAATCTTCTTTGGTATTAGGGACACTTGGTTTGACAGTACGTGTTGGCCGGGCAGGATGGTTTCTGATATATATTTTTGTTATATGATTTGTTAGTTTGTATATAGTTAGGTTGGGTACGTAATTCTCTCCTACCTAATTTATTTGATCAGGAAAATCTTGTCCTTAAATAAACAGAATCTTCCTCCAAACTAGCTAGATTGGAAAAATTTTCCTCCAACTTATTTAAAAAGCGTCACATGTTAGAATCTTGTAAACTTGAGTTTCAATCATTTTAACAAGTAATAAAACCTCTATCTTTGGTGATTATTAATTAATAAAAGATGCAGGCTAGTCAATTATAGTAAGAATATTACATAATGGACTTGATAATTTTTTTTTTTTTTTGATGGTAAATGGCTTTACTATATTGCATCAAGGATTACAAGAAACCTTATCCACCCAAATAACATGGGCGATAGGTTCTGGTACAGATTCCCCCCATACAACCAAGTCATCCACATTCCAAGCCATTCTAGCTAGCTTATGAGCAGCCCTGTTACCTACACGACTCACATGTTTACATAGACAAATTTCAAAATGAGACATTAATCTTTTGACTTCAGAGATTAAATTTCCTAACTGTGAGACATCCTGTTGAGGTTCTTGTTGCAGTATTTCCACTAGCAGCTTACAATCTGACTCCACTACCAGCTTTGATATACCTGATTGTATGCATAATTGAAGCCCCCTTAAGATTGCCACTAGCTCAATAGTTTCTGGTTTTTCTATATAGCATTCCATCTTGCTAGCTGCAAGTATTACTTCACCCTTTCCATCCCGAAGCACTGCCCCAATTCCTGCTTTCTTTTGATCAAAAAATAGAGCTCCATCGACATTGAGCTTCAAAAACCCCTCAGGAGGGGGACTCCATAGACCATGTAGTTTGATATGGTCAGGGTTTTTCTGTTGAGAGTAGGAAACAAAGCTAGACTGAACTGAGAGGGCATGGTCCACAACTTGTTTAATAGGTAGAACAACCAAATCATGTATCTTCCGATTTCTCCTATACCAGAAGCTCCATGCTATTAGACAGAAAAACTGCAACTCCTCAGTAGTACCTTTGTTATGCACATGGTTGATTAGGTCAATGAAAAGAAGAGGTTTCTGTATATCAAACAGTTTTGGAAGCTGGCCTTTCCAAAACTCTATCAGCTGGGGACAGTAAACAATTGCATGGCTCAAGTCCTCATTCTATTCAGCACATAAACAGCACTTAGGATCTATATCAACATGTCTCTTAATTAAGTTCAATCCTGTTGGTAAGCAATCCTTACATAATTTCCATGCAAAAATCCTTATTTTCAAAGGCAACTTCATCTTCCAGATTGCTTTCCACAGACTATTCAAGCTACTACTGTTTGAACTCTGCCCTACTGCATCATACAGGCCTTTTTGTAACAGCTTATAAGCACTACGAACACTAAACTCCCCACTTCTCTCTTCAGACCACATCCATCTGTCTTCATAGCCCTCTGGACATATTACTATTTTTAGTATCTTCTCTGCTATAATTGGATTGAATAGAGCTCGAACTTTTGAAATATCCCACCATCTGGTTTCCCCATTGATCAGAGTATCCACTGTCTCATTTTTCCTGTCCTGGCTCTCTCCTACTGAGTGATCATGTAACACATTTCTGTGTCCTGGGATCCAGTAATCATGCCAAATCCTGATATTTTTTCCATCCCCTACCCTCCTTTGACAACCCTGCTTTAAGAAAACTCTAGTATCCCAAATCCCTCTCCATGCATAGGAAGGGTTATGCCCCAGCTTTGAGTCTAAGAACTCCCCTCTTGGGAAATATTTTGCTTTAAACACTTGGTACAACAAGGATTTAGATTGTGTGACCAACCTCCAACCTTGTTTAGCCAGAAGGGCTGTGTTAAATAGCTTTAGTTCTTTAAAACCCAACCCCCCTTGATACTTGGATTTGCACAAATTCTTCCAACTCACCCAATGAATTCTTTTGTTGTTTTCTGTTCTACCCCACCAGAATCTGGCCATCAAGCTTTCAAGTTCTCTAAACAGGCAATCTGGCAATTTGAAGCAACTCATAGCATAGGTGGGAATAGCCAAAGCTACTGCCTTCAGTAGTATTTCCTTTTCTCCTTGAGAAAGTTGTTTTTCTTTCCAACATTGCAGTTTCTTCCATACTCTTGACTTGATATCCGAGAAAGCATTAGCCTTCTTCCTACCTATCATTGGAGGCAAACCCAAGTATTTTTCATACTGTTGAATAGCACTTCCCCCCCACATGTTCCTTATTTCCTCTTGCATGGGAGCACTTACATTGCTGCTGAAAACCATACTTGTCTTATCCATATTCAATTTCTGCCCAGATGCCAGTTCATACCTCTTAAGGATTCTTTGTAGCTCGAGATTTGTTTGGACATCAGCTTTACAGAAGATAACACTGTCATCAGCAAAGAGTAAGTGGTTTATGGCTGGAGCCCCTCTGCAGATTCGTATACCAGGTATCATTGAAATCAAAGCTGCTTGCTTCAACATACTGACTAAACCCTCAGTGCATAGGAGAAAGAGGTAAGGGGACAAAGGGTCCCCTTGTCTCAAACCACGAGTAGGTTTAATACAACCTGTTGGTACACCATTCAACATGACAGAGAAATAAACTGAGGTCACACAGTACATAATTAAGTTAATCCACCTGGTCTCAAACCCCATCTGAACCATGATTCTTTCTAGAAAATCCCACTCAACTCGATCGTAGGCTTTGCTCATGTCTAATTTGATGGACATATAGCCTTTCTTTCCCCCTCTTTTGTGTCTTAGAAAGTGAACAATTTCATAGGCCACTAACACATTATCAGTAATTAATCTACCTGGTACAAATGCTGACTGAGAGGCAGATATTAACATAGGGAGTAAAGCTTTCAACCTATTTGCTATAGCTTTGGACATGGGCTTATAAAGAACATTACATAAGCTAATAGGTCTAAAATCAGCTACTTTGGTGGGATTCTGTTTTTCAGGAATTAAACAAATGAAAGAATGGTTTAACTCTTTAGGGAACACACCAGTATTTAAAGACTCTAGCACTGCCTCAGTCACTGAAGAGCCTATTGTACTCCAGTATTTTTGATAAAAGAGAGGGGGCATACCATCGGGTCCAAGGGCCTTTGTTGGATGCATTTGAGAAAGGGCCAAGTTGACTTCTGCTACAGTAAATGGTTTCTTCAATTCTTCATTCATTCAAGATGTGACTTTGCTCTCCACCCTAGCAACAGATTCAGTATGGTCCCTCTCCTTTGAGCTACTGAACAGCTGTTGAAAGTAGTTAACCACTAACTCTTTCATATCTCTTCCTTCTTTCCACTGGTTTTGCTCATCTTGTAGCCTCTTTATGGTGTTCTTCTTTTTCCTATGTGAGGCTTTAGAGTGAAAGTATCTTGAGTTTTGGTCCCCTGCCTGGATCCACAAAGCCTTGGATCTCTGATGCCACATTTCCTCCTCCCTTCCTAACCATTTATTCACTTCTTCTCTGGCACTCATGTTTTCTTGAGAGTTCAAGCCTACAGGATCCTTTTTTTGTAACTGACATAGATTTTCTTTTGCCTCTGCAAGTTTGACTTTTACATTACCAAAGCTTTTTTTGTTCCACACTTTCAGTTTCTCCCCCACCTTTTGAGTCCATTGCATCAAAGTCTTTATCCCAACTCCTTTGCTCCTTTCCCTCCATGCTTCCTTGATTAGTTTAGAGCAGCCTTCCTCTCCTCCAACTTATTTAAAAAGCATCACATGTTAGAATCTTGTAAACTTGAGTTTCAATCATTTTAACAAGTAATAAAACCTCTATCTTTGGTGATTATTAATTAATAAAAGATGCAGGCTAGTCAATTATAATAAGAATATTACATAATGGACTTGATAATTTTAGGTGTAATTTATGAGTGTAATTTTAATTAGAAACTGATCAATTTAATTGTGATGTGACAGGTATATATGCAGTGGGAGGCATCTAACGAGTTGGAGGAGATCAAATCTAAGTGGTTGAAAAACAAGGAGGAAAAATTACATAGCATCGAGAATTGGATAAGCACTATGGTCAAAACTGATCACGAGTTAGAAAAGAAGATCATGGACTATGTGAAACCAAAACTGGAAGATCAAAACAATAATTTTGATGCAGAGAATCCATTCCCTCATCTTTCCGAAGAGATTAGAAGCTTGATTAAGATCAAACTCTGCTCTCCCCTGCTACAGAAAGTGAGTTTTGATCCCCTGGCCTCATTTTAATTTTTATGATTAATGAAAAAAATCATTCAAGTGAAAACGTCAGTTATTTTCCATAAAAAATGCTTCAAAATTAATTGAATGGATAGTAAGATCGAGGTAGTGGTTTAGTTACAACTTCGTTGTTACAGTTAGCTATAGTTGAGAAATATCATTGCTACAATGACACATTCATCCTGAATCACACTAAGGCCTAATTTGGTTTTATAAATCTTTCAAACAATTTTGTCTTATCTTAATATTTAAATATTATTCAAACACAAATATTTTTCAATTTCAAACTTTCAAATTTTCAACTTTTTCATGTAACTATTATCTAATCATTATAAATTTTTTAAACTTTCAAATAAAACAAAAAATAATTCACTTTTTTAAATCCGAAAATAAAAATTATATTCTAACTATCTTTTAATTTTATAATTTTTTTCCTCTCCTTTTCTAAAACTCCATAAAAATCTTAATTCAAATAATTTTTCACTACTTTTCACAAATTATCTCGATATTATTAACAGATTTTTCGTCTCCTCTGCATATATAACTAGACGAGGCCAACTACTGTTATGAAATACTTTAATTGATTTTTCATTTTAGGTAGTTAACTTATAAACCACTTACATGTGCCACGTGATAAGTATGGTCGCTCAATTTTGCATCAAGTCTATTTTAGCTTTGACCTCATGTTTGATTTGAAAAGAGTACTATGCACGGATGTCCATCTCGTAGAAGTTGGTCTATATTACCTCATCAATATTTAATTAATTAATCAATCTTGTCAATTGTTTGTGAGCATGCAGGTGCCAAAATTCCAAGAAAGTGAAGAATTGTTGTCTAAGCATCTCAAGCATGTGCAGTATAAACAGAACCGTTTAATTGTTGGGGAGGGAAAATCACTGAATGAGATGATTTTCGTAGTAAAAGGAATTGTGTGTACGTGTACAAGTAATCATGATGATAAAACTGATCAGTGTCCTGATAAATGTGAAATCATCGGAGAAAATCTTGTACAATGGGTGCTGGAATCTCCCAAACAATCCAACCCTCCCTCATCGGAAAAGAATTTCAAATGTCTGACAAAAGTTGAAGCTTTTCGTCTTACGGCTAGGGACCTCAATGATATATTTCAGCTACATCCATCCAAAGAGTGTGGCGGCGACTCAACCACTCCATCCATCCCGTACTTCAAAAAGATACCAAGTCTGCTATGCAGTCACTGCAGCCAGCAGCTCCCCAAATAATTTAGATCACGGTATCATTTAATAATTAATCTAGTTTTATCAGATGCTCTTGTTCTTTATCCAAAGGCAACATATAGTTTGTTTAAGAGGGCTTGTATTATGTTGTGGATTAATATTGCACTCACTTTTTTGAAGTCATTAATTAAATTGCTAGTCGCTTGATTTCCATATTGAGTGCGCTACAGACTTACAAGAGTAGGAATTAACCTTAAATGAATAATATTTGTCTAATAATAAATGAAAGCACGCTAACTATTGCTGCACATCATCATGAATTTAAGGAAGGAAAAAAAGTAGACTCGCACCCTCAAATTGTTGGATGTTGTATTTGCATACTTTGAACCATTATATATCCAATTATAATATAATTGTTAACATATATAGATGAAAAGGATCAATTGATCAAGGTCGAATCTTGATGATGCGATATGTTAATTTTGGTAGTTTTAATTTTTGGTTTAAATTAGTACAAAATCCCTGATGCTCTAAGGGTGCAAGTTATATTTATCATTTGGAGAAATGGTATACTGTTATACGATATTTTGAGTTCTTTCCAACCTAATTAGAATTAAGTGCAGCTTCAATGAATAGAAGCAAATAAAGCAGCTGCATCTCAAATGTACAAATGATCAGGTCGGGCGGCTCATGCGGTAGACAGTATGTTCGCGCCATTGCAACATTGTAATCCAGAAGGCTGAACAATTAATGAATTTTATTTTTGTAAGCCACTTGATTATAAACAGAAGAACAAATAAATGAATAAAAATATAGATCCATTCCGAAGTCATCGACCACCCTTCCAGTATTTTTATTTTTGTATCCCATGCCAGCCTCTATTTTTGATTCATGTATAGTACTGCATGCTCCTAGGGTTGCTACTCGGCCTACAAAGGCAAATAGCAGGACCTTTGGCTCTCGCACCTATCTGGGCAGGGAGCCTATTTTTGTCTCCATTACCAGGCCCTGCTATTTGCAAGCAGGTGGTCCTGCTTGTCAGGATGAGCGGGCAGATTAGCCCATAAGGGTGTACAAGAACCAACGAAACCGGCCGCTAGAATTAGGAACTAGCTAGAATTGATGGAGAACCGATCGGCTGGCGGTGGAAAAAACAAGAAACCAATATCGGCCGGTTCAATATCACATTTGCTTTATAATAAAAAAGACTTTGCAATATGTTGTATTGGACTATATTCAATTTGTGACTTTATTTGAATGAGATCCTTTTTGAAAGAAGAAGTGCTAGCCAGGTTCATAAAAGTATATTACAAAAATAAAGTTGGTAAAATTTAATTATTTAATTTATATTTTATCCTAGCATAGCTTGGAGACCAAATCGAATATTACAAATTAATGGCGAGAACTTCCAGGCTAGACCTGGTCTGAGGCTAAGGTGGGAATCCAATCATCGAAGTTCGCATCGGCAGCTTTCAATCAATGAATGGTAGCAATTGGATAGATCATGAATACAGCAGTAGCAGCTGTAACAGGGGCTAAATATGCAACAGCAATCCAAGGGCGCATACCCAGACAGAAACTAAGTTCCCACTCCCGACACATGTAAGATCATTGGTATTTGTTAGAAATACTAGATTAAAGTACACAGCGGAAGTGATATTACCTCATTGGAAATATCTTGGATCTAGTGCGGTTGTTCCATAGATTTTTCGGCATTGCTAATTGTTCGAAATCATCCCGTCGATGGTGAAATGTGCTACGTGATAATATACCAGAGCAATACCCACATATTCCACAGCTTAGATGCTGAGACTAGAGAGAACCTTTTTAGAGAGAAAGAGAGGGCTTGTTGATTCAAGTGTCTCATCCAAAATGGGGAAGGGCTATACATAGCCCTTCTAAGTGTAACCTCCGGCTGGCCATTAAGGGCTAGCCATCAAGTCTCATGAAGTGGCTTTTAAGCCACTTCATAACCCCCAAGAGAAGGTGAAGAGGTACCCACTATGGATGCCCATTTCTTACATCTCTCACTCGTACATAGTGGGCAAGACCCCAGGTCTGCATTTCTCAATATGTTCTCAATCTTGTTCATATTGGCAAATAGGTCGTGCGACCATCGAGCACAACTGTAAAAGAAAAATGGGAACACTATACCAAATCTCTCTGAGAGAAGACTGGCATAGCAACATTCCTAAAAGTGTCTCATTATGCCTCGACTCATTTGGTCACATCAGACTAAGCATCCCTAATCCCTCTCGAGTCCAAATGACTCAGAGTAATGCTCAATCTCCTTAAAACATAATGTACTCACAGTTACATCGCAACTCCTAAGAAGCAACATAACTTGCCGGCAGTGAGTACACACCATTATCGATGTGTTACCAAATAGTCTTCCCTTCACCCTCATGTCATTCAGTTTCAGTTCAGTCGCTTTCCCAATAATGTCTCTTTAGACCACATCATTCATGGCCATAGATAACATGCCAAAGTAGCTGACACTAAAACATCAACCTTGTGACATAGTCAAAAGTCTCCTAAGGGCATAAATAAATTAAGGTAATCAATTATGACCTTTAGGACTCACGCGGTGAGGAAACAGGGATCCATTTACTCACCTTTACTGTTGGTCGCTAAAGCACATGTAGTATGAAATACATGTTACGGTGGAATTCTCTTTCCAAAGGAAGAGCGTATATCTTATCTCAATACACCGTACAGATCTAAGTGTAGTCGCTATCTCAACACCTAACCCGAGCCCCTCCATTTGCTCGCTATCCAAAGCGCCAAAGAGGATCTTGCATCTGGCTAAACCACAGGCTACATGCATTGTGGGTAATCATGTACGGTCCTTAGACCTCATCTTAGCTCCCACTAAGGCGACATATTTTATGTGTATTACAACTTATCCTTCTCTGAACAAGTTCCAAATGACACATTGTCTCATCTTTGCTCACTATCCCTTTATAGCGCCAAAGGCGATCGCTAGTGTGAGTGAGCCGATCTAAGCCTGTTGACATATCTTTTTCACCATAACTACTAAAATTATGATGAATGTGTGTGCTTACAAAAAAAAAATGCTTCCAATCACGCTACATGATCCTAAAACACATTAGTGTCAGGTGCATGATGAGCAATACCATGATGGATGGAAATCACATGGTCAACAAAAGGAAAAATCAAATCACAACTCTCGAGTGAAGTTTTAGGACCATTTCTCTCCATGCGCATTCTTATGTATAGTAACTTTCCAAAACATACACCTTCCAAGAAACTCTACTTTTATATATAAAAGTCATTAACACAACCATGAAGTCAGTGAAGACTCATCGCTAATCTCATTGAGGTCAAACTCACAATTTTAAATCTTTAGATTCTAGTCAGCAAATCCTACATGCGACTTTTAAGAATCTTTAATGTGATCTCAAATACTAAATTTGAGATTTCAAGGTTTCATATGAATATCTTGTACTCAACAAAAAGCATGTGAAATAACCATCATTTATTTTTCTTTTAAGGGTAAAGCGATTAGGGCCTTTGCCCACAAAGACAATCACAATAGTCTAGTCATTACTTTTAATGACAATCGCATCACAAATTCACTTAATCAAGTAATCCATATTTACCCTCTAACAAGAGCTACTAGAAACTGTTTTTCTCATACATAGTCTCATAAGACGTAAAGTCTTAACTACTTTTCACAAACCCACATCCATCACCTTATAGTATGGAAAACCTCTCATTAGGCGACAATTAATAATTTAAGAAAACCAGATCATCATCTCTCTCATTAGAGACGTTTTTCTAAAAACCGTCAACAACTTTCAAAGAATCCCACTTTATTCAATAGGTCGTTAATAAAAACGATTAGGTATATTGGGTATCTTTGAGTAGATGGTTCGTTTAAGCCACATGTAAACAATACTAGCAACATTCATTTGCTTCTTGTACCAAAACAATACAAGCAACAATCATGCGCTCACAGTACTTGCACCTAAACATCACAAAAAACTTAACCATCTAATTCTCCTACGAGAATCAGCTATTTGACTATTTCAGGAAAAACTTCAATAAATGTGTGATCAATGGTTATCTAAAGGCAACTCGATTAGTGCCAAAAGACGGATCTATACCTCTATCGACTCCACTTTTTCTTTGTCAAACCGATCAACAACCTCGGGTCGGATCATATAAGTAAAGTGAATCACAGATTCTATGTTGATGTTCCTACTATGTGAATTCTATAACTTTAGTGGAGCCATATTACAAATATTCTCTTCTAGTCTCTAAACGACGAGATAATATTGATATATTGCTTCCGCACTATTTATGAGGATTTTTATATTCTATGAATTTTAGGAGTCACTATCACTAATGGTACACCTTAATTCAAAGATATACTCTCACTAGTTGTTGAATTACTCCCACTATCTTCGGCGATCTTTTTCTAAAAATTTTTTAATTTAAGGTACCAGATAATGTGGAATGAAACATAATAAAACGTTCTTTCCAAAATACAAGTATTTAAAAAAAACACACAATATCCCACTCTCGCTGAAAATACGAGTAATTTTCTCGACTCAACCAAAAATGATCAAGCTTAGATCTTCTAGACAGAATTCACATTTGCACAAAGTAGTCACTCAAGCCAGCTCAATGGAAAATGACCTTGATTTGAGGACAACAAGTCAAAACTTAAGGCTGCAATTGCTTTTGTTCCATAATTCATTTAAAACTCAATTCTCATCAAGTCATTAAACTGCGAGATAATTGTTTTAATCATATAACTCATACGATTTCAATTTTGAAAAAAAAATTTAACTGAAAATATATTTTTCTTAAAAACAAAAAAAGAATTGTATTTATATGATGAAACAATATTTTTATTCCATGTCCTTATTGTACATCTATAGGAACTTCTATATAGAAAAAGTTCATATTTGCCTTTTCTGTTTGACTCTTCTAACTAAAGGAGAGGGTTCTTATTAGCGAGAAAATCTTAAATTTTTTAACCTTCACACCCATGATCCTATGCCTCCACGGCATATTTTAGTATATAGTTTTCCCACCTGAGAAATAATTTCACCGAGTCAATGAGTGACCATCTGACTTCTAAACCTCTAGGAATTTTCACTAACACCACTACTTTTAAAAAGTGTCAAATCAAATTAGGTCTAGACTTCTCTAATATCGCATCAAAAGCGCTAACAAAAACATCTCTTTGTGCAACAAATGCAGTATGTGAATTTTTAGCCGCTAACTAGCAATATATCCTCATTTCTCGCTTACTCAATATTTTCATATTCTCCAATCCACTATAGGAGAGAAAAGAAAACTTTGCGAGAAATTATCTTAACCTAAAATCTATCTTGCATCAATGCAACCATGAGCAAGATTTTTTATACTTAATTAAGTCATACCTAATTATTCAGACTGCCACAATTACCATGCAAACCTCCAAGGTGCTTGGTATTACTCTCAATGGGTACTCCTAATCATATTTATGCAAGAACTTACTTGTTCTCACTATAGATAAATAAAATTTGAGCAATATTACCAATGCTAATACCACATAGAGGTGCAATGATAAAACCTTTAAAATGAATGTGCTAATCAAGAATGTCCTCAACACTCTTGCACACTCAAATTTTAATGTCTTTACTCGTCAGACATACTAGCAAGTTTTAGAAAGTATGTTCTTATCCATGAGTTAATTTGAGTTGTTTCAAGAGTATAATGCCTAACCTCAAAAATAAGAGCAATTAATCTTTGCGTTACCTTAAATAATGCACAACTTCTATTATTACCCATAAGATTCTCAAAGGCAAAATAGTGGTTTAGCTCTATATAACAGTTGATCCCATTAACTTTTATTAAAAATTGTAGTGTAGTCCCACGCGTACTTCCAATTTTACTCTAGATCTTTCAGAGGTTTTTACATTAATAATGATAATCCAAGACTATTTAACCATGTTAATAATCTTAATTGTTTCCAGCTATTGCTCATGGAGGAGATTAATAAGACACTTAAGTCACATATATAATCTCGATACTTTCTTCTCGGTTATCTCAAAATTACTAACATATGCGCATCTAATTGCACACACATTTAAGAAATTTGCCGCATCAATCTAAATCAGAACAAAAATAATTAATACAAGTCGTAAGATCAAAAATTCGCTATGCTTCCTATCATCTTTTGCTCCTCAATGTCTAATTATTAATTTCTAACTTAATTTTTGCGGAAATTTATATCGTATGAGAGATTAATTCCAAATTAATCTCAACCATACTCCCACTAAGATAAGCAATCTACTGAGTTAGTCACATGCAAAAATAATTTCTTCCTAAATCGAAGGAAACGGTTTAAACCAGTCATAAGCATGTACTAATAAAACTCAGGCTACTTAATCCTCTATTTTATTACATTTAAAAAAAATAATGACTATCCCTTACATGTGATAAAACAAACTCATGCAATTACATGTAAACACAATACATGTACAAGAAATTCATCACATTTCATCCAAATAATTATTATTCATAAAAAAATAATAATCTAGGCAATTTATAACATAAAATAAAATGCCTAACAAACATGACGAAAAACATTTCATAATATCATGGCATGTATGTATTCAATAACCATAATAACATGCAAAATTATTTCAGATAAATATTCTATGCCACAATAACATGCTAAATAAATAAATAAAGTTAGCAAACTTACCAACACTAAGCTCTAGCCCAATTGTTGAGCTCATTGTCCTTGTGTGAGAGGTCTTGGCTTCAAATCACCACCCAAACATTTTTTTTTTTGAAAAAAATAAAAAAAAACAGCCATGGGCCGCACCCTCTTGGACTCCCAGCTCTTTTTTTTTTTTATTAAAAAAAGACTGGGCTACAATTAATGAATAGCCCATCTCGTTTTACAACTACAGCTTAAAAACAAGTTCTCAACATGATTTAAAACAAATCAAGATGGGTCAGATTTAAAAAAAAAAAAAAAAAAAAAAAAAAACAAACAAACTTTAAGGCCAAGTCCATTTCATTAGGAAAAAAAAAAAAAATTCGTCCCAAGCCAAAATTTTAAACAAATTATTTTCGGCCCATCTGAATTTTAAACCCAAACCAGTTTTAAATCCAGACCAAAAACCATTTCAATAGCCCAAAAGAGATTTTAAGCCGATATGTTTTTAAACATCATCTTCTTCCTCATACGTAGGGCAACATCGCATAACACAAATGTTCTTTTTTTCTTTTTCTTTTTTCATCTGCTGCCACCTTCATCTTCTTCCTCCAGCAACCTGTCAAAAAAAATATATCTTTCTTATTCTTGTAGTTGCTGCCGCCACCATTCAAGGTCCCCTACAGCTCACCATCCGGAGCACCATGCTCACTGTAGCGGCCTGAGTACCTTCAAGCTGGGCTCCTTGTGCGGCACTTGGTGCGCTCTGCACCATGTGCGTGGTGCAACTGCTGCTGGTATGCACATGCAGCACCTGGTGCGAGCCGCAACAGGTGCGCTGCAGCACCTCTTGCGCAGCTGCACCAGGTGCGCTGCTGCACCTCAGTGGCTTCTCCGTGGGGAGCAGTGGTGCGTGCAGCACCTCTGTGCTACACAAGTGGTGCGCGCAGCACCCCTGCACTGCGCGGGTGGAGTGTGTTAAATATTATAACATGAACATTAATAAACAGATCTTCGATTTTATATGATTTACACTAATAAATAGTAATAAATAAATGCGTACCTTTATTATCAGTTTGATGAAGAATTAAAGCTGGCTATGAGGGAAGGATCACCTTAACAATCTTGCCTCACAAGTGTCTCACGATGGCAAAAGGCACTCTAATGTTGTAGGTGAAAACCCTTTAACCCCTCAGTGCTATTTATAGATTTCAGACCATCATGAAATCTAGAGTTTGTATCGACTATAATTAGAGATATCTGACTATAATTAGAGATATATGTTGAGCCTCTAACCTGTCCGAATATCACACAAAACAATTTTAAAGTGGTTCAGCAAATTGCTTACGTCCACTGGAGCCTCTTTTATAGAATTTGTACAAGATTTTCAGAAAATCTACAAAATTCTATTTCTCTCTCTCACGTCCCTCTTCCTTTCCTCACTCCACTGCCCTTGATCTCTCACCGCAGTGAGGATAATCTTTCTGCAACTGAACTCTCTTCTATTTATAGGAGGAGTTCTCCTCAAACGGTTGCCAAATTCGGTGCAGCAAATTGCTGCTAAAATTATGGGATGGGTTGTCTGTGGGAGGCGCCTAACATTGTCAAGGGAGAATGGGTGGCCTAATAAGCCAAAGCACCTTACGGTGCATGTGCAAATTAGACCACTTGGGTGGCTCTCAACAATCACCCCCTCCACCCAAGTGTACCATACCAGGCTGCTTGCAAACTGATTCATTTTTCAAATGAATACACCTTTTTCTTTGACATGAGAGACTTCTTCTATCGAATACGCTCCAATGCATCTGCAGGTACGTCTTCAAATGGATGTCCAAATGCTTTTCCAAATGCATCTTCAAATGCATCAGCATCGTCTACATTCACGGAGCTTGCAAGGGATTTTCTTCAGAGGAGATTTACCAGTGCTCAATTGCACAATCTCAACTCTCTAGTATTCTTCTTTTGCTCGAGTCCATGAGTCCGCACTCATGTACACCTTGAGCAAACTGAGCTTCGCTCTAGGCTCATCCGAGCGAACAATCTGCTTCGCTCTAGCCACATCCGAGCGAACAATCTGCTTGGTGCCTTTACAGCTTTCAAACCAGGCTCCATAATCCTACAATCACACCAATCTCCAACTTGGAGACTGGTTCTCAACATGCCGAGCTCTATCTCCAGCATGATCCCTTATACAATTTTACAGCTCATGTCTTCAACTTAGAAGACTAACTAAAGTGATGCATAACTTTAGTTCATCACGTACAATGCCCTTAATCAACACATCTACATAGGGTAACACATCTCCCACTGCACTGGGAATCAATGGTCTCGCACAGACCTTGACACATATCAGAGAACCTGTTGCTGAGGTCTCATCTCTGATCTGGGTGACTGACCCTTCATCCTGCTCCTATCTTCAGTCGCATGTGTCCATCTTGTGTGCAGTCTCCAACTTGCATAATCTCCCTTCTTGCAAGATTTTTCTTCATACCGTAGTTCAGTACCTTCATTCAGCAGGATACATTTTAAGGTAGTAACCACCATGAAGGTCTGATCGTCTTGGCAGTTTTTTAGGTGTAGATATCCCTGGAACATCTGACGTTTTGTTCCCATCTCTCACACATGTACTTCATGTCGTGGTCTAGGGAGATTTCTTTAGAAAGGTAAAACTGGATTCCTTTTACTTTCTCATCTAATTCACACGACAATTACCACGAGCCAAGACCAATTAATCATTCGTGACCTTCCAACACCAAATGCTATTAGCAACAATAGCAACAATCTCCACCTTGTGACTTTGACTGGTCCCACAGCCAAGCTCCACCTCAATGAAGATCTTCATAGCTCCCGCTATCATGCTTCACCATAAAAGCATATCCACTCAGAATAAACTAATTCCAAGCATTTCACTTCGGCCCATGTCGAAAATAACCTTGCTGAAAACTATGGTGTAACTTCCACGTTTGGCTCTCCTGGAAGTTCATCAGCCATCGACATGAATTTTCACCACACACCCTGCATTAATGCCAAACCAATGCATGTGTGTAAACTTGTGGACCTGCTAACATTAACACATCCTCTATCATAGCAACTCATGCCATGAGGATATACATGTCTCTTTTTCCATGGAGAGAGACACAACATTAGCATCAATACCAGTATCTCCATTTACTGACTTGGAGCCACTTGCCGAAACTGCTCCTTGTACTAACCGTTTCACCAGTCGCTAGTATCACTGTTGACTTCAGGGATTGATTTGCCCTTCAACGCCTTTGAGAAAACACTACTGAATGACTGCTGTCTTCAAGCTGTCTTTAACAGCATTGTGCACTGCAAGAAATGCAACGCCATGTATTTCTTCAGTCACCATATTCACAGCATCATTCTCAATTTTCTCCTGATTTTAGTAGTCTCTTGTGGTCTGTCTTGCCACAATTTCTAGCGAGTCATCTGTTGTCCAGATCTTGACTTGCCTCTGTCCTTACAATCAACATTCAGGACCAACAACTCGAAATCTTGTCAGAATCTCTTCTGCGCACTTCCTCATCCAGGATAAGATCTCTTACATTGAGAAACTTCAACTTTGACTTCTTTGCAGAATTACTCATAGCCATTCTCATGACCTCCCAACCTTTTGACCACAACGCCAAATGCTATTGGGCAACAATAGTACCTTCTGCCTTATCTGAAATTGAACCGTTTCTCCACCTCAAATCTGACAAGATTTGAAACCTTACTTCCTGACATTGCTTTAATGAATTTACCGTAGAAATGAATAGTACCTCACTAAGTCAGTTCCCAGGAAAGATTGGAGGGTCACAATGGACACACTTAAAATTTCCAATCTCCTAGACAGAACCTCCTTAGACTGTACGTATCCACACTACCACATCAAAGCTTCATCTGCACTTTGTTATTTGCAACTGGCTTTTCAAAGAAAGCCACAACGAGATCCGATGCGGTTCTCCTCTTAATAACAATATGCTCCATGAGTTGTATAACTGCCAAAACCTGCTGATATAACAAGTTAATCAGCATTGTCCAATGATCTGAAATTTGCTCCATCAAATTTCACGATCCCAACTGGCTTAAATTAAGCCCAAAACCAATGAGTCCATCATGACTCCAATTGGCTACGATCAAGCCCACAACTGATCTGCAACACGTGGACGGTTCAGATCGAATGTACCGATGGCGAATCTCAACATTCCCACCGTACCGATGAGTCCAGAATGATCCAAATAGTTTGCCACCACTATTTGATCATCGCGATGGAACTCCAACTGGCTACGATCAAGCCCACAACTGATCTGCAACACGTGGACGGTTCAGATCAAATGTACCGATGGTGAATCTCAACATTCCCACCGTACCGATGAGTTCGGAATGATCCAAATAGTTTTCCACCACTATTTGATCATCGCGATGGAACTCCAACTGGCTACGATCAAGCCCACAACTGATCTGCAACACGTGGACGGTTCAGATCAAATGTACCTATGGTGAATCTCAACATTCCCACCGTACCGATGAGTTCGGAATGATCCAAATAGTTTTCCACCACTATTTGATCATCGCGATGGAACTCCAACTGGCTACGATCAAGCCCAACATGATCTACAACACCTCGACAGTTCAGATCGACTGTACCGATGGCGAATCTCAATATTCCCACCGTACGGATGAGTCCGGAATGATCCAAATAGTTGGAAAGCACTATTTGATCGTTCAAATCGGATTCCGGATGGCTTAGATCTAGCTCAACAAAGATCTAAAAATCGGACGGTCCAGATCGTCTGGCGCGTGTACCACACGCGCCGCAGTAGGGCGTCTGAGGCGCGTCTGGCGCGTGTGCAACACGCGCCACAGTAGCTTCTGCGCGTGAGGCGAGTGGCGTTCATGCGCCGAGCCTCTGTAGGGCGAGTGGTGGCGCGTGAGGCCGTGTGTTCCACGCGTCTTCTTCCTCCAGCCGCGCGTGGGGGCGCGTGGCGCGTGTATCCCACTTCGTCTTCTTCCTCCAGTGCGACTGAGGCGCGTGCATCGCACTCTCCAACTTCCAAGGGCGCGTACGGGCTCATCCGACATCCGTTTTCGACGCCGTTTGCGGCTACGAATCCGTCTTGATGAGAGGAACATTGTGGTGTGATCAAAAATTGATTTTGAGCAACTTGAATTTTCGGACAGATCGAACCAGAGCTCTGATACCAATTGTTGAGCCTCTAACCTGTCCGAATATCACACAAAACAATTTTAAAGTGGTTCAGCAAATTGCTTACGTCCACTGGAGCCTCTTTTATAGAATTTGTACAAGATTTTCAGAAAATCTACAAAATTCTATTTCTCTCTCTCACGTCCCTCTTCCTTTCCTCACTCCACTGCCCTTGATCTCTCACCGCAGAGAGGATAATCTTTCTGCAACTGAACTCTCTTCTATTTATAGGAGAAGTTCTCCTCAAACGGTTGCCAAATTCGGTGCAGCAAATTGCTGCTAAAATTATGGGATGGGTTGTCTGTGGGAGGCGCCTAACATTGTCAAGGGAGAATGGGTGGCCTAATAAGCCAAAGCACCTTACGGTGCATGTGCAAATTAGACCACTTGGGTGGCTCTCAACAATATAGAGTTTTAATCTTATCTCTTAGGCGTTTATTTTGCCTTGTTTTATGATTTCGGTTTCATCATTTTGTTTTGCCAGTCCAGAGCCTCCCAAGTGCTAGAGTGTCCTTCAACTTTGTCACTATGCGATTCAATTTTTATGTCTTTCGGTTCCACTTTGGTTTTTGCTCTCTCTCTTCCACTTTAATTCGTTCTGCATAGCTTTCTCTTTTTTATTTTTTATTTTCTAAAAAATGGCTTAGTAGATTTCATAAAAAATGGCTTAATTTGAACTTGTACCTCTCAGGTTTTGGCATTGCGAGTTTTAAGAAGTTCCTTGGGTTGATCAACTTTTCAGGGCTCAATTTCGTCATCTGGAAAATGACTTCCACTGTGCTTAAATAAGTTATATCCAAGATGAGGAGTTTGGTAATAAGATGCTTCAGTTTTCGCAAGTACGTACTTTAATGATTTTAGAAGCAATTAAATAAATAATTTTCCAAGTGAAGTGTTGGTTTTTGTAAAAGCATTTCGATATATAGATTCTTTATAGATATATTATGAGCATATTTAAGGATTAAATATAGATCAATCCTTCTTTGAATTTTTAGATTTTTTTTAGAGAAGTTGTTAAATATAGATCACCGATTATTAATTTAGCCAAGTTTGTGTCGTGATTGAAATCACTCTTAATTTATAAGAATATAAGAATGCTCAGCTCCATCTATTAATAAAAACCTTTTCTGTACGTAGAGTTTAGAATTTATACAATGTCTTGAAAATACAATTTTATCATCTTATGTGGCATCAAATGATTACTAAATAATAAAAGATAGTAAATAATTTTCTACGCTTTTAATGACACATCGGACAGGCACACTACAAGAAAATTGGCATTTTGCGGCCAATTTATAGCGGCGAAAAGACTATTAGCAACCAAAATTGGTTGCTAATAGTCTTTTCGCCGCTATAAATTGGCCGCAAAAGGCCAATTTTCTTGTGGTGAGGATGATGTACTTAATGATGGTAATTAAAATAATAATGAATAGCACTTGTCATGTTCACTATATATATATGTATAAATGCTGTATAAATGCTGTATATATAATAATTGTTAACTCTAATTTTTGTTTGGTGTATATATATATATTGTGCTGATCAGGGACTAGGATATTGAGAGGCAAGGTCCCAAGAATGACGGCATCAATGGTTCAGAACAGGAGATCAAAATAATAGAAATGGCAATTAGGTTGATGGTCAACCCAGATGATCTGATGGTCAAAATTCCTTCAATAACGAGCTTGATCTATTGGAATGTGATCCTTTTAGTGGTGTGCGTTGTTGCAGTAGCAGTGGATCCTTTGTTCTTATATATTCCCGTGATCAACGCGGCTACCAAATGCATTACTATAGATAACACCTTACTAGTCATTGCTATTTGGTGGCTTGTTGGGATTTTCTTGCTGGGCCAATTGCAAGAAGTGGTAATTACAATTGGGTCGACCGCATAAATAACACTCTCGGCATTCTTCCAGTAGCCCAGGTAAAAAAAATTTTCTGCTTTCAATTTGTACTTATAATTTTTATTGATATAAATAAAAGAAATTAAAATATAAATGAAATAATAGTAATAATATATATAAATATATATACACTAGATATAAAATTCTAAATTTGAATGTAAAAACTAAAAAACTTATGAAAGATATATTTAAAAAGACAAAAACTAATAAAAAAATATTAGAAAATCCAAAGTACAAAAAAAAAAAAAAATTGAACTTTCCACTACTGATCAAATTTAAAATATAAACTAAAAATAAAAAATAAAAATTGAAGGAGAGGAGGGGGCAGACTGGGGCCCCCAATGCCACCATGTTAAGGGGCATGTTTTAACTAGGCCCTGCCACCCCCATCCCAAGTTGGGGGACTCGTATTTTTGTTAGCATCGGCCTGACTAGTGCAACTGCAACCATATATATCTTGTATTTTCGTAATGAATAGAGTTTTTCTTCCAATTGAGTTGGAGGAAACTTCATTAAAATACATGTGCTTACTTCTTATATGCTCGAGTGATACATATCAATATTATAAATAGGTTGAAAGAAAAACTTATTTCATTAATGATCTTTGGGTTGAATACTTCGATAGTTAGCTACTAGATCTTATATACCTAAGTTTTGATTTTTATGAACACAACAGGTGCTAGTGCCAAGAATTTCTAAAATGAGCGGTTCAAAACTCCGGATTATAAGGAAATTCCTTAATGCAGTTGTTTTTTTGCAATATTTTCCTAGAATTTTCCGTATCTACAGATTGTGGAAAATAGTCAAGACTATCATCCTACCGAAAAGAAATACTGGTTTAATTATGGTGATGAAAGCTGGATTGAATCTCTATCTGTATCTGGTTGCCAGTCATGTAAGGTTCATCATTATCATCAGTTTCTTTATACCGCGCGATCCATACATGTGTGTGTGTGTATATCTATACACATATATGTACACATCTCATGATCTATAATTGTCTACTGCTTTATAATCAATTACACTAATCAGTAACTAAGAGATCAATGAAATATTGGTATATGTCTTTGATCAGGCACTGGGTGCTCTTTGGTACTTCTTCTCCATCGAACGAGAATGATATTGGATGTAGCAAGAGTACTACTTCTCTAAACTGTGGTGATGGTTTTGGAAATTACACGTTTTTGAATGATTATTGCTCTTTAGAAAAACCAAATACCACTCTCTTTGATTTTGGAATATTCCAAGAAGCTCGTAAATCTGGTATACTAGCGTTCATGGATTTTCTCCAAAAGACCATGTATTGTTTTTGGTGGGGCCTTCAAAATTTGAGGTTCGTGCATGTTACACTTTTTTTTTACAAGATATTTCAAATTTTGTTTTTATGATATTTGTCATCTGATCGAGAACCTGCATGCGCATGTGGCATATGCATATTTTTTCTTTACTTATTTCAATGATTAAAATCGAATGGAAGTGATATTTTGATTTAAAAATTATAGTGTAATTGTCCAAGTTCTCAACAAATTAATTCAGATATATACCACAATATTAATTTCAACAAATTAAATATAATAAAGAGTCAAAGACGTTAATTGTTATCCTTAAAATTCCTAGCTAGTTAGTCGGCTATTTCCATTGCCATACTTTCTTGTGCTTAGTCTATTCATTCATGTTAATCGGCAAGAACAGGGCCAACGTCTGTTTTCTTCTTAATTGGTTGTCATTGATCTACAGTAGAGGGTCCATTTGATACCTTGGTCCAACGATAAATTATAGTGATAGGCATAGCCCAAACTAGAGGCTAAAGGCCTATGGAGGCTTGATATTCCGTTGTCTAATAGAGCTGATAAGTACTAATATGGCAAGCAGATTATTCCTATTATTTAAGGGTAAGATGAACGACTAAGTATCATATGAAAGTAATCCAGGGATGATTATGATCCGATACTTTCCTACACCTATATATATATATGGGTACCAGGTAAGCCTAAAATACTTCGAAGGAGATACTTGAGTTAATATATACTACTATTTACTGACTTAAGTATCAGACTGGTTGCAGGCATACAACGTCGTCACCCTTGACTTGCAAGTAAGGGATTATGTTTGGTGGTGGGACATGTCCTTTACAATGGCGCTGTCTATGGGATCCTGGTTTCTTTTATTTCAGTTTCTCATCAGACGTCAACGTGATTCTCACATGCCGATCGTGACTCGTTCTCTAGCAAACCGTGAATCAGAAATGCTACCTACTGCCATGGAAGCAAGACTAGCGGTAATAGAAGAAAAGTTGAAGTTGGCATTAGATCATTAGATGCCATGGATAATCTAAGAAAAGAGAATGAAGACCTAAAGCGATGGAACTTGGACCTGAACGACACGATTGTGCCTAGCCACAACGAACAGGTTAAGGGGGAGGAACATTACAATGGGGGACTAAACCAGGAGGATGTAGAAAAAAAGAAGATGCAAGACAAGTTATGAAGTCTCGCTGGAAAATATGAAAAGATGGCAAAGAAGATGGGAGGATCTTCCTCAGTAGAGTACTTATTGAACCAGACTGATCTGCCGTATAGTGAAAAGGTTATGACCATGCCTCTCCCACCAAAATTCAAGGTACCGCAAATTGAGATGTACAACTAGTCTAAGGACCTAGTTGACCATTTGGATAATTTCAAGATGAACATCGAGCTCCACGACTTTCCCGAAGAAATCATTTGTCGAGCTTTTCCCCAGACCCTGAAGGGAATGGTAATAGGATAGTTTGGAACCCTCAGACCAAGGTCAATAAACAACTTTGAAGAGTTGTTCAAGCAGTTCCTAATGCAATTCATGCCTAGTAGGAGAAGACGACGCCCGGCCCAACCGCATATCTCCTAACGGTTAAACAAAGAGAACACAAGAACCTGAAGATGTACCTCACCCGCTTCAATAAAGAAAGGCTGAAAATAGACAATTAGGATGAGAAAATTACCCTTGCCGCCCGCTTGGGTGGGATCTGGCCATGCAACCCCTTCATGGCCTAATTGGCTAGGAAGACCCCTTTTACCTTGAGATAGTTCATGGATTAGGCAAACGACTTCGTCAACACTGAAGACACACTTCAAGCATTGGTGGATCCGAGAAAAGGGGAGCACAAAGCTGAGCAGAAAAACAATCATGTCAACAAGAAACCCACATCAAGTCATCAAAATAGAAGGAGAGAAAGGTAGTCGGAGCACAATAAAAAATTGATGCACAACAATTTGAATGTTCAAGAGAAAGAAGAGCCAAGTAAGAAACATCACCAGGCTAGAACAGGCAGTTGCTACTGCAAGCATCACCAGGTGAGTTCACATTAGACAGAAGATTGCACAACCATGAAGAAGAGAGCCTCTAAATTGGTGGGCACTGGAAAGTTAGAGCAGATGATCATAGAGTGCTCAAAACCTAAGTGACGCTATGAGCCAGGGCGCAACCCTAGAAGGAGTAGTAGTCCCGATGGGCGGCAACAGCATCTGGACAATACTTGTGGTAATGATAGGGATAGGATGCCCTTGAAAAATGATAGGGATAGGGGCACCCATAGGGGAGATCCGGATGATAGTAGGAGGATTTGCAGGAGGCGGCGTGTCCTCATCCAGTAGTAAAAATGCACACACGAAGGGATAGGTATGAAGAAGTATATGTGGTGGATAGGACCCCCAAGTATCAAAAGCTCAATACTCAGATAACCATATCCTTCGGGGAAGAGGATCGAAAAGGGGTGTTGTACCCACACGACGATGCGTTAGTAGTCACTCTCCTAGTTGCCAACTATACGACCAGGTGAATACTTGTTAACAATGGCAATTTAGTAGACCTATTATTCTGGAAGGCCTTCACCAGGATGGGTATAAGTGCAAATAAGTTAAAACCTTCCTCGACACTGCGGAAGGGCTTCTCTGGGAATGCAATACAACCGGTAGGCACCATCACCCTCTTGGTGAATGCCAGGACAGGAATGTGCACAACCACTACCATGACCGACTTCTTGGTCATAAAAGCCCTATCTTCATACAACGCCATATTAGGATGGCCGAAACTTAACAATCTCAGGGCGATTACATCCACCTATCACCTCAAGATGAAGTTCCCTATAGATGAAGGAATAGCGGAGGCAAGGGGCGAGCAAGCCTTAGTGCGAGAATGCTATGTATAAGAATTAAGGAGTAATAAGAGCGATGTGTGTACTATCACAAGTGGCAGCAGAAAGAATAGCCAGGGAAGCAACCAGGAGGTCTTGCCGCCACCCTTACCCCTTCCTCTAGAAGTGTCCTTAAAGTGGGGGGTAAAGGTTAGAGATGAACAGAATCTGTAGCAGGCTGAAGCCAATGAACCGTTGGAGATAGTGACATTATATCCTGACCGTGCCAGGGCCACCACACGCATCGGAACCCAAGTCCCCCTAGAGGATAAGGAAGCCCTAAAACAGTTATTGATAGAACACCGATATATGTTCGCACGGAGCCATGAAGAGATGCTACGAATAGATCACAGTATCATAGAGCACCATCTTTGTGTGGACCACGCACACAAGGAAGTACGTCAGAAAAGGAGGTCATTCAGTGCTAAAAGGTATGCCGCTATTGCTGAGGAAGTGAGATGCTTACTAGCCACCGGTTTCATTAGAGAAGCCCATTACCCTAAATGGCTATTTAACGTGGTCCTTATGAAGAAGTAAAGTGAAAAATGGAGAATATGTGTAGACTTCACTGACCTAAATAAAGCATGCCAAAAGAATAGTTTCCCTTTACCACAGATAGATGTTATCGTGGAAGCCACTGCAGGGCATAAGATGCTAAGCTTTATGTATGCCTACTCAGGTTACAATTAGTTCTAAATGCACCAAATGGACAAGGAGAAGACATCGTTTATCACAGATAGAGGACTCCACTACTATCGAGTAATGCCATTCGGTTTGAAAAGCGTGAGGGCTACCTACAAGAGGCCAGCCAACCGAATGTTTGAAGGACAGATAGGCTAGTCAATGGAGAGGTGTATGTAGATGACTTGCTAGTAAAGAGCAAGGAGCCCGCTTAACACCTGGTTGACTAGAGAGAAGCATTCACAATTTAATTCGACGAAATGTGTCTTGGGTTTCATTGCATCCGTGAGAGGAATTGAAGCCTCTCATGAGAAGAATGAGGCCATCCTGAACATGAAGCCATTGAGAAGCCTAAACGCCACTCAACGACTGGCAGGAAGGGTAGCCTTCATGAACAAGTTTGTGTCCAGTTTGATGGAAAAATGCCTCCATTTCTTCACGGTATTACGTAAGGTGTACCCCTGGAATGAGGAATGTGATGAAGCCTTTGAGAAACTAAAGCAACACTTGGCCAACCTGCCATTTCTAAGGCAGCCAGAAAAGGGAGAGATACTCTACACGTACTTTGAGGTCTCCCCACACGCCGTTTCGACTGTCCTGGTTAAGGAAGAAAGAGCCACCTAGCTACCTGTATACTACATGAGTCGAGCCTTGA
This sequence comes from Carya illinoinensis, assembly GCF_018687715.1. NCBI lineage: Eukaryota > Viridiplantae > Streptophyta > Magnoliopsida > Fagales > Juglandaceae > Carya > Carya illinoinensis. The sequence continues at coordinate 1,752,583 of NC_056757.1, forward strand.
AAGGAGCAGAGGTGAGGTATTCACGGGTGGAGATGCTAGCTTTTGCCTTAGTCACAACAACTAGGAGACTCCGCCCATATTTCCAAGCTCATATAATAAGAGTGCTCATAGAAAGCCCGCTCGCAAAGGTGTTGCAAAGACCGAATAGCTAAAGAAGGTTATTGGGGTGGTTGATTGAATTAAATGAATTCGATATAGAGTATCTACCAAGGAAGGCGTTAAAAGGGAAAGCATTGGCAGATTTTGTAGTAGAATTCTCATACTTACCCCCAGAGGATGTGGCGGCTTTGACATGGAAGTCAAGGGTTCTCTTCATAAACGGCTTCTCTTGTCGAGCTGGTGGAGGGAAAATTTCCCTAGAAGATAACATAGTGGCAGAGAAGCTAGCGTGCGTAGCATCATGGATGGAAGATGCACCCCTCTCATGGCAAGTCGAAAAGAGGGCTATTGAAGTCCCAGCTATCGGGGCAGAAGTGTGCGTTACGGGCTCAAGCATCCCCGAATAGGCTAGAAATGTGGTCAAGTACCTTGATATGGGTGAACTCCCTGAAGGGAAGGAAGAGGCAAGGAAGGTAAGAAGGAAAGTGGCAAGGTTCATGCTTATCGACAGGGTTCTCTACAAAAGGAGCTTTACGACCCCCTTACTTCGGTAAATCTCTCCACAAAAAGCACAATATGTCTTGGTTGAAATACACGAGGGAATATGAGGAAACCATTCAGGCGAGAAGGCCCTAGCTAGAAAGGCGGTGAAAGCTGGATACTATTGGCCCAATGCACTGAGAGATGCTCGAGAAATAGCCAGAAAGTGCATCAAGTGCCATATGTATGTGCCAGTTCCTCATGCCTGCCTCGAAGGAACTGACCTCCATGATCGACCTTTGGCCATTCACCTAATGGGGAGTGGAACTGGTGGGACCTTTCCTGCCTAGGAAGGGGGGCATGAAATTTATGATCGTCAAAGTGGACTATTTCATCAAATAGGTGGAGCTAGAGCCCCTAGCAACCATAACAAGTAAGGTCGTGACTAGGTTTTCGTGGAAGAACATCATATTCGGATATGGGATTTCACAGAGCATAGTTTCAGACAATGGGCACCAATTTGACTAAGACCACTACAAGGAATGGAGTGTAGAGTTGAAAATATAGGTCAAGTACTCCTCTCCAGGGAATCCACAAGCAAACAGGCAAGCAAAGACAACAAACAAGGCATTACTATCAATTCTAAAGAAGAAGCTCATAGGAAAAAAAAAAAGAAAATGAAAGTGGGTGGAAGAGTTGTAGGGACTATTATGGGCTTACAGAACCTCAGTGAAGACCCCCACGAGGGAATCTCCATTCACATTGGCGTAAGGTTGCGACGCCATACCCCTAGTGGAAATGGGGCTACCTAGTTTCCGAACCCTCCATTTCTCGACGCCCCAAAATAGCAAAGCGATCAAAGAATAAATCGAACTTTTGGTAGAGGAAAGAGAGGTGGCCAAGGTCAGAATGCTACATGAGAAGAAAAAAAGCCGAACAATACTTCAACAAGAGAGTGAAGCCCAGAACAGGCAAAATAGGAGATCTAGTTTTAAAGGAGAGCAAGGGAACTACCAAAGAAGTAGGCAAACTGGGTCCCTATTGGGAAGGACCATACGTGGTAGTGGCTAATAACAGGCCAGGGTCCTACCACCTAAAGGACAACCAAGGCAAAGAGTTGTTGCATCCCTGAAATGCAGAGCACTTGAAGAGATTTTAACCGTGATGACATTTTACTCCTTATTCTTACATCATTACATTTCCTGCTAGATGTTTGTTTATTATTCATCAGAACTCCGTTGTTATTTTTACATCATTGCTATTATTCTTTCTTATTGTGAATAAAGTGCTCTTTCTAGGCCCATCCTTGCCCAAAAAGGCTGTGATGCAACCAGTCGGAACCCTTAAACACCAATGACGAGTCTATACGACTCAAGGTGCCATGTAAAAAGGGCGTGAAGATCATCAGATCACCTCACCCTTAAACACCAATTACGAGCATATAGGAATCGCGGTGTCATGTAAAAAGGGCGTGGAGATCATCAGATCACACTACCCTTAAACACCAATGATGAGCCTATACGATTCGCGATGCCATATAAAAAGGGTTTGGAGGTCATCAGACCACACCACCCTTAAACACCAATAACAAGCCTATATGACTTGTGATCCCTCATGAAAAGGTTGTAGAGGCCAAAAGACTATGCCAGCTTCATAAAGAGGGGGCATAAAGGCCAATGCCACTTTCCAAACTCAATTCCCCACCAACCACAAGAAAGGGGACAAATGGGACAAAGGAGACAACTAAGTCACCCCACAAATCACTCAACCACAAGAAAATATAAAGGGAAAAGGAAATGGCCAATCACAAAAGGACTAGCACAATCCAAATGATGTATGATTACGCAAAGTCAAAACATCTGTACATAGGAAATTACAAATTATCTATTACAAACAAATTTAAACATTGGAGCCCTCAAAAGGCGAAGAAGGAGGAGGGATGTTCTATGAAGGCGTCAAGCATTTTCGTGAGACCAATGTTATCAGCATAAAGGCGAAAAACTGCGTTGTGCGTCAGGCTTGAACAAATTATGGTCCAAATGCATCAAATTGGTGGAAGGTTTGGTAATCAGATGGGACCTGTGCTAGGGGTGGCAATATGTAACACGACCCGTTAACCCAACACGAACACGACACGATAAAAGCGGGTTTGAGTTTAGCCTTATCGGGTTCAGGTCAAAACGGGTTGACCCGTTAAGCAAAATAAAAATTACACTTTTTTCCTTCTATCTGAAAAAATAAAAAAAGACAGAACAAAAAGCTTTTATGATTGGTTTGTAACCTCACATGCATTGCAATACTATTTGTAAACAGTAAGGACTTTGGATAAACAAAAGGATTTGGTTATGGGATAGTAGAATTATGGATAACTTGGTTATAGGAGCACAAGAAATTAATTTGGACGAGTTAACTGAAGATATAATGGAGTTGAACATCAACAAGAGCAATGAGGATGCTACACCATCTTCTGTGGGTTCATAATTTGTTTAGATTTATATGTGTATCATCATATTTGGAATTGTAATATTCATATTTACAATGCACTATGCATTGTGCAGTATGCATGGCTTTGTGAGTTTGTTACTTTGTTTTATTGTTTATCATATATGGTATTGTTGGGATTTTCATTTTAATTTTCGTATATTTATTTTTGGATTGTAATTTGTAATTGTAGTTAGTTTTATATTTTTTATAGACATTGTAATTTTAATATTCATATAAAATTAATCAGGTCAAATCAGTTAACAAGTCATGTTCGTGTCCATTAATATAAGCGAGTTAAAATGGGTCATAACAGGTCGTGTCGTGTCATGTTAACCTTTTTGTAGAATTCACTAACGGGTCATAATGGGTCATGTCGTGTCAACCCGTTATCTTAATGGGTCGTGTTTGGGTTGACCCATTAACTGTAATGCACATGCCTTGACACGACACAAATACGACTCGTTAACACGATTTGTTACTCCTAATCTGAGCCTCATGATTTGACCCATTAGCCATAAACAAATGCATGATGTCTAGTTGCAGCGGCAGAAGCTAGTTGGGCGAGCAGGTGGGCAATTTCATCCTTAGCAGCTATTAGTTCGACTTTTTTTTCCATTCAGGCGTTTGTCCTTTGCCACAATGGCCCAAGTGCAGCTTTCACTTCTCCTCTTCATAATCTGCCTGACTCTTTTTGTATTGCTCATGTTGCTACTGTAGCTTTGCCAAAGAGCCCCGAGCCTCAAAGAGGTCAACTCAAGTCAGTCGCTTCTTTTCTAGTGAAGCTGCTAGCTTTTGCATTAGCCCACGATTATGATCTTAAGAACTGGACAACTCTTGGCAGACAAAGTCTAACACTCCCCTAAGAGCCAGAATATTGGATTTGAGGCAACCTCGCTAAAACTCAAAATCCCTTTAGATAAGGGAGAGTTGAGCCCTAGCAGAGTCCCTCTTCGACTCTAACAACCTCAAAGAAAAGTCATCTCTGACCTTTGCCTCTCTGGCAAGATGCACTTCATTGCGAAGTCTAGAAACTTCGTCTTCAAGGATCTCCAAATCACCATCTAGGGAGTAGGAGCACCCCTCAGCCCACTCCAATAAAACCTCTTAAGTCATTCTTCTGAACCTTCCATCTCTCGGACAACACCTCCATCTCTGGCCTCTCCACCCAGTCCTCTAGGTCTAAGTCATTGATCCCCTACAAAAAACCAACATCCAAAGTAGAGTGACTAGCCGACAAACGACCAAGAAATTGAAGAGGGGAAAGCCATAAAACGATGAAAGTTAACCCAAAGAGAATGGCCCTCAGTCGGTCGGCCATCTCGGCAGTAGCCTTGCCTTGGGCATTACCAAAGGAAGAGGAAACGCCGCCCTAGATCTCCCTAGGATCATAACCACCATCAAGCAAAAGTCCCCAAAGGGATTCACCAACTAAACCACCAAGGTCTCCGAACGGGCATGCAGTGATAGTGTACACTAGGTCCACATCGATCAAGTTGGCACCTTTACCCACAAGGCTGCCCAAGGGAATACCCCCATCCATAAGAAAGGATCCGGTCTCCCTGCCAAAGGAGGACAAAAAGGGAGAAGGAATAGATAGATGCTCACCGCTAGCATGTAAGGAGGACCCTCCCCCTAGAGGTGGTAGTTGTTGGTGACTAAAGAGGGGAACCTTCTGCCCCAGCATCTTCATTCAATTCCTTTTGGTGAGAAACCTATTATCATTCTTGCCACCCTGACCATCAACGCCACTTGGTGGGGCGACCACTACAGGATTAGTATTTGTTTCTCCACATAGGTTGGTGCCCGCCTCTTTATGGCACCCATCCACATCCATCTGGAGGGTAGGATCCTCCACCACGACCGTGCAAGCTTCTATGCCCACAGCGGCATCCAAAATAAGGGCGGTAGCAATTTAAGCACTTAATTCTCCGTCTCCCACCAAGTCCTTAAGAATAAGGAACTCGAAGACAATACTAGATGCCAAGGTAGGCACCTATTGAGAAATCTCAAGCTGAAAGGTTGTGGCCAAGTCGAAGAGGGCTTGACTAGCCAAACCCTCGGCATCACCAAGGCCCGGGGAGTTTGCACACACTAGCGAAATGTCAAGAGTAGAAGAGGGGGTAACAAAGTGAGGGGTAAATGCTTGGGGAGGGCTATTGACTTTGTCTGTCGAAGACTTCTTCTTTTTCTTAGCAAGAGAAGTGGTGTCCTCGGAACGTATTCACTTCTTCTTGTCCTACTTATCCTTCTTATCTTTCTTCTCATTCTTATCTTTCTTGTCCTGCTTATCCAATTTATCTTTCTTGTCCTTCTTCAAAGACTCTTTTGACGGAGAGGGCAGCATCACAACCTTGGTTAAAAACAGGTGTCCCTTGACGTGGGAATGATTGGGTGTCATAAAAAAATGATCTACATGGACCAGAGTTAACAAGTATTTGGTCCAAAGTTCATCTAGATGGCCCTCTGCCCAAAGGTGAACTGTTTCGATTCAGGCCAATTCACAGACTGAAAGGGGTTCCATTCCTGCTAGCAAACCCTTTTCCTCAGGGATTTTCCCCAATTAGCCCTAATGGGGAAATTGCGCTGGGAAGTCTTCAAAACTGGAAAGTCCTAACCCATACCAGAAATAAAGAAAAACTTCCCTATCCAATTTTTGGCATTTGAATGGCAGGACTCAAATCAGACCAGCGTCTATCATTTGTCTTTCTTCCGGAAGCTCAAAGTGTTGCCCTTAGTAGCTAGGCATAAGTGGTAAAAGGCAAGAAATTCCATAGCAGTAAGGTCGAGGTACTATTCACCAAAAGGGTCCAGGGCCATATGATACACAATATAGGCACAAAGAAAGGCCCTCAATGCAAAGGGATGAAGTTGGGCAGAAGTAAGGCGAAGGAGATCCAGAATATCATGCAAGAGGAGACAAAAAGTAAGCCTCAACCCATGAGTTAGTAAGGAAACGGTTAGGGAAACCTTACTGCTAAAACCCTCTTCGTCTACACATCCTCGAGAGGGAATCTCCAAGAGTGTTGTGTCTGGAATGTGATACTCTTCCCGCAAATTCTTTAGGTCCCGAGACCTGAGAGAAGAACGCCACCCAAACCCCTCATAGATTGGGACGTCCAGTACGAGGGAAGATTGTATGTTAGTAAGACAGGCAGAAATACTATGTTCGGCCATGAAAAATCGAAATGAAGAATGTGATGAAAAATGAAAAAGTTGCAAAAAACTGCAAGGGAAGACAAGAAACTGCAAGAAATTGCAAGAGAGAGAAGCAGCAGGAAAGAGGAAGTAAATGAAAAGAAAGATGGGGAAGGCCATAGTATGCAAATCGAGTAAGGAATATGAGGGGACGTTTGCTGTAGCATCATAACCTAACAACAGGACGCAACGTGATGGGAACGGTTGCACATTACCCAATAACTGCAACCATGTCAGGAGCAATCAAACCTTCTTTTCTTGATTCTTGAAAGTTGGAAATGTTGGGATAAAATGCCTGATAGGCTAGCGGGGTGGCCCATCAATTTGGCAAGCAGGATGGCCCATCGATTTCAACATGAGGAACAGCAGGGTAATTAGAAAGCCTGAAAAATCCAATCTGAGTCACTTACAGCACGAAAGGTAAATTTACATCTTAGGGATAAGTTAGCACAGTCGTAAAGCTGGATTCACTGAAATAGAGAATTCCCCACGCCTACGAGCGAAGAGAATTAGCGGGGTAATTGGAGGGTCCATTTGGTACCTTGGCCCAACTATAAATTATAGTGATAGGCAATGCCAAAACTAGAGGCTAAAGGCCCATGGGGGCTTGATATTCTGGTATCTAATAAAGTGGATAAGCATTAATGTAGCGAGCAGATTACTCCTATTATTTAGGGGTAAGATGAACAGCTAAGTATCATATGAAAGTTATCCAGTGATGATGATGATCTGATACTTTCCTACACCTATATATATGGGTACCCAGGTAACCCTAAAACACTTCTGATGAGATACTTGAGTTCATACACACTACCCTTTATAGACTTAAGCATCAGAGTGGTTGCAGGCGTATAATGTCGTCACCTCTTGACTTGCAAGTAGGCGATTACATTCAGTGGTGGGACATGTCCTTTACATACAACAACATCATATCAAATTTATTTGGGTTACTTTTGTTGAGGATCCTTTACCCTAATCTCTGGCTTTCCATTTATAACCATTGACCCTCAATTATAGGAGCTTGTTTAGCTCATTCTTTCCATTTATTTTGTAATCACTCTTTATTGTAATTACCGTATACAAGCTGTAATTGAATATATATATATATATATATATATGCAAAACTCTCACCACTCAAAGTGTGGTGGTTTTCCTAATATTCTCATGGTATCAAGAGCCTACCCGGATTAGCATCCCACGATCCTCCATGGCTGATTCCTCTCCCGATTCTTCTCCCACCCTCCTCCCCTTCAACACCATGATTCACATGGTTACTATCAAGCTCTCCTCCTCCAACTATCTCCTATGGAAGAGTCAATTCCTTCCTCTCCTTGAAAGCCAAGGTTTGCTGGGTCACGTGGATGGCACCCTTGTGCCACCACCTCTGTTCGATCCCCCCACCTCTCAGACACCAAACAGCAAACACCTGGCATGGAAGGCCACCGACCAACGCCTCCTTAGCCTTCTCCTCTCCTCCCTTACCGAGGAAGCAATGGCTGAAGCCGTCGGTCTCTCTACATCTCGTGAAGTCTGGACTGCCCTCGAAAACACCTTCAGCCACTGCTCCAAAGCCCGTGAACTTCGGCTCAAAGATGACCTCCAATTGATGCAACGAGGCACTCGTTCAGTCACTGCCTATGCCCGTGCATTCAAGACTTTGTGTGATCAACTTCATGCAATCGGTCGTCCGGTTGATGGAACTGACAAAGTCCACTGGTTTCTTTGTGGTCTCGGTCCCGATTTCTCCAGTTTCTCCACTGCCCAGATGGCAAAAACCCTCCTCCCCTATTTTTCTGATCGTGTGTCTAAAGCAGAGAGTTTTGAAATTTTTCAAAAATCTCTAGAGCCTCCGGCGTCCTCAGCTGCTGCGTTTACTGCTAACCGGAGCTCTTCTCATCGTGGAGGTGCTCCTTCTCACCAACAAAGTGGCCGTGGCAATGGCCACCGCAGTGATTCCAGTCACGGGCAGGGCCGTGCCAACTCCAACCATGGACGCTGTCCACCACGCTGCCAGATTTGCCGGCAGGAAGGCCACTATGCAGATCGGTGTAAGTAGCGGTATGCTCAATCTGAACCCACGGCACAGTTTGCAGAGGCTTTGACCTCTTCGTGCACCATATCTGACCAAGAAGCTTCCGATTGGTTCTTGGACACAGGGGCTTCAGCCCACATGACTCCAGCCCACTCCACTTTGGATCAGTCTTCCACCTACACGGGTAAGGATTGTGTAATTGTAGGGAATGGTGCGTCCCTACCTATTACCCACACCGGTAAAATTTCCCCTTCCCCCGACCTTCAATTGCTAGATGTTTTAGTTGTTCCCCATCTCACTAAAAATCTTTTGTCTATTAGTAAATTAACGAATGATTTTCCTTTATCCGTTACGTTTACTAATGATTTTTTCACTGTTCAGAATTGCCAAACGAGAAAGGTGGTGGCAACCGATAAACGTGATGGCGGCTTATATGTGCTAGAGCGTGGCAATTCCGCTTTTATTTCTATCCTTAAAAATAAATCTCTTCATGCTTCGTATGATTTATGGCATGCTCGTTAGGGACATGTTAACCATTCTGTTATTTCTTTATTAAATAAAAAAGGACAGCTTTATCTTACCTCTTTATTGCCATCTCCTAAATTATGTGATACATGCCAACTTGCGAAAAGTCATCGTTTGCCTTATTCTCGTAATGAACGTAGGTCTTCTAATGTGTTAGATCTTATTCACTGCGATATATGGGGTCCTTCACCAGTAAAATCCAATTTGGGTTTTATTTACTATGTTTTGTTTATCGATGATTATTCTCGTTTCACTTGGCTTTATCCATTGAAATTGAAATATGATTTCTATGATATCTTTATTCAATTTCAAAAATTTGTGGAAAACCAACATTCTACTCGTATCAAAATTTTTCAAAGTGAGGGTGGTGCCGAATTTACTAGCAATTGCTTTAAAGATCACCTTCGTACTTCTGGCATTCATCATCAACTATCTTGTCCATATACTCCCGCCCAAAACGGTCGCGCTGAACGAAAACAACGTCATGTGACTGAAACTGGTTTGGCTCTACTTTTCCATTCTCACACTTCTCCTCGCTTCTAGGTTGACGCCTTTAGCACTGCGGCTTACATCATCAACCGCTTGCCCACACCACTTCTTGGAGGTAAGTCCCCTTTTGAGCTTCTATATGGTTCCCCTCCAAATTATGAAAATTTTCATCCTTTTGGTTGTCGTGTTTATCCATGTTTACGTGATTATATGCCTAATAAATTTTCCCCTCGTAGTATTCCTTGCATTTTCATGGGATACCACTCACCTTATAAAGGGTTTCGTTGTCTTGATCCCACTACCTCTAGGCTATATATCACCCGACATGCTCAGTTTGATGAGACTTACTTTCCCTCCATGAGTAGCTCTCAGGCCCAACCGTTACCCTCGCTCCACTTTTCAAACTTTTTAGAGCCAAGTCTACCTTCCACCTCCATAACCCCATCTTCCCCTGCGCCCCATTCCCGGCACATTGCTCAATCTGGATCCCGTCCGTGTGTTCTTTGTACTGATCCCGTGGATGAGTCTTTGCAGGTTGATGATTCCCTTGCAGGTCCATCTCTGCAGCTCTCAGATTTTGGTTCATCTTCTATTGCGCCCACCGAGCTGCCCTCTGTTGCTCCTATTACTGCCATTCAGATGGGTTCTCATCCTATGCTCACACGAGCCAAGGCTGGTATTTTCAAACCTCGTCACTAGGCGAATCTTGCTTTTTTGGGATCCTCTGGTCTTCTTTATGCTCTTCTGGCTTCCACTGAGCCCAAAGGGTTCAAATCTGCTGCCAAGAATCCTGCTTGGCTTGCTGCCATGGATGAAGAAGTACAAGCTCTGCAAACCAATCATACCTGGATTTTGGTCCCTCGCCCTGCCAATACCAACATTGTGGGCTCCAAATGGGTGTTTCGCACCAAATATTTGCCTGATGGATCTATCGAACGCCTCAAAGCCAGCCTCGTTGCTAAGGGATATACACAGGTACCTGGTCTTGACTACACAGATACCTTTAGCCTTGTCATCAAGGCTACCACTGTCTGTGTTGTCCTCTCTCTTGCTGTGACTAATCGATGGCCTCTTCGCCAACTTGATGTCAAAAATGCCTTTCTCAATGGACATCTTACTAAACAAGTCTATATGGAACAGCCTCCTGGGTACATCGATCCTCGCTTCCCTAATCATGTTTGTCAGTTGAAGAAGGCTCTTTATGGCCTCAAACAGGCACCCCGTGCCTGGTTTCAGCGATTTAGCTCTTTTCTCATTCACCTTGGTTTTTATTGCAGTCGTGCGGACACCTCGCTCTTTGTCTTTCACAGGCAATCTGACATTATTTATTTGCTTCTTTATGTTGATGACATTATTATTACAGGCAACAACTCTTCTCTTCTTGACAGCTTCACTCGTAAGCTTCACTCTGAGTTTGCTACTAAGGATTTGGGTTCTCTCAGTTACTTTCTTGGTCTTGAAGCTACACCAACCACTAATGGTCTTTTTCTCAGTCAGTTGAAATATGCACGTGATATTCTCGCTCGTACTCAATTACTTGACAGCAAGCCTGTTCACACGCCGATGGTTGTTTCTCAGCATCTGTCTTCTGATGGTTCTTTATTTTCAGATCCCACTCTCTACCGATCTCTTGTTGGTGCTCTTCAGTATTTGACCATCACGCGTCCTGATATTGCTCATGCTGTCAACTCCGTCAGTCAATTTCTACACTCTCCGACTGATGACCACTTTCTTGCTGTCAGGTGCATTCTTCGCTATGTCAAGGGTACTCTACATTTTGGCCTCTCCTTTCGTCCATCTGCTGCTCCCGGTACTTTGGTTGCTTATTCTGATGCTGATTGGGCGGGCTGTCCTGACACGAGTCGCTCTACCTCTGGTTATTCCATTTTTCTTGGTGGCAACTTGGTTTCCTGGAGTGCCAAGAAGCAACCTACAGTTTCTCGCTCCAGCTGTGAGTCTGAGTATCGTGCCCTTGCTCTCACTATCGCAGAACTTCTTTGGCTCACGCATCTCCTTCGTGATCTCAAAGTTTCTCTTCCACAGCGGCCTCTTCTATTATGCGACAACAAAAGTGCAATTTTTTTGAGCTCCAATCCTGTTTCTCATAAGCGGGCCAAGCATGTTGAATTAGACTACCACTTTCTTCGCGAACTTGTTGTTGCTGGTAAACTTCGGACCCAGTATGTTCCCTCACACTTGCAGATTGCTGATATCTTCACCAAAAGTGTCTCTCGGCCTCTCTTTCAATTTGTTAGATCCAAGCTACACGTCTGTTCCAATCCGACGCTTAGCTTGCGGGGGGGTGTTGAGGATCCTTTACCCTAATCTCTGGCTTTCCATTTATAACCATTGACCCTCAATTATAGGAGCTTGTTTAGCTCATTCTTTCCATTTATTTTGTAATCACTCTTTATTGTAATTACCGTATACAAGCTGTAATTGAATATATATATGCAAAACTCTCACCACTCAAAGTGTGGTGGTTTTCCTAATATTCTCAATTTTACTATCAGAAGAAAAGATTGAAAATAGTAAACAAAATAAGAGAATATTATTATATTATAATTGTTAATTATCATAAAATTAATATAATTGCTATTATTACTATTATTATTATTATTATTATTATTATTATTATTATTATTATTATTATTATTATTATTATTATTATTATAATAGAAATATTGCATGAGTTACAAACATATCTCACAAAAGAAAGAGAATAAAGTCAAAACTACTATTTTTGATTGACAAAACTTACTCGGGTAAAACAAGTTATGAAGCGTTGATTTGGAGTTAAATAGTTAAAAACAAACAAACAAACAAATCGAGAATCCGTTTATTTCCTAGAGAATGTAAAATTATGAAAGAAAAATGTTTTCACCCATGTGCATCTCTTTTCTCAAATATCCATGCATGCATTAATCATGCATGTACATAAATATATGGCTTTTTATTGTTTAGATGATGGTTCGTTATTTATCATTATGCATTCCATGTATGCAGGTATGGTGGGCTTATTATATATTTTAGATCACTTTAGATTTTGCTTGTTTATTTTGAGCATATTACATATATTAATGTTTTCTGGTATTAATAATTCATGCATGACCATTCCAAATCTAGCAGTTCACTTGGTCAAAACCTTGAAACAAGTTCTGATTACTGGGAAAACTGCTTCACAATTTTAATCTCAATTTTTGGCCTGCTTCTGTTTTTATACTTCATCGGAAATTTGCAGATTGGTGCTGATCATCATCTTTTTTCCTTTTTTAAAGTAGGGCTCTTATTATATCCATAATTATGTGTGTGTGTATATTTAATTAAGCGCTGACCGTATCAGCTCAAACATTTTTAAGAAAGCGGTTGTTTAACATATATGTTTAGAGGTCCTTGTAAATTTGAATTATCATCCTCATATAGTCGAGTATTTTTTGTTAGGTGATCTACTTATAAAAAGAGCTGCATGGCTCGCATGTCATGAAGGTATAAATAAATGATTAAATTCCCATATATCTTTGGGATAAATGGTTTGACAAAGTACGTGTCAAGCGAGGATGGTTGATTGATCTATGATATATATTTTTATTATATAATTTGTATGTTTGTATATAGCTAGGTTGGGAGATTCTTTCCAATCCAATTAGGAGGAAAATTGATCTATTACTAATCTTACAACAAAATTTTCCTCTAAACTATATGGGAAGATCAAGAGTTATGCTACATAGAAGCCGCACACCCGACACACCAGAGTTTTTTAAGTGTAGAATAAAATAGGATAAAATAGTAAAATCACATATTTAAGTGAGGTGAAGAGTGTGGGGATTATATTTAGAATTTTGGTTGGAAGAAATTTTCTCAAACCCGTGCTTTAAAAATATCATTTCATAGTCTCCCAAATTTGAATTTTAACCATTTTACCAAGCAATAAAATCTCTATCTTGGGTTGTTATTAATTAAAAGATGGTTAGTCATTAAAAGAATATTTTGGATTTGTTGGAATTACCAGATGTAATTTATGAGGAAACTGATCAACTTAATTGTGATGTAATAGGTGTACATGCAGTGGGAGGCATCTAGAGAATTGGAGGAGGCATCTAAAGAATTGGAGGAGATATCTAAGCAGCATGATGCGATATCATTGCCCCTGCTCTTGCCCATGCTAAGGAAAGTGAGTTTCGATCCCCCCGTCTTTTTATGCTTGATCAAAAAAAATCATTCAATTGAGAATATCAGTTTTTTTCCCCGTTAAAAATGCTTCAAAATAAATGAATAAATACTAAGATTGATGTAGTGGTTTAGTTATTTAGTAATGTCATTTTTATAATGATATTTATCTGACATTCATCCTCAATCGATCACAATAACGTCTACTGTTATGTAATACTATAATTGATTTTTATTTAACTAGTTGACTTATATATAAACCACTTAAATGTGCCAAATAATAAGTATGGTTGCTCAATTTTGCATGAAGTCTATTTTAGCATTGACCTATTTGCTTTGAAAAGAGTTCTATGCACCAATTTCCATCTCGTAGAAGTTGGTATATATTATCTCACTAATTAATATTGTCAATTGTTTGTGAACGTGCAGGTGCCAATATTCGAAAATGAAGGTGTAAATTTCTTGTATGAGATCAGTAAGCTTTCCAAGCAAGTGCAGTACAATCAAAACAACTATATTGTTTGAGAAGGAGAATCACTAGATATGATGACTTTCGTGGTGAAAGGAATTGTGTGGACATATACAAGTAATCATGGTGATAAATCTGGTTGTCTTAAAAAAGGTGACCTCTTTGGACAACATCTTGTAGAATGGCTACTAAAATCCCCCGGACTATCCAACATTCCCTTATCAACATGTACTCTCAAATGTCATACAAAAGTTGAAGCTTTTTGTCTTATGGCTGGCGATCTCCAGGATATGATCATATCTCAATATAGGTTGAAATTAATTTAGCAATGTCAATAACATCACCTGGCTAGTCTGACTCAGAATAGCCAAAGCATTTTGTAGCTTCAACCATCCAAGCAACATGGTGCTGCCACGCCATCTATCCAAAAAAAAAATACGTACTTGAATGAGGTAAGATGGCCACTACTGCCGGTAGCTCCCCGGCCAAGTAATTTAGATTACAGTATCACTTAATAATTAATCTAGTATTATCAAATGTTCTTGCTATTTAACGAAAGACAATATATAATTTGTTAAGTATATTATGTTGAGGATTAAATACTGCACTCATTTTTTAAGTCTTCAATTAAATGACTAGTCGCTTGATTTCAATATTAAATGGTTATAAGAGTAGGAAACCACATAAAATGAATACTTGTCTAATAATAAATGAAAGCGCTAACATTGATGCACATTTTTTAGTTTGAAACAGGAAACAGTAGACTCGCATCCTCAAAAAGTGGCGCTAATATACATGTATTTTATATTTTGTTCATTATCCAATTATAATTGTTCTCTGTTCATATAGATGGAATGATAGTTAATTAGTTTTAGTAGTTTTAATTTGAGTTTTGTTATGTATAAGTAAAGTCACGTACTAACTAACGTATCAATATTGATTTCTTCATATTCAAAATTTAAATTAATACTGTTTTTAATAAAATTTATTTTTTAACTAATCACATTAAATTGATGCACATATTAATACGTAATTATATTTGTAATTAAATTTTTTCTTTTAATTTTTGGTGCAAAGTACAAAATTATATTGTTATTGTATTTTTGTTTTCAGGAAAAGATTTATCCCACTGAAAGTGGGTATTGAAAAAGGATGATAATCGTGTGTGTGCGTGTTTTTCCTTCCTTCTTTTTTTTTTTCTTACGTCATAATTAAAGAATTATTTTTAATATGTTTGTGATTTTTGTTTTTTTTAATATTTAAGAGAAATTAAAAAAATGTTTAAAAAATATTTGCATGTTCCGTGCTTTTCTTGGTGGATCTAGCGTGATTTTTTTCTTTTTTTCTTTTCTTTTTTTTTTATCCAGATGTTTTGAGGTCTTTGTGACATAAGAATTAACTAGTACAGCTTCTATTCAGAATAGAACCAAAAAAAGCAGCCGCATCTTAAATGTACAAATGTACATGCGATAAAACACACACACATCTAGTGGAACTGAGATGATAAAACACGTACATGCCATATTGCGCGTAATACTTTCAATATTGACCTTCAATTTTAATTTGGCTGAAATTGAATCTTCGTGTAGAGAGGGGCTTTTGGATTATTTGCTTGCCTAGCTCCCAGCCCACAATTGATATAGCCTGATATGGCGATACCGCTATCAATATTTTCTTGGCTACGCGCGGTTTGCACGTCCATTCCTCACTAGTATGTACATTCCATATACATATCTTTATCTTTATATATATATAATAACTATCTAACAAAATTTTATTAGTTTAACAGTATTTTTTATTTTATCGGTAAAATTAACGCCATTAGTTACATGAAAAATTAAAGTAGCTCTCTATCTTTTCTTAAAAGTTTTTATTTTTTTAATCTCTCTCCCCGATCACTTATAAATAAATTCATAATTATCAAAATTAATACAACATCCATCGATTCTAGAACTCATGCATTGATAATTATTTATTTAGGAGGTACATTAGATATATATCTTCTATATATAAAAAGTGTGTATGAAACGAAAAATCTTGTTTTCACGGTTTTTCTTGTTTTTCCGTTAAAGTTAACACCGTTTGTTTTAACGGTTTGACATATAAAATGAAGACATAAATATTGAGAGAGATAGCATTCAATGTTGTTATATGATTTATTAATCACAATAATAATAATACTTAATAGTTTATATAATAATAAGTAATTAAAGATTAGTTATTATATTTTTCTCATTTTCCTTAACATATACACGTGTATTAGGTGCATAAAACGTAAATCCCTAAGTATAATATACGTGTATTATACGTTTCATTGACTCAGATTATTGAATATTTCAAATTTAAAAATCTCATATAATATATAATACAAGTGTGTTTAATCAAAGTGTTTTTTCTTTTCCCATGGTAGTAGGACGTAACTTCCGATAAGTCATATTCTACACGTAGGCTTGCTATGATGGGTACGTGACAAAGGTCGTGATCCTTGAGCTAATAAAAAAAGAGTAAATTCGGCCAACAACTTCAAAATATATTTTAGAATTTATATATATGCTATATATAGAAAATATTATACCACAAATTTTATAAAAAGATTATGTTTTAACTTTATGTTTTCCCAGATCGACTCAACCAACAGCAAAATAAGAATTTCAATGTTGTCTCTATTGATCGTTTAAAGGATGACATAAATTGATGAATAATAATACAAATATCAAACGACACATATTTTGAACTACCATTTATGTTAGACTTTTATTAAATTTTTCGTATACATCTTTGCTAAAATTATATATAGATGTTATAAACATGTATTGGATTATATGATATTTTGAACTAATTTTTTTTATTTTCTCTAATATGCCTTAAATTATTAAGTGACATCAATAATTTTTATAAAATATATATTATTTTTTACAAATAATCATTTCATAAAATTAGACAAACGTGCAAAGCACGTTGCTCCCACCTAGTATTATTATATATATCTATATAAATTATATAAATTATGCCAAGTTATATATATCTATATAATTATATAAATTATATAAAAGTTACATGTATATTATTCTATATTCTATTATATACATATATATATGATATTTTATATAAATTATAATTTATATATGCGATTTAAAATTTTTATTTGTTTCTTATATAAACAAACAGAAATGTAAATATTTACCAACTACATTTACGAATACAATTATTTCAATAAAATCTTATTTATTTATCAATTTAAATTTATTACGAAACATTAAAATCAAATAATAATATCTTATAAAACTTTGTATTTTATTTCTTTATAAAAATTATATCACTTTTTAAAAATAATCCCTTTATAAAACTAAGAAAACGTACTCTGCACATTGCTTTACGGTTTATCTTTTACACTACACAGTTTTGGTTCAAGATTTTTTATTTTTTATTTTTTTTTATGTATTTATTATTTCCAGTCGTACCTAGGAGTACATGTAGTAATAAATAATAAGATTTTAATTCTAAATACTTTAAAACCGATTTAAATCTATTTTACTATTTGATGTTAGAAATTATATTTAAAAGCATTACATTATTAATCAAAATTTTTTTCTTAATAAAAATTATATTAATTTTTAAAAATAATATTTCTATACACTAGACCAACGTCCCTTAGACGTCGCCCAACTACTAGTATATATATATATATATATATAATTGTTAGATTGTTGAATTTTTCGTATTCATAAGTAAATTAATGAACAGATGATTCTAGCAAATAAATAAAGGCTACAGGGCTTCTCTCTTTATTCATGAAGACTTGCTGCTTCAACTTCACTGGATAAAGACCATTCTCATTGGGTCCCTGCAGTAGGATTTTCCCTGTTACATTGTCCTTGACAAGAAAATAAGTATCTGTTAGTTTAAACCAATAGTCATTATCTTGACAGAATTTTTAGATGGAAAGCAGGTTGGTTGAAGCATTTGGGCAATGAAGAATATTTTTAAAATGAAGCAAGGAGTTTCTGGTTTTAAAAGAAGAGGTGCTTGTATGAGTTATGTTGAGTCCACTACCATTTCCAATAGCAACTTGATCATTTCCTTCATAAGGCTGCTGCATGGTGAGATTCTCTAATGAAGCTGAGATATGACTATTAGCTCCACTATCAACCAACCATTCTTCCTCCTCTTGAATTGCATTGGTTTGGGTAACCATTGCAGCTAATTCCTTCGGTGGATGTCTGCCTTGAAAGGCATAATCCATTGGATGAAAACAATTTAAAGCTTGGTGACCATTCCTGCCACAGATTTGACAAAGGATCAATTAGATGATTTCTAGTTTGTATAAGTGGGAGTGCTTTTACCTTGATTTGAATGACCCCCAGTATGATAATTCCTTTTGAATGCCTTTTGTGCACTAGAGTTCCTAAAGGAAGTGCCTTGATTTCCATCAGATTTCTTCTTCTGAGTTGAGGGCCTTTGAGTATAAAAGGCAACAAAGTTGCTGTTGTCTGAGTTTGCAGCTTGGTGTTCCAAGAGTCGTTCATAACTGAGCAATTCTGATTGAAATTTCTCAGTACATAAAGATCTATCTCGTGTGGCCAATGAGATAGTATTGATAAGAGGAGTATATTGTGGGTTAAGGCCTCCCACAACATAGGAGATGAGATGTATGAGTTATGTTGAGTCCACTACCATTTCCAATAGCAACTTGATCATTTCCTTTGTAAGGCTGCTGCATGGTGAGATTCTCCAATGAAGCTGAGATATGACTATTAGCTCCACTATCAACCAACCATTCTTCCTCCTCTTGAATTGCATTGGTTTGGGCAACCATTGCAGCTAATTCCTTCGATGGATGTCTGCCTTGAAAGGCATAATCCATTCAATGAAAACAATCTAAAGCTTGGTGACCATTCCTGCCACAGATTTGACAAGGGGATCGATTAGATGATTTCTGGTTTGTATAAGTGGGAGTGCTTTTACCTAGATTTGAATGACCCCCAGTATGATAATTCCTTTTGAATGCCTTTTGTGCACTAGAGTTCCTAAAGGAAGTGCCTTGATTTCCATCAGATTTCTTCTTCTGAGTTGAGGGCCTTAGAGTATAAAAGGCAACAAAGTTGCTGTTGTTTGAGTCTGCAGCTTGGTGTTCCAAGAGTTGTTCATAACTGAGCAATTCTGATTGAAATTCCTCAGTAGATAAAGATCTATCTCGTGTGGCCAATGAGATAGTATTGATAAGAGGAGTATATTGTGGGTTAAGGCCTCCCACAACATAGGATGTTGAACTCAAGGTTTCAAATTTCATGTGATTATAAATCTACACATGGATTTTGATGATAACAAATGAATTCAAAGAATAAAGAAGTCTCAAGCTCAAGTTGTCTACACAATGGAGTCAAGCACATCAAGGAAACAAGCATGAGCAAGAAGGGAACAAGTTCACATTAAAATTATAGAGTAATGTTGTAAATCTCTTCAAAATTCGAAATTAGGATTAATGCTCAAAATTAATATTTTATCATAAAGCATTAAAATACATTTTCCACATGTGCATGAATATTTTTGAAAAATTAAATTTGAAAATTTTGAAAGATGATTGATTGTCATCTTCTGCATGTGCATGCCTTGATTAAAGGGTTGAACTTTGAAAATATTAAAAATGATTGATTGTCATCTTTCACATGTGCATGTTTTATTTGAATATTTTCAAAAGTGATTGATGCTTTTTTAGACTTATACAAAAAGTAAAAGATTAGGTTTAAATTTTTTTAAAATGAAAGTGTGCTCATTTTGTCATATGCCAAAAGTAAAAAATTAGGTTTGATTTTTTTGAAAAAGTGAATGATGTTGTCTTTGACAATTGAAAAAGAAGAACCTTTTATTTGAATTTTTTGAAAAAGTGAATGATGTTGTCTTTGACATGTAAATCTTTTTAAATTTGAATATGAAGTCTCATATGCCTATAAATAGATCATTTGAGAGCTTCACATTTACAACACCAAGAGCATACAACATTCATTCAAAGCTTTCATTCTCTCTTCTCTAAGCATTGAGCCTTAATCCTTGTTCATTTTGAGAGATATAGTTTGCAATGTATTGTTCTTATTTCATTCATTGAGGAGTGTTTTCTGATAACCTACCCACTATCAGCTCTTGTATCAGAAAAAGGGTGTGTATAACCCTTGTGTGTGTAGAAAGTTTCTACACGGGGAATAGTTGAATCACCACGTGTAAGGTGATTGCAAGTGTAGAGGGTGTTCTACACGGATCCTTTGTAGCGGTATTGTTCAAAGGTGTAATAGGTTTCTATCTCCACCTGAAGGAGGTTGAATAGTGAATTTGGGAATCCTCAAGGGGTAGCTTGAGGCGAGGACGTAGGCAGTGGGGCCGAACCTCGTTAACATACTGAGTTTGCTTCTTTCTAACCCTTACTCTTTATATTTATTGTTATTTCATATTTTGTTTATATTTTATATTATATATTTGATTTATAATTGTTATTTTTTTTATACAACTCAATTCACCCCCCTCCTGTGTTAGTCATCTGGGCAACAATTGGTATCAGAGCTAAGAGCTCTATTATAAGATTAACTATCTTTTGAGTTAAGATCGTATGACTAACATTGCAGCTTCATTTGGTGAAGGTCAATCTAGCAGTCAGCCTCCACTCTTTTGTGGAGATAATTACTCATTCTGGAAAGTTAGAATGAGAATATTTCTTCAAGCTCAAGGTAGAGAAATCTGGAAATGTATTGTAAATGGACCTTCTATTCCAACAAAAGTGGTTGATGGAGTAAAGGTCAAAAAGGAAGAAGAAGAGTTTGATCGTGAAGACGTTAGACTTTATACTTTAAATTTAACTGCTATGAATTTATTATATAATGCTCTTAATGGAAATGAGTTTAATAGAATAATGAATTGCGCTACGGCAAAGGAAATTTGGGATAACTTGGAAGTAACTTATGAAGGAACTTCGCAAGTAAAGGAATCAAAAATTTATATTCTTACTCATGAATATAAAATGTTTAAAATGAATGATAATGAATCTATTTCTAGTATGGACACTCATTTTACTAACATCATAAACAGCTTGACAGCTCTTGGCAAAGTTTATTCCAAGGTGGAGATAGTAAGAAAAATTCTCAACTCTTTACCAAAACGTTGGAAATCAAAAGTTACAGCGATTCTTGAAGCTAGAGACCTCAAGAAGCTCGAAGTCAATGAACTCATCGGGTCACTTATCACCCATGAGTACACATTGAAAAGAGGAGAAGAAGAAGGAAAGCCAAAGAAGAGCTTAGCACTTAAAGCTGTTCCTCATGAAAGTGAAAGTGATGAAGATGAGGAAAATGACGATAAAGATGAAGAAGTTGCGATGATAACAAGAAGAATTCAGAGGTTCTTGAAGAAAAATAGAACTCCTCCGAGGAAATCTTTCAAAAAGTTTTCCAAGAAAGATTCAGGTAAAAACGACACTTTAATTTGTTATAAATGCAATAAACCTGGTCATATCAAGCCAGATTGTCCTATGCTAAAGAAAGATCGAAACAAGGGCAAGAAAGCAATAAAAGCTACATGGGATGATGATTCAAGTAGCTTAGATAGTGAAGCAAGCAATGAAGAATCAGCAAATTTTTGTCTTATGGCTAAAGATGACATTGACGTAACAAATCTTGATAATATTGAAAATCCTTCATATGAAGAATTGCAAAATGTTTTAGAAGAGATTTATGAGGAATTTGAAAAATTGGGTATCAAGTATACTGCTTTGAAAAAGAAAAATTCTTTTTTAACAAACGAAATTGAAATTTTAAGAAAAGAAAGTATCATTTTGAAATATGAAAATCTTGAATTGAATAAGAAGAAAACCGATTTAGAAAATATTGTTGAAAACTTTACGAATGGAAAAAGAAATTTTGAAAAACTTCTTGGTAGTCAAAGATGTGTTTTTGACAAGGCAGGTTTGGGATATATGGCAAAACAAAAATACAAACCTTATAAAAATTTCTTTGATAATCATTCTACCTCAAAGACTAATATTCAAAATTCTTTTCATAAAAATAATTTTGTCAAAAAAGGATATTATTATAATCATTCAAGTTTTTCATATATGTCACATGCTATTTATAATTTTTGTAATAGAAATGGTCATAATTATCATACTTGTCCTATTAGAAGAAATCATACAATGACTATTAAGGCCATATGGGTACCTAAAAATCTTGTTTCTTCTAATACTAATAAATAAAGGACCCAAAGAACTTGGGTACCAAGAAAAATCATTTTAATTGTTTTTATAGGTATGCATGAAGTCATCCACAAGCAAAAATAAGTGGTTTTTAGATAGTGGATGTTCAAGACACATGACGGGAGACAAGACTAAGTTCTTTGATCTTAGATCTAAAGAAGAAGGACACGTGACATTTGGAGACAACTCGAAAGGGAAGATGGTGGGAATAGAAGGTATAAATAACACAGAAAGTCTCAATCTCAAAAAAGAGAAAGCAATAGAGGAAGTTCAACATGGAGCCATCAGGAAAGATCATCAAAATTTAATACAAGATGCAACCAAACAGTGGAAATTTGTGAAAGATCATCCAGTGGAACAAATTTTGGGAGAACCTTCACAAGGTGTAAGTACTCGATCATCTCTTAGAAATATTTGCAATCATATTGCTTTTCTATCTCAAATTGAACCCAAAAATATTGATGACGCATTTCTTGATGAATCTTGGATTCTAGCTATGCAAGAAGAGTTGAATCAATTTGAAAGAAATGATGTTTGGACACTTGTTCCTAGACCCAAAAATCATACTATTATTGGAACAAAATGGGTTTTTAGAAATAAGAAAGATGAGTCCGGAGTCATTACTAGAAATAAGGCTCGACTTGTAGCCCAAGGTTTTAATCAAGAAGAAGGAATCGATTATGATGAGACATATGCACCTGTCGCAAGATTAGAAGCTATTCGAATGCTACTTGCATATGCTTGTTATAAAGATTTCAAACTTTTTCAAATGGATGTTAAAAGTGCTTTCTTAAATGGTTTTATAAATGAAGAGGTATATGTTGAGCAACCTCCAGGTTTTGAAAATCATATTTCCCCAAATCATGTTTTCAAACTCACAAAAGCACTATATGGACTTAGACAAGCTCCTAGAGCTTGGTACGAAAGACTTAGTGGTTTCTTGATTGAAAAATGTTTTTCAAGAGGAAAAATCGACACAACTCTTTTCATTAAATATGAAAATGATGATATTCTTTTGATTCAAATTTATGTTGATGATATAATATTCGGTGCTACTAATGAAAATATGTGTCAAGTTTTTGCTAAGACTATGCAGGAAGAATTTGAGATGAGCATGATGGGAGAACTTACATTCTTTCTCGGATTGCAAATTAAGCAAGCAAAAAGTGGGACATTCATCAATCAATCAAAATATATTAAGGAATTACTGAAGAAGTTTGGGATGGAAAATGCTAAGGAAATTGGAACACCAATGAGCCCATCAACTAAACTTGATAAAGATGAATCCGGTAAGCCAGTTGACTCGAAAATATATCGAGGTATGATTGGTAGCTTATTATATTTAACAGCCAGTAGACCAGATATTATATTTAGTATGTGCTTATGTGCACGTTTTCAATCATCTCCAAAAGAATCACATTTAATTGCAGTTAAGCGCATTCTTAGATATCTTAGTGGTACAATTAACCTAAGGTTATGGTACCCTAAGCACACATCTTTCGATCTAATCAGCTACACAGATGCAGATTATGCTGGCTGTAAAACAGATCGAAAAAGCACTAGTGGAGCATGCCATTTCTTAGGTTATGCATTAGTTTCCTGCTTTAGTAAAAAATAAAATTCTGTTGCACTATCTACTGCTGAGGCAGAATATGTTGCTGCGAGTAGTTGTTGTGCTCAAGTTCTCTACATGAAGCAACAACTTGAAGATTTTAAACTCAAGTATAATCACATTCCAATCAAATGTGATAATACAAGTGCTATAAATCTTTCAAAGAACTCAATACAACATTCTAGAACTAAGCATATTGAAATAAGGTATCATTTTCTTCGAGATCATGTGCAAAAAGGCGATATAATATTAGAGTTCACAAACACACACGATCAGTTAGCAGATATTTTCACAAAACCTTTACCAGAAGATAGATTATGTATGATCAGAAGAGAAATAGGTATGATGCATGTTATGAATATCTCTTAAAAGATAGACCAGAGTCAATAAAAATAGAGATAGATTTTTTAAATACTTTTACATAAACTTGAGATTCTTAGCCTCATGTTTGAGACGCTCATTCTCTTCATACAATATCATGTCATTCTTATTCATGGGAACCGGCAAGCGGAATGAAGAATCTAATAAAGATTTTAACTGTTTATTCTTCTGCCGAATGATTCCTTCCCTTGTATGAGACTCTTGAACAATTCGTTGAAGTACAACAATTTGTTTTTTGAGCCTTTCAATTTCATGATTTTTGGCTTGTAGCCGCTGAGAAAAAGCAACAATAGAGGAAGAGTAGCGAGTCCCAAGACTCACCAAGTCATAAATAGCATCAGAATTTGACTTATTAGTCAGATTATTATTTTCTTGCTGCAACATGGCACCAATGGCAGCTGCAGAAAGGACAGGAGGTTGAGATGCAGAATGCCTCATGAATGGATCTAGAGAAATGTTAGAAGAATGAGCCATTGAGAAAAAAAAAATAGAAGGCTTAAAACGAGAATGCTGAAGGAATGCAGATGAGTTATAGAGATGAGATGAAAACTTGATGCGGATTGGATGAACTTCAGGACTGATTTTATAGAGATAGCATAAAGAATAAGACAAACTATTTTCTCTTCAAATCTTATTTAGTCAAAAGAAATACAAGATATGCTGGACACACATTGTCAAAAGTTTTCTTACTAACCCAGCGAGATTAACAGTAGATTGTCCCTATTTTTCTAGTAAACGGTGAACCTCTGCTGTTATCTGCCGATGTTGACCTTGTATCTGAACCCTTTCTCGTTCCAGCTCCTCTATTCGTGGTTACAGATCATGAGCATACCAATCTGTAAATTTTTTCAACTCTTGGTTTTCTTGCTTTAGCCTTTAATTTTCACTATCCTTATTAGCAAGCTTCTGTCGTAACTCAGATATTTGCATGTTAAGATGATCAATCTCACTCACCCTCGCCATTAACCTTCGAGACAAGATCGTAACAGAGGCAGCATATTGACTACTGAGCATTCTTGATTCTGCAATAATCTCAGAATCAGCCTTACTAGAAAAATGATTCACTGCTCCTATCATGGTATTGACGGCCTCAGGAGAGAAGATTGATGATTGATGCGTCAAGGGTTCCTGATTCAAGTCTGGAACATTAGTGGAAGAGAATTGCTCAGCCATTCTATCGTTGTGAAAAAACAGAACTCAGGTCAAGAAGCGATTTTTTTTTTGGATCCGATAGATGAAAATGATCATTTTTTTATAGAAACTCGGAGCCTTCAATCCCGTTTGTCAACAACATCAGGCGATTGTTTAAATCTTCAGCCGTATTAAATTCATAGAGTTAGGCCTCGAGGCTTTGTAGCACTTGTCGGGTCACGGACGGCTCCATTTTTCAACTATCTACAGTGACTATTAAACGCATCGTTTTCTTTAGTCCATTTATTTGCTGCCGATCCTTTTTAATGATGCCAAAAGGGGGAGAAGTTTTAGACTAGAACATTAACATTGTTTAAATTGCTAAACTTGTTATATATGCTTGGAATTATATTTATATTTTTGCTTGAAAAACTAACGCATATTTTCAGGGGGAGCTTAAGTATTAATACAGGTTTCAAGTTCTATCAAATATTTGTCATCATCAAAAAGGGAGAGATTGTTGAACTCAAGGTTTAAAGTTTCATGTGATTATAAATCTACACATGGATTTTGATGATAACAAATGAATTCAAAGAATAAAGAAGTCTCAAGCTCAAGTTGTCTACACAATGGAGTCAAGCACATCAAGGAAACAAGCATGAGCAAGAAGGGAACAAGTTCACATTAAAATTATAGAGTAATGTTGTAAATCTCTTCAAAATTCGAAATTAGGATTAATGCTCAAAATTAATATTTTATCATAAAGCATTAAAATACATTTTCCACATGTGCATGAATATATTTGAAAAATTAAATTTGAAAATTTTGAAAGATGATTGATTGTCATCTTTTGCATGTGCATGCCTTGATTAAAGGGTTGAACTTTGAAAATATTAAAGATGATTGATTGTCATCTTTCACATGTGCATGTTTTATTTGAATATTTTCAAAAGTGATTGATACTTTTTTAGACTTATACAAAAAGTAAAAGATTAGGTTTGAATTTTTTTAAAATGAAAGTGTGCTCATTTTTTCATATGCCAAAAGTAAAAGATTAGGTTTGATTTTTTTGAAAAAGTGAATGATGTTGTCTTTGATAATTGAAAAAGAAGAATCTTTTATTTGAATTTTTTGAAAAAGTGAATGATGTTGTCTTTGACATGTAAATCTTTTTAAATTTGAATATGAAGTCTCATATGCCTATAAATAGATCATTTGAGAGCTTCACATTTACAACACCAAGAGCATACAACATTCATTCAAAGCTTTCATTCTCTCTTCTCTAAGCATTGAGCCTTAATCCTTGTTCGTTTTGAGAGATATAGTTTGCGCTGTATTGTTCTTATTTCACTAATTCAGGAGTATTTTCTGATAACCTACCCACTATCAGCTCTTGTATCAGAAAAAGGGTGTGTATAACCCTTGTGTGTGTAGAAAGTATTCTACACGGGGAATAGTTGAATCACCACGTGTAAGGTGATTGCAAGTGTAGAGGGTGTTCTACACGGATCCTTTGTAGCGGTATTGTTCAAAGGTGTAATAGGTTTCTATCTCCACCTGAAGGAGGTTGAATAGTGAATTTGGGAATCCTCAAGAGGTAGCTTGAGGCGAGGACGTAGGCAGTGGGGCCGAACCTCGTTAACATACTGAGTTTGCTTCTTTCTTACCCTTACTCTTTATATTTATTGTTATTTCATATTTTGTTTATATTTTATATTATATATTTGATTTATAATTGTTATTTTTTTTTTATACAACTCAATTCACCCCCCTCTTGTGTTAGTCATCTGGGCAACATAGGAGATGAGATGTATGAGTTATGTTGAGTCCACTACCATTTCCAATAGCAACTTGATCATTTCCTTTGTAAGGCTGCTGCATGGTGAGATTCTCCAATGAAGCTGAGATATGACTATTAGCTCCACTATCAACCAACCATTCTTCCTCCTCTTGAATTGCATTGGTTTGGGCAACCATTGCAGCTAATTCCTTCGATGGATGTCTGCCTTGAAAGGCATAATCCATTCAATGAAAACAATCTAAAGCTTGGTGACCATTCCTGCCACAGATTTGACAAGGGGATCGATTAGATGATTTCTGGTTTGTATAAGTGGGAGTGCTTTTACCTTGATTTGAATGACCCCCAGTATGATAATTCCTTTTGAATGCCTTTTGTGCACTAGAGTTCCTAAAGGAAGTGCCTTGATTTCCATCAGATTTCTTCTTCTGAGTTGAGGGCCTTTGAGTATAAAAGGCAACAAAGTTGCTGTTGTCTGAGTCTGCAGCTTGGTGTTCCAAGAGTTGTTCATAACTGAGCAATTCTGATTGAAATTCCTCAGTAGATAAAGATCTATCTCGTGTGGCCAATGAGATAGTATTGATAAGAGGAGTATATTGTGGGTTAAGGCCTCCCACAACATAGGAGATGAGATGTATGAGTTATGTTGAGTCCACTACCATTTCCAATAGCAACTTGATCATTTCCTTTGTAAGGTTGCTGCATGGTGAGATTCTCCAATGAAGCTGAGATATGACTATTAGCTCCACTATCAACCAACCATTCTTCCTCCTCTTGAATTGCATTGGTTTGGGCAACCATTGCAGCTAATTCCTTCGATGGATGTCTGCCTTGAAAGGCATAATCCATTCAATGAAAACAATCTAAAGCTTGGTGACCATTCCTGCCACAAATTTGACAAGGGGATCGATTAGATGATTTCTGGTTTGTATAAGTGGGAGTGCTTTTACCTAGATTTGAATGACCCCCAGTATGATAATTCCTTTTGAATGCCTTTTGTGCACTAGAGTTCCTAAAGGAGGTGCCTTGATTTCCATCAGATTTCTTCTTCTGAGTTGAGGGCCTTTGAGTATAAAAGGCAACAAAGTTGCTGTTGTCTGAGTCTGCAGCTTGGTGTTCCAAGAGTTGTTCATAACTGAGCAATTTTGATTGAAATTTCTCAGTAGATAAAGATCTATCTCGTGTGGCCAATGAGATAGTATTGATAAGAGGAGTATATTGTGGGTTAAGGCCTCCCACAACATAGGTGATGAGATGTATGAGTTATGTTGAGTCCACTACCATTTCCAATAGCAACTTGATCATTTCCTTTGTAAGGCTGCTACATGGTGAGATTCTCCAATGAAGCTGAGATATGACTATTAGCTCCACTATCAACCAACCATTCTTCCTCCTCTTGAATTGCATTAGTTTGGGCAACCATTGCAGCTAATTCCTTCGATGGATGTCTGCCTTGAAAGGCATAATCCATTCAATGAAAACAATCTAAAGCTTGGTGACCATTCCTGCCACAGATTTGACAAGGGGATAGATTAGATGATTTCTGGTTTGTATAAGTGGGAGTGCTTTTACCTTGATTTGAATGACCCCCAGTATGATAATTCCTTTTGAATGCCTTTTGTGCACTAGAGTTCCTAAAGGAAGTGCCTTGATTTCCATCAGATTTCTTCTTCTGAATTGAGGGCCTTTGAGTATAAAAGGCAACAAAGTTGCTGTTGTCTGAGTCTGCAGCTTGGTGTTCCAAGAGTTGTTCATAACTGAGCAATTCTGATTGAAATTCCTTAATAGATAAAGATCTATCTCGTGTGGCAAATGAGATAGTAGTGATAAGAGGAGTATATTGTTGGTTAAGACCTCTCACAATATAGGAGATGAGATCATCATCTCCTACTGGCTTTCCAACTAGAGCCAGTTGATCAGCAAGTGTCTTAGCTGCATGAAGAAAATCAGAGCAGCTTTTGTTACCTTGCCTTAGGTTTTGCAGCTGGCGACGTAGATTATTAATCCGAGACCTTGAGGGTGAGGCAAACCTGTTGGCCAGTGCAGTCCACAACTGATTTGAGGTGTTGAGACCATAGATAGTAGGTATCACTTTCTCAGAAAGTGTGGAGATAATCCAGCTCAGTATATATTGATCCTTTCACTCCCAGGTTATGTATGCAGGGTTAACAATTGGATCCTTTTTATCTGAGGTTGATGGTATGTATTTTTTGGGACAAGGTTCTGAGCCATCTATAATGCTCAAGAAACCATTGGTGCACAAGATGGGAAGCAACTGACAGACCCATATCAGATAGTTATTGTCATCAAGTTTGGTGGAAACAAGATGAGCAATATTTGGAACTGAAAAGGAGTTTTTGGAAGCAATTGATGATTCGGCCATAGATGGGTGGTGTGAACCTAGGGGCTCTGATGCCATGTAAAAATACTATAAAACAGATTTGATGAATGGTCAGAATAATTACTTTGATTGTATTGTTCTCTATATAAAGAAGTTTACAGAAAATGTTTATTACAAGAGTTATCTATTTACACGATAAGCTATATAAGTAAGATAAATACAACCTACAATCTGTTAAGATAAAGATAACAAATCAAAACAAAAACTGAAGATAAGCTTCTAATCATAATCTGATTCTGGAGTTATCTTAACAGAGATTTGATGTGAATAGCTAAAGGCAAATTCATCTTATATTATTTTTTTGTTATATAATAAAAAAATAGTTATTCCAATATAGAGATTTTTGTAAATGGAATAGTCAAAATCTAAATTCATCTTATATTCATTAAATTATTTTTTACATATGCATAATCCATTAACAATGCTCTTAGCCGGTTGAGTACACATATTTCCAATACAAATTGATCACTATTGATTATGACGCTAATGTCCTTATAATAGTTATAAAACTTAGAAAAATCCTTAGAACTGGTCGTGCTTATGTTACCCAAATAGCAACCCACCAATAATGTAATGGCACCTAGACTTTCTATCACAACAATCTTGTGGATTCACTGCGTCAGATTGGAATGCTATTTGCCCTTTTGCACCCCCTGTTTCTCAGTCCTCTTGCGATCTGCCCTTTCCCTTCCGCACCAAAGCCACCACTAGGTTCCAAGAGCTAGCCCTTGCGTACAAGGTCCTCTCCAACCCCAAAGAGTGTGCCTGGTATGATTCCCACCGCTCCCAGATTCTCTTCTCCAATCCCAGTTTGACCACCAATGCAACTGTCCCCAACCTCTTCTCCTTCTTCTCCAGCACTGCCTTTTCCAACTACTCCAACTCCAATTGTGGGTTCTACAAGGTCTACTTGGATCTTTTTGGTGAAGTCTATGCCAACGAGATCGATTTCGCTAGAAAAATGGGTTTGGGGTTGGACTTGGTCCACGAAGCTCCTGTCATGGGGGATCTAGAGAATCTGTAGGTGTATGTGACTACGTTCTACAACTATTGGCGGCAGTGTGTTTTTTTGTGAAAAAAATTAAATGATTTTTCGCATAAATAAGAATGGTCCCTTTATTTCTCATCACTCTCCTCCTTTGAACAGAAAAAATGTTTCGTTTAGACTCGGTTTCTGTGGTCTTATTTAGATCTTTATCTCTTTGGCTATTAGGATCACTTCAGTTGTAGTCTCGTTTGTTCTCCTCTTCTTTTATTATCGTTCTTCTCCCTTTTCAATTACAAAACAAATAAATTGAGTAAAATTTCTGAACTTGAAACATTTTTGCCTAGTCCCTCTTGTCTCTTTTTCTCTCTCAAAGTTCCTCAATCACCGGAATCCACCCTTTATCATCATGTTTTTCATGTGGTCATCGCATGCATGGAACTCAGCTCATGAGAACGTTCCAGCTTGTAGACCAGTCGTAATCGTAGTCTCGTAGGTTAGGTCAAACTATTACGTGCACGTAAAGATTCGGTCAAAAAGATTCATATCTTAAAAGAAACAATTACTGATCGTGCTGTCACCATGTAACATGGAATCTCACTTTTTGGTCAAGTTTGCAAAAATTTTACTCGGTTGATCTGTATATTCTTTCTTGAAGGTTTAGTAAATTAGCATATAATTTACAGTAACTTGTCCAAACGAGGCCTAGTAAATTAGCAAATTGCATTTTTCAATCATTTGATTTTCCCTATGTTACATTAATAATTAACACGTTTCTCTGGCTTTGGAGTTGGGAGTAATTAATTAGTTTTTATGGGTTTTTACGAACGACTTTATATGCTAAAGAAAGACTTAGAGTAAAGGGCCAGATGGACTCATGCCAATGCTTCACTCAATATTTTATATATATATATATATATATATATTTGTCAGAAGATAAAGACATATGACCATTAATAATATTCACCACTTGCTAGCTTCTGCATCTTCAATATTAACGCAGCTCACTCCTAATTAGATACATGCAGCATCGATCTACGGCACTTTCTGTCACTTATTGCTTTAATCTAAATTATCTTCTTGTTTCCTCGCTCCAACTTTAAGTGCAGGTTCATTTTCTACTCTAAATTAATTATGCATGTCTCGCTATTACCATCGAGTTTTGATATGGATTCAATTTTCCCTACTTTTGTGATATGTGATTAATATGGGGGAGATGTATTGGAGGAATAAGTTGATACTATTGAAAGTGGTGAACTTGAAATTTAAAATACAAGACTAGAACAACAAGCAGAGCAATTTTTATTTTTATTTTTTTTAAGAATTGCCTATGGAAAATTAATTAAGAAGATCTACTAGAGGACGTCAGCCTTCTACAGAAAATTAGTTAAGAAGATCTACTATGAGAAATTAGCACTCTTAAATATATTTTGCTTTTAAATGGGAGAGAACCAGTGTGTGTTTGATGGTTTTATAGATGCAGGTATAGTTGGTGACATTGATTCCAAAAAGTCTACTTTAGGGTACTTGATTACTTTTTTAGGAGGAGTTATGTCATGACAATCCTGACTGTAGAAATGTGTTGTTTTGTCAACCGCAGAGGATGAGTATATTGCAATTAGTGAACCTAGTAAGGAATTGCTATGGATGAAGAAGTGCTTAGAAGAACTTGGTCAGAAATTAAATAAACTAGAGAATTATATTCTTTACTTGTGACAGTTAGAATGCCATCCATCTCAGTAAAAATTCAACATTTCATTTAAAACCCTATAGCTAGCATATTAATGTGAGGTATCACTATATTCGTGATGCATTGGAGATAAAATTATTACAGATTGAAAAAATCCATAGTAATAAAAGTGGGTCAAATATGATGATAAAAACATTGCGTATGCAAAAACTCAAAATATGTAGAGGAAAAGCAAGTATGGTAGAACCCCTCACATAGTTTAGAAACATTAAGAGAAAAAGGAAAAGGAGGTAATAAACATGCTTTTCTTGTGGTCATCGCATGCATGGAACTCAGCTCGTGAGAACGTTCCAGCTTGTAGATCAGTCGTAATCGGAGTCTCGTAGGTCAAACTATTACGTGCACGTTAAGATTCGGTCAAAAAGATTCATATCTTAAAAGAAACAATGACTGATCGTGCTGTCACCATGTAACATGGAATCTCACTTTTTGGTCAAGTTTGCAAATATTTTACTCGGTTGATCTGTATATTCTTTCTTGACGGTTTAGTAAATTAGCATATAATTTACAGTAACTTGTCCAAACGAGGCCTAGTAAATTAGCAAATTGCATTTTTCAATCATTTGATTTTTCCTATGTTACATTAATAATTAACAAGTTTATCTGGCTTCGGAGTTGGGAGTAATTAATTAGTTTTTATGGGTTTTTACGAACGACTTTATATGCTAAAGAAAGACTTGAGTAAAGGGCCCGATGGACTCATGCCAATGCTTCACTCAATATTATATATATATATATATATATATTTGTCAGAAGATAAAGACATATGACCATTAATAATATTCACCACTTGTTAGCTTCTGCATCTTCAATATCTTTGGACAAGATATCTTTTGTCAAATCATCTGCTTGAATTTTTTGTTTGTTACTTTGCTACTTTTGTGTTTTATTCCACCTGCATGTCTTTCCTTTTCCCTGTTTTGGTGTTTTTTAACTCCACTCCCTATTTCCATGTTGGAAATACTTGTTTCGTATATTTTAAATATTTTAAACAGTACTACTACAAGTTTTACACTTCATACTCTAAATTATTAATACTAATACATTATATATATATATATATATTTATATCAAAACATCAATGTCATTAATTAAACATAAAAGCATTACAAATTTGTTTTTATCAAGCCAAATAGCTTGGAAACACATTTCAGTATCTACGACATTCAAGCATGTCTAGCTATTTATTATTTTATTTTTTGATACTTTTTATTTTTTATAATTGAATGAATATTATGAACAGTAAGAATGTCTATTTATAAGAAAAATTAAGCCAAGTGAAATAATGAAATAAAACAAATAAAGAGTTTCTTATCAAAGTAGTATTCTAACAAAATATTAAAAAAACAATTAATGGGTAAGATTCTTGTGCAGGCCGAGAGGATAATATTCTAATTTTATTTATATATCTTCATTTGTTGGGTGAGAATGTCATAATAAAGATATTACTAGGTGTCAAATCAGCAATTCTCCAATCCTAAAACCAAGTATTAATCGCAACCCTCATTTGTATTTTTGAATAAATAAAAAAATAAGCATTATTATAAAAAAAAATATAGATATTATGGCAATAAATTGGATTTTACATCATAATTTGATCCATTACAGGAGTTATTTGAAAATGTTATATCTATATAAATTGTTGTATCATATAAATATTTTATTTAATGTGCTATACATATCTGATTGAAAATCCATACCACAAATACAAGTACTCAACACACTACAACAAATTCTCATGATTTTTTCTGCATCTAGATTCCAGATATATATATATATATATATCTACTTATTTTAAAATAACAAATGTGTAGATGAGTCTTGCATGTTCGAAGATTATAAATATCAATTTTCGGCTATAAAGGATATATAAGCCCCCGTCGCCTCGCGCCCCCGTCTCTACCTCACCAATTTCTACGAACCTCCTCTCTCTCTTCTAAGAAGTAGAAAAATGTTCCTTCTAGCTTGAACTGGCCCCCCACGGAGTTCTCCATCATGTACTGTACATCATGATTATCTAATTACTCTTAGCGTACTCTCCTTGTCCGGTGGGTTTCTTTTGTCGATCTCGTTTTATTATTACGGTTTCATGATCGATTTGTTTTGCCAAAGTAGCATTATTCTTAATTTTTTTTCTTTGTTTTCCTTGTGTTTCAACTCAAGTTTATGACTCTTTAATATTATATGGACTCTAATATTTCTTCATGTTTTAAATGTTTTCAACATATATTCATTTTATAAATCTTAATTCTTCTGTGTATATATATAGCTAATCCTGAACTACTATATTGAAATGTACGGTATCAAAATATTATGTTCCAATTTAATTAAACCAGAATGATCACCAAAACAGAATTTAAAATATTGTTGTTTGGTAGTCCACTGCCCGGGCCATCACTACCACTAACTTTGTTCCTATCATCCTTCGACCGTTTATTGATTACTTCTTGTAAATTAAGGTGCACAAGAAATTTTGCGACCATGGTGCCTTAAAACTATCAATTCTTATAGGGCGAAACTTGGGGAGGATATTGTGCGATGAAATGCAAATATTCTAATTTCAACTTGTACCTCTCTGCAGGTTTTGGTATTGCGAGTTTTCGTGGTGCATGAAAAAGTAATTCCTTGGGTTGATCAACTTTTCAGGGCTCAATTCTTCATTGGGAAAGCCGTGTGTTATTATAACCAAGAAGAGGAATTTAAGTGGTAATGAGATGCTTCAGTTTTCGCAAGTACGTACTGTCAATGATTTTAGAAGCAAATAAATTAAAATCTGGCAGTGTTACTTGAAATAATTTTCCAGGTAGAGTGTTGGTTTTTGTATAGTTCTACAGTGATTATTATTATTATTTTTTATTATAGGAAACATGATGAAATTTCATTAATAAAAGAAAGTTACAGACAGTTATCAAACCAAACGGCTTGAGAAATAAAGTCTGGACAACAATCACACTACATGGAGATACTCTCAACATTCCAAGCAAATCGACCAAGAATGTGAGCAACCCTTCTCAACATTCCAAGCAAATCGGGCAAGAATGTAAACAGCCCAATTGCCTTCTCTATATACATGTTGAAATTTGCATTCTACAAACAGTCCTTGTAGCTTTCTAATTTCACTTAATAATGGAACCAACAATGCATTAGATTCAAGTTCATTTTTGAGCACTTGTACAGCCATCAAACAGTCTGATTCCACCATCAATCTTTGGATACCCATACTCACACACAGCTGTAAAGCTTGAAATATAGCCACCAGTTCAATGGCTTCAACATTGTTCACTTCAAACTCAACTTTGCTAACTGCCAACAGAACATTACCAGTCCCATCTCTGAGCACCAAACCCACACATGCTTTATGAACCTCATCAAAAACAGCACCATCCACATTTAGTTTCAACCAACCAGTTGTTGGGGGCTTCCAGTCATAATAAACTCGAGCCTGTGGCTTAAGCAATTGTCTCAGATCAGTAAATGTCCTTATAATAGAAAGAGCATAGTCAATGATCTGTTGAACTGCAATAGTCTTCTGCTCATGAACCATTTGGTTTCTTCTCCACTAAAAACCCCAAGCAATAGCAAATAAAGAGGCTAGTTCTCCCTCCTGTCCCTTGTCTAACACTACCAATGCTATCTGCATTTCAGACAAATTTTTTCCTATATGTTTTATCATAGGGATGTAAGAAAACCAGATGGAATGTATATCTTGACTGTAAAATAAAGTATGAGTTGTGTCTTCAATTTGTTGCTTGCAAAAACAGTAGGGCCCCTCGATATTAACATGTTTCTTATGTAGATTTGGTTGAGATGGTACCCTCCTTGCATGCCCTCCAAGTAAAGACCTTTATTTTATTAGAGACTTTCATTTTTCATAATGTCTTCCGTAAAGATTGTTGTTGCCTTTCATTTGAACATTCCCTTGATCTGCACCATTGTAGCTTCTCCTTAAAGAATCTGTAACTGCTTGTTGCTAGAAAATCCCCAAGTGTGAAATGTCACTTGAAGTTGCAGCCACCCACTCATCCACCGAAAGTCCCTGGCAGCAAATATTGACCAAAATGGCTACACTGATTGAAGGCTTCCTCTTGGTCAAGAAGTGTGGGAGATTTGTCCCCTATGGCTTCTCCTATAAGAGGAGATCATTTGCTAAAGATGAAAATCATCCTCACTGCGGTGAGAGATCAAGGCAGGGTTGTGGGTGAAATATAGGTTAGGGCCATTTCGAGAGATAGAGAGTTGTTTATGAGTGTTTGTAATTTTATACAAACATATTGAAAATACTGAGTTTCCACTTCAGTGGAGGTAGGCAAGTTGCCAAATCACTTAAATATTGTCTCTCTATCGTCTTGTGTGATTTTTGGACAGGCCAGTGGCGCAACAATTGGTATCAGAGCTTTGGTTCGCGCTGTCCAAAAAAATCAAGTTGATCGAAATCAACTTTTTACCACACAATGATGTTCCTCATATCAAGATGAATCCGTTGCCGCAAACGACATCAAAAAAGGATACCGGAGGAGCCCGTACGCACCCCTAGAAGTCAGAGAGTGCACAGACGCGCCTAAATCGCATCAAAAGAAAAAGATGAGTGGGAAACACGCGCCCCCACTCACGGCTGGAGGAAGAAGACGCATGGGAGACACTCTCCCATACGCCCCCACGCTCTGGCACGCTCTCCCACGTGCCACTGTAGCAGAACACTAATATGAACTGTCCAAAAGTAGCTGATCGATTTTGGGCTAGATCTAAGTCATTCGGAATCCGATTTCAACAATCAAATAGTGTTTTCTAACAATTTGGATCATTCCGGACTCATCCGTATGGTTAGAATCTTGAGATTCACCATTGATACTTTAGATCTGAACTGTTCATGAGTTACAGATCATTTTGGGCTTGATCTATTCCATTTGGAGTCCAATTGCGATGATCAAATTGTGCTAACCAACTATTTGGATCATTCCAGACTTATCCGTACGGTGAGAATATTCAGATTCACCATTGGTACTTTCGATCTGAACCGTCGATAGTTGCAGATCATTTTAGGCTATATTTACGCCAGTTGGAGTTCAATTACGATGATCAAATAGTGCTAACAAACTATTTGGATCATTCCAGACTCATTTGTATGGTGGAAATTTGAGATTCACCATCTGTACTTTCGATCTGAACCATCGATAGTTACAGATCATTTTGGGCTAGATATACGCTAGTTGGAATTCAATTGCGATGATCAAATAGTACTGAAAAACTATTTGGATCATTCCAGACTCATCTATACGGTGAGAATCTTGAGATTCGCCATCAGTACTTTCGATATGAACCGTCGATAGTTGTAGATCATTTTGGGCTAGATTTACGCTAGTTGGAGTTCAATTGCGATGATCAAATAGTGTTGACAAACTATTTGGATCATTTCGGGCTCATCTATACGGTGTGGATGGTGAGATTCACCATCGGTACCTTTGATATGAACTGTTCAGAGTTGCAGGTCATTTTGGACTTGATCTACGCCAGTTAGAGTTCAATTACGATGATCAAATAGTGCTGACAAACCATTTGGATCATTCCAAACTCATCTGTACGGTGGGAATGTTGAGATTTGCCATCGGTACTAATGATCTGGACCGTTCATACTTGAGATCAATTGTGGGCTTGATCGCAGCCAGTTGGAATCGTGATGGACTCATTTGTTTAGGGATTGATCGCAACCAATTGGAGTCGTGATGGACTCATTTATTTTGGGTTTGATCTCAGCCAGTTGGAGACGTGCCAGACTCATTGGTTTTGGGCTTGATGTCAGCTAGTTGGAGTCCAATGTTGCCAGACTCAGTTCGTTTGGGCTTGATTTAAGCCAATTGGGATGGTGAAGTTTGAGGAGCAAACTTCAAATCATTGGACGATTCTGATTAACTTATTATATGCAGGTTTTTGCAGTCATACAACTCATGGAGCATAATGTTATTAAGAGGAGAACCGCAACGGATCTCATTGTGGCTTTCTTTGAAAAGCCAGTTGCAAATAAAAAAGTGCAGATGAAGAAACAGTTCAACTTCAAAAAAGGTAGAAGAGTAATTCTGCAAAAAAAAATGAAGTTGAAGTTTCTTAATGTAAGAGATCTTATCCTAGATGAAGAGGTGTGCAGAAAAGATTCTGGCAAGATCTCAAGTTGTTGGTCCTGAATATTGATAGTAAGGGCAGATACAAGTCAAGATCTGGAAAACAGATGACTCGCTAGAAATTGTGGCAAGACAGGCCACAAGAGACTGCTAAAATCAAGAGAAAACTAAGAATGATGCTGTGAATATGGTGACTGAAGAAATACATGGCGTTGCATTTCTTGCAGTGCATAATGCTGTTAAAAACAGTTTGAAAACAGTAGTCATTCAGTAGTGTTTTCTCAAAAAGGCGTGGAAGGTCACGAATGATTTATTGGTCCTGGCTCGTGGCAATGGTCATGTGAATTAGATGAGGAAGTTAAAAGAACTCAGTTTTACTTTTCCTCGTCTAAACTTGAAGAAATCTCCCTAGACTACAACATGAAACAAATGTGTAAGAGATGGGAACAAAATGTCAGATGTTCTAGGGATATCTACACCTAAAGTTGGTGATCACATAACTGCCAAGAAGATCAGACCTCCATGGTGGTTACTACCTTAAACTATATCCTGCTGAATGAAGGTAGTGAACTACGGTATGAACAAAATCTTGCAAGAATGAAGATTATGCAAGTCGAAGTTAGCAGAGACTGTACACAAGATGGGCACATCGACTGAAGATAGGATATGTTAGCAGCATGATGTGGAGTCAGTCCCCCGGGTCAGAGATGGAGAACTCAACAACAGGTTCTCTGATATGTGTCAAGGTCCGTGCAAGACCATTGATTCCTAGTGCAGTGGGAGATGTGTTGCCCTATATAGATGTGTTGATTAAGGGCACTGTACATGATGAACTAAAGTTATGCATCACTTTAGTTAGTCTTCTAACTTGAAGACATGAACTGTAAAATTGTAAAGATGATAAGGGATCATGCTGGAGATAGAGGTTAGCATGTTGAGAACCAGTCTCCAAGTTGGAGATTGGTGTGATTGTAGGATTATAGAGCCTGGTTTTGAAAGCTGTAAAAGCACCAGACAGATTATTCCCTCGACTGTGGCTTGAGTGAAGCTCATTTCGCTCAAGGTGTGTATGAGTGCGGACTCATGGACTCAAGCGAAAGAAGAATCCTAGAAAGTTGAGATTGTGCAGTAAAGCACTTGTAAATCTCCTATGAAGAAAATCCCTTGCAAGCTCCATGGATGTAGAAGATGCTGATGCATTTGAATATGCATTTGGAGAGGCATCTGGACATCCATTTGAAGACGTACCTGCAAATGTATTTGATAGCGGAAATCTCTCATGGCTAACAAGCATTCCAATGAAGGAGTGCAATCATTTGAATGATGCAACCGTTTGTAACATCCTAGTATGGCACACTTGGGTGGAGGGGGTGATTGTTGGAAACCTCCCAAGTGTGAAATGTCACTTGAAGTTGCAGTCACCCACTCATCCACCGAAAGTCCCTGGCAGCAAATATTGACCAAAATGGCTGCACTGATTGAAGGCTTCCTCTTGGTCAAGAAGTATGAGAGTTTTGTCCCCCATGGCTTCTCCTATAAGAGGAGATCATTTGCTGAAGATGAAAATCATCCTCACTGTGGTGAGAGATCAAGGCAAGGCTGTGAGCGAAATATAGATTCTGGAGAAACCCAGAACATAGGGTCATTTTGAGAGATAGAGAATTGTTTATGAGTGTTTGTAATTTTGTACAAACATATTGACAATATTGAGTTTCTGCTTCAGTGGAGGTAGACAAGTTGCCGAACCACTTAAATATTGTCTCTCTATCGTTTTGTGTGATTTTTGGACAGGCCAGAGGCTCAACACTTGTCACACTAAACTTTCCACTTCTTTCTTGTGACCAAATCATCTTATCTGGATAGATCACTACTTTTAAAATATCTACAACCAAGCTTGGATTGAAGAGAGCTCGAAGCTGTTCCACTTGCCAACCTCTAGTAACTGGATCAATTAATATGTCGATAGAGACTCCGCTAAATTCATCGGAAATTAATATGTCTACTGTGATTAATTTGATTATTAATGTTAAATCAAAAGAAAATTTGATTATTAATGTGATCATTATCATGTAAAAATATTTCTCTAGATTCTTTACAATATCTGAAGGCATCATTAATACGGCATTTTAAATATTAGCATATTCTATGGATTAAATTAATATAGATCAATCCATCTTTGAATATTTAGATTTTTTTAAGAACTTGTAATTGAAACATCCGTTAATTTATAAGAATGCTTAGTTCCATCTATTAAGAAAACGTTCTATGTGGAGTGTAAAATTTATACAATGCCTTAAAAATGTTATTTTATCTTCCTATTTTTTGTATGTGACATCAAATGATTGATAAATAACAAAAGATCATAGTAAATAATTTTCTACTCATGATTTAATAACACATCAAGGATGAGTCCGTAATGATAATAGTTAAAATAATAATGAATATATAGTAGTTGTCATGTTGACTATATGTGTGTGTGCATGCATGTGCATGTATATATATATATATATATATAATTGCTACCTCTCTGTTAATGTTTTGAGTTTTGCTACATACAAGCACAGTCGCGTATTAATCTGTGTACTAACACTGATTTATTCATACTTAAAATTTAAATTAACATTGTTTTCAATAAAATCTACTTTTTGACCAATCACATCACATTGGTGCACAATTGTGCACAATTGTGCTTGCAACTATACTTTTCCTAATGTTTTTGGGTCTGTAAATATATATATATAAATATATATATATTTATATATAAATACACACACACATATCATGTTGTGCTGATCAGGGACAAGGATATTGAGAGGCAAGGTCCCAAGAATGATGGTACTGGTTCAGAAAAAAAGACGGGGAAGTGGGATGTGGCGTTTTTGGTGGTGTGCGTAGTTGCAGTAGCAGCGGACCCTTTGTTCTTTTATCTTCCTTTCATCGACGAGTCTACCAAATGCATTGAGTTAGATACCACTTTGGAAATCACTGCTATTTGTGTGCGATCGTTCCTTGATTTGATTGCTATTTGGTATCTGATTGCAAGAAAAAAAATATATGGCCCGCCTGACATGAAGTGTTCAGACTACGTAATTAACATTCTCAGCATTCTTCCAGTTCCCCAGGTATTATGACAAACTTAAAAATGGATCGGAACAAAAAGTTATTCCATGGATCGATCTCCTCCATTAATTATATTTATGAACATGAACAGGTGCTAGTGCCAATTATATTTTCAGAAATGAGAGATTCGGAATTCCGGGACGGAAGGAAATTCCTAAATGCAGTTGTTCTGTTGCAATATGTGCCAAGGATTTTCCGTATCTACAGATTGTGGAAAATAGTCAACAAGAATATCAAGCCAGGGCCTAAAGTGAATGCAGAAAGGAACAAGAATATGAAAGGTTTTATGGTGATGAGAGCTGGATTCAATCTCTTTCTGTATCTCGTTGCCAGTCATGTATGTTACATGATCATATTTCATCATTTATTAACATATTTTATAATTAATTACACTACTAAGCAGTACTATTATTTATAAAGAGATGGATGAAATATTTAACTTTCATCATCATCATCAGGTACTGGGTGCCTTTTGGTACTTCTTCTCCATCGAACGAGAGACCACGTGCTGGCACATGGCCTGTAAGCCTGATGCCGGATGTAGCAAGACTTCTTTTAACTGTGGTCATGGTTCTAGCAATAACAAAATAGTTTTAAATAATTTTTGCTCTATAGAAAATCCAAATACCACTCTCTTTGATTTTGGAATATTCCAAGAAGCCCGTCAATCTCGCATTCTGGAGTCCATGGATTTTCTACGAAAGACCATTTTCTGTTTTTGGTGGGGCCTTCGAAATTTGAGGTTCGTGCATGTTACACTTTTTATTTATTTATTTTTTCTTGAGATACATAATCATACATGCATTTTGTTCCTTTAAATTACTTTCCACATCCATTTTACAATGTAATCAAACATAAAATATTGAAAGTACCACTTTGAGACATAACTAAATCTTACTACCAAAAATACTAAGATGTGCATGATGATCATCACCTCTTAATATCCAACCATCCATTAAAATTATGCCATATACATGATACCTTTTTTTTTTTCTTTACTTATTTCAATGAATAAAATCGAATGAAAGCGATATTTGATTAAAAGTTATAGTTTAAATGCATGTCCGACGTGCATGTCAAGTAGTAATTCAGCTACCACAATATTACTTTCAACAAATTAAAGATAATAACTTGAAGGTAAAAAGACGTTATAAATTGTTATTTATTTTGAGCATATATATATTAATGTTTTTTGATCATTTTCTGGCAGTTCATTTGGTCAAAACCTTGAAACAAGTTCTTATTATTGGGAAAACTGCTTCACAGTTTTAATATCGATTTTTGGCTTGCTTCTGTTTTTATACTTCATCGGAAATTTGCAGGTTGGTACTGTTGATCATTATCTTCAGTTTCTTATTATTTCCATAATTATGTGTATATATGAATAGAGTAATAATGCTATACACTACACTGTCATCATACTTTTATCCTATTAAGTAAGATGTAACACTTTTATTACCATCGGATGATAAAGAAGCATGCAATAAATAATCAATCAAAGGTAATAAATGTATCACTTCTTACTTATGGGATGAAAGTGGGATGATAGTATAATCTATAAAATTTTCTATATGAATACTTTTGAACTTTAATTATTTTTATCTATTCAATTCTTGACAGCTCAAGCATTTTTGAAAAAGTGGTGATATTTTATAAACATATATGTTTAGAGGTCCTTAATTTGAATTCTCACTTATTTAATTGAATATTCTATTTTAGGTCTTCTACTTATAATTAAAAGAGTCTGCTCACATATAAAGGTATAAATTGAATGATTAAATTCCCATGTATCTTTGGACGAGTGGTTTGATAAAGTACGTGTTAGGCCAGGATGGTTTATCTATATTGATAAGTATTTTTGTTATATAATTTATATATTTGTATATAATTAGATTGGGAGATTCTTAATTTCCAATCCAATTTGGAGGAAAATCTTGTACTAATATTAAGAACAACGTCTTTCTCCGAACTAAATTGGATGAAATTTTCTCCAACCATTCAAAAGTATCATGTCATAGTCAATTTGAATTTCAAAAATTTATTAAGCACTAAAATCTATATCTTTGGCTATTATTAACTAAGAAAATTTCTACTTATCATCTGTGTTTGTGTGTATATTTAATTAAGTGCTGAGTGTATCAGCTCAAACTTTTTTAAAGAAAGTGGTGGTTTAACATATATGTTTAGAGGTCTTTATAAATTTGAATTATCATCCTCATTTAATCGAGTATTTTATGCTAGGTGATCTACTTATAAAAAGAGTTACATGGCTCGCATGTCATGAAATTTATTTAAATGAATAAATTCCCATATATCTTTGGGATAAATGGTTTGACAAAAGCACGTGTTAAGTGAGGAGGATGGTTGATCTATGATATATTATTATATAATTTAATTTGCATGTTTGTATATAGTTAGGTTGGGGGATTATTCATTCCAATCCAATTTGGAGGAAAATCTTGTACTAATCTTAAGAACAGAATTTTCCTCCAACCTATATTGGAAGAAGTTTTCTCCAACCCATGTTTTAAAAATATCATGTCAGTCTTGTAAATTTGAATTTTAACCATTTTAGCAAGCAATAAAATCTCTATCTTTGGTTATTTTTAATTAAAAATGGCTAGTCATTAAAAGAATATAATGGATTTGTTGGAATTACCACATGTAATTTATGAGGAAACTGATCGACTTAATTGTGATGTGATAGGTGTACATGCAGTGGGAGGCACAAAAAGAAATGGAGGAGCTATCTGTGCATAAGACATCAAAAGAAGTGGAGGAGATATCTAAGCATAAGCATGATGCGATATCTAAGCAAACATCTAAAGAGCGTAATGAGATATCTAAAGAGCATGATGAGATATCTAACCTGTTGGAGGTGATATCTAAAGAGCATAATGAG
This sequence comes from Carya illinoinensis, assembly GCF_018687715.1. NCBI lineage: Eukaryota > Viridiplantae > Streptophyta > Magnoliopsida > Fagales > Juglandaceae > Carya > Carya illinoinensis. The sequence goes on from NC_056757.1 coordinate 1,796,949, forward strand.
ATATCTAAGCTGTTGAAGATAAGGCCGTTGCCGCCGGTAGCCCCCTAAGTAATTTAGATTACAGTATCACTTAATAATTAATCTAGTATTATGAGATACTCTTGCTATTTAACGAAAGACAATATATAATTTGTTTAAGCATATTACGTTGAGGATTAAATACTGCACTCATTTTTCAAGTCGTTAATTAAATTGCTAGTCGCTTGATTTGAATATTGGATGGTTATAAGAGTAGGAAACCAAATAAAATGAATACTTGTCTAATAATAAATCAAAGCGCTAATATTGATGCACATTGTCAATTTGAGAAAGGAAAAAGTAGATTCCCACTCCCAAATTATTGGATGTTATATTTTATATTTTGCTCATTATCCAATTATAATTGCTCATATAGATGGAACATAGTGTATATATATATATACATGGTATATTCTTGTAGTAGCTCGATTTGATGATTGGATCTGACAAGGATTCGTGGCATAATTTTTTAGTAGAATTTCAATGAGGAAATTGGCCCGGTGCAAAATATTAAATAGAAAGCACCTAATCAATAAACAAAGTGTTGACTTGGTTCATTGGAATGGTTTGTGAATTGTAGTGAGATTTTTGAATTGAGATGAGATGAGATGATTTTTGAAAATTTTGTGTTTGGATTAGAAAGTGAGGTAAGATGTTTTTAACTTTTTAGGTATTTGATATTTGTTTTATTCATAAGTATATTTATAAATAGTAATAATAGTAATTTATAAATAGTAATAATAGTAATTTATAAATATAATTTTTTCTAATATATTTCATAATGATATTATAAGATGACAATAATTTTATTAAAATATTTTAATTTAATAAAATTGAAAATTTGTTTACGCCAAATGTGCTTAAAATGTTTATTAAAATATATTAAAATGTTTACATCCGAAATTATTTTATATATTAAAATGTATTAATTTAATATATTTTATATATTTATCAAATGCTTTTTATCAAAATATTATATTTTAGTCTGCAAAAGCAAAAGTGCTTAAAGAGTAGTAACGGGATATCGTTAGTAAAAATAATGGAAAATAATGGAAACCATCTCAATAATTTGAAAACTTGCATTCGTTTGAGAAGTTTTTTACCGTATGACAGATTCGAATCCAAACCGGGCCTGGTGACGATATCCTGCTTCCGTCACATGGTAGTACGTCGGCATGTAGTGAATTGGAGCCTGTGTGGGGAAGCATTTCTGTCCCTCTCAAAAGTTAAAAAAACCAAAAAAAAAAAAAAAAAATTAAAAAAAAAAAAAAGAAAAAGAAGAAGAAGAAGAAGAAAGAAAGAAAGAAAAAAAAAAAGAAGAAGAAGAAAATAGAAAAAAATAAAATAAAAAGGATTAGATTTGTGTGGACTTTTATTCTGAATTAATGGTAACGATACTTGTTGTGAAGAGTATAATATTTTACTTTTATTTATATATTTTCGATTGAAAGTATTAATTATATATATACAAGTTTTAAATATATAATTTTTGCATAAAGTTTTTATAAAAAAATATTTACACAATATTTACACATAAAGTTATCATAAAAAGTGTGAAACAATATTTACTTTTAGTGGAATCTATTTTTGAACAAAATATTTACACAAGATTTATATATTTGAAATTTATTCCTAACTAATATTATAGATATTTTTTACAAACACCACAAGAAAATTATTTATTTATGATAAATTATTTCTAACAAAATAATTATTTTTTATTTAAATTAATATATTTTTATTGTAAATAATCTTTTTCATTACACAAAAATTAGTCATAAATACCTTTTTTTTTAAACCTTATATCTTCTATATATAAAAAATGTGTATGAAACGGAAAATCTTGTTTTAACGGTTTTTCTTGTTTTTCCGTTAAAGTTAACACCGTTTGTTTTAATGGTTTGACATATAAAATGAAGACATAAATGTTGAGAGAGATAGCATTCAATGTTGTTATATGATTTATTAATCTCAATAATTATAATACTTAATAGTTTATATAATAATAAGTAATTAAAGATTAGTTATTATATTTTTCTCTTTCTCCTTAACATATACATGTGTATTAGGTGCATAAGACGTGAATCCCTAAGTATAATATACGTGTATTATATGTTTCATTAATTCAGATTATTGACTATTCCAAATTTAAAAATCTCATATAATATATAATATAAGTGTGTTTAATCAAAGTGTTTTTTTTTTCCCCATGGTAGTAGGACGTAGCTTCCGCTAAGTCATATTCCATAAGTGGGCTTGCTATGATAGGCACGTGACAAAGGCTGTGATCCTTGAGCTAATCAAGAAAGAGTAAATTCAACCAACAATTTCAAAATATATTTTATGATTTATATATATGCTATATATAAAAAATATTATACCACAAATTTTATAAAAAGATTATGTTTTAACTTTATGTTGTCCCTGATCGACTCAACCAACAGCAAAATAAGAATTTCAATGTTGTCTCTATTGATTGTCTACAGGATAACATAAATTGATGAATTATAATACAAACATCAAACGACACATATTTTGAACTACCGTTTGTGTTAGACTTTTATTAAATTTTTCGTATACATCTTTGCTAAAATTATAAATGTTCTAAACATGTATTAGATTATATGATACTTTGAACTAATTTTTTTATTTTCTCCAATATGCCTTAAATTATTAAGTGACATCAATAATTTTTATAAAATATATATTATTTTTTTATAAATAATCATTTCATAAAATTAGACAAACGTGCTTTGCACGTTACTCTCATCTAGTATATATATATATATATATAGTGACTTTAATCGAACATAAATTCAGTAACGTTTGAATGTTATTCTAGTCTGCCTTCTGTCACGTGGTATAGTACGTTGGCAGCGAATAGGAAGGAATTAAGTGTGGGGAACTCATGTCCTGTCCCTTTCAAAGATAATAAGGAAGAAAAAGGAAAAATATTTGATTTGTGGGGCTTAACTTGTATTCTGAATTAATGGGAATGATTCTTTACGTCGGAGAGAATAATATTTTAATTTTATTTATATATCTTTATTTGTTTTGGATAATATCGTAATAAAGATATTGCTAGATTTCAAACCAGCACTTCTCCAATCCTATAACCAAGTAATCGCAACCCTCATTTGTATTTGGAATACACTGAAAAAATAGATATTAGTTTTTGTATTTAAGTAATGATTAGGTAATAATTATATAAAATTATTAAAATTTTTAAATTAAAAAATACTTTAAATTTGAATAATGTTTAGAAATAAAGTCGTCACAAAAAATTTGAAAAATTCTGAAAAAATGGCTTTACCATTTATTGAGCTGGTCTCACATATTTACATGCACATAATGGTATTTGTTAAAAAAGAATGTATGATATACTTTAAATTTACTTTACACTAAAAAAGCAGGTTAGGTTTACAGATTTCACAAAAGTAAAATTTATAAATTGATTTGGTCAAATTTGATATAATATTAAAGCTGTTTTATAACAAAAAAAAATTATTTTACAATCTAAAATTTTGACTTATACAGCTTGTAACTTTATTTTATGACTACACAGACAAACTAGACAAAAAAAATGCCTTCATTTTCCCCTTCCCTGCTCGTCGGCTACCACACTGACCACCAGTGACCTGCAAATGGTCCATACTTGGACTGCCGGTGGTTTATGACTGTAGCCACATTGGCCCTCTCTCGTAGGGATCGTGAACAAAGCTCTACCATGTGCATCTCTTCTTGCACATGAGATGAAAGCCTTCCCCAGCTGTGGCGCAACCGGGGAGGGGTGCCGATGGCAACCTTGTGGTTTGGGACCATCTCTTACCTGGTGTAGGATGCTGGTGATGATTGTATTGATTACCGGCAGGAACTCGAGTACAACTACCAGAATCCTCCACCAACTGAGGGGTGGTCCCAAAACCACCTCTCATGGCAACTGCTTTGCCGCATCGGCTATGTGCACGGAGCTAAATATGGTCGAGAGCTTTGGCCCATTCCCACTCTGGCACAACATGGCCTCCAGCAACCACCTAGTGGCTCGCTGGATTTGTCTGCCCTCCCAACTGTAGTTCTCGACCACCCCAACCATGGAAGGTGGTTCCTGGCCACGTGTGAAATGCATAAAGTGTGCAAAACCTAAGAAGCAAATAGATATATACTTTGGATAAAAAGACACATGGCACACTGATAATGTATCACATCAGTGTGTGAGATTCTTTTGTGGTATCCCTTTATATATATATCTTCATTTGTTGCATGGGTAAGGATATCGTAATAAAGATATTAATTACTAGGTGTCAAACCAGCAATTCTCCAATCCTAAAACCAAGTAATCGCAACTTGATCATTTTTATTTTTGAATAAACAGAAAAAAAAGCATTATTATTAAAAATATAGATATTATCATTGTGAAAAATAATAACTTTATAATTATTTTACAACTCTTTCATGGAGAGTAATTTTATAATATTATCATTTATTTTTAATGGAGTGGCATGATTTTATTAATTATTTGAAAATGATCAGTTGTAAAAATAGTCGTAAATCGGATTTTAGTTCATAATTTGATCCATTACATGATGAGTTGTTTGAAAATATATAGTACATTTTACATAATTATAATGACTTATTCTATATTCTCTTCTCGAAAGTTATCCTATTATTTTTTCCTGATATGTAATACCCTGACCTTTTCCTCTTCAACCTTTCTCTTACCATCCCTTACTTTTGGGTACCCTTTCTTCATAGAAGTTTTAGTTGCCACTTTTGCAATGGCTGGGACTTACGCAGCTGCTATTTTTGGCGTTACACCTTATGAACCCAAGTGGTTTCGTCTCATCTCTATGGTCGCAGCTGTGCCTTACATTGTAAGGGGGCTAGTCTATTACCTCTCCCTCGGGGCCAAGGCCAAGGCGGGGCAAGGAGGGGCGTAGGACCCCCAAGGCCAAGAGTATGAGTCTTCCATATAAGATTGTAAAATGGGGAAAACCGACATGCTTAAATGCTTGGACTGAATTGAAGAAGCAGGAAAAAGGATAAAAGGGGGCTGTGTTGCATCTGTATGGCTGCGGGCTATGTGCAACAGGAAGATTCAGTATGTTCAAAGAGATGGTAATCAAGCAGTACATCAACTAGCTAAGTTAGCATTAGACTATGGTGAGGAATTAGTGTGAATAGATCAGGAGGGGCCGGGTGAGATCATGCAGTGTATCAATCGCGAAAAGCATTGTACTAATGTTTAGCTCAATGAATAAGATTGATCTTTGTTTGATTGAAAACAAAAAACATAAAAAGGTACACACTGTTGGTTATATATAATGTGCCATCAATAATAAATGCTAGCTACCACTCTCAAGGCCTGGACCCGCATATACAATAAAAGTTGCCAGTGATGGATGTCAACCTTTTTTTTTGAAAAAAAAAAACATTAAGCAAAACTAATTAATGAAATGCCTTTTTCTTTGAAGTGCATGCCTGGTCAGCCAGAAAACTTGTAGATTATTCATGTCCTTAATTCACACACACACACACACATATATATATATATATATCTCACATTCAGATTAATCGACCGTTCATCAATTTTCTGCAACTGGTAGGGTCACGTGGTACTAGGTTGGCAGTGAATAGGAAGTGTTGGGACCATTTCTGTCCCATTCAAAAATAGGATAAAAATAATTAGGATCATGATCAGGTGCGTTTCTTTTGTCTTGTTTGATTATTACGGTTTCATCGATTTGTTTTGCCAATCTAGAACCTCCCAAGTCAACTCCCACGTCGAAAAAGGCTGGAGTCGTGACACAGAATGACCACACTGGGCCAATACATGAATTTAAGCTCATATAAAAAAAAAATACATGTTTTCAAACTTAGAAATAAATAGAGTCTACATTTAAATTATTACAAATTAATCTATAATAATCACAATCCCTAAATAATGCTTATAAATAAAAATTCAAAAATATCATACATTAATATAAAACTATTACAAATAGTTTTGAGTACTCTAGAAAGAAAAATCTTTTAGAATTTAGAAATAGTCTCTCCATGTTAGTGGCCAAGGTACCAAGCTAGTGTCCAAGATGCACTGTACAATATGTTAATAACCATGTTAATTACCATATGAACATGAAAAAAAAAAACATAAAAAACATGGATGAAAATGAGAATATGATGTCTAAAAAATTAAGGTACATGAAATAGAAAATGTAAGAAAATAAATACAAGCCTATAAGGAATGAATTAACAAACCATATGTGTATTAATGCGCGCCCAAAGTAGATTGCAATTGAACTTTTTTTCCCAAATTTGAACCTATATCAATTGAAATTAGAATTAATTTCAAATACAAAACATCAAACAACTTACAACAAAGAAGTAACTAAGAGTATTTACCGCTTCCATCTTACTCGTCATCCTCCTCACAGTAATCCACATAATCCACCATCTCCCGGACAGGAATCAGTTTCCTTTCAATCCAATTCTGAGTAAAAATCAAAGTCTCTACAATAGTAGAAGATAATGAACTCCTAAAATGATCCAATATATGCCTTCGGTGCTAAAGCAAGACTCTTAAGGCTATTGTAGAAATAGGAATGACCAGACAATATGATCTGTCTCCCCAATGATAGGATATTTGACAACATTTATATTCAACCAAACCAAAATATCAAACTCTTCCATAGAGGAGTGTAACTCCACCAACAAATGTCTTTCCAAGTCTGCTTGACCATCTCAATTCTTCTTCTGCTCTTGTGTATCGCCAAACCGCTTACCCCACTTATGCTTTATTGTCTTCCTAGTGCTGGTAGGAGGTGAAGCAAAGGTAGATGATGGAACCTCGGTTCTAGCCCCCTTGAATGAGGTAAACACATTATACAACCTATTGAGAATGTCGTTAACACTCAACACAAGTTGATCCACCCATAATTTCCCACTAATACTTTCCAACCCATGTACCATTCCATCAATGTTGTAGAGTGGGTTAAGGACAATTGCACTTCCTTGTAGACAAAATCAAATCATACGCAAAATGAATTATATTGATGGTAAGTGAGACGATTCCTCATTTGTTTGCTGGTCTTTGTTATGTAGCTTATGTTGAAAATTATAACTAGTTAATTGGTACATGGATCATTGTTTCAAAAAAATTTTATCCTTTGAGAGAGAATGTCTTCCAATGCACTTAAAGAATTGCATCACCAAACAAGTGTCTTCTCTGATCGTTGCAAAGTATAAGTGCCTTGACTTGTGGGAGTTCTGGGTTTAGTTTGCCAGCTTTAAGGCCTTGCAGAAGATAATCCAATTCCACCTGCATTCCTAGCATACCAACCATACCAAACTTCAATTGAAAGTTGAAAAAAATGAGGAAGCTTGTTACAAACACAACTCTCGTTCCTAAGGTAGGAGTCAGAATAGGTGTTCACTCTACACTCCATTACCTGTGAACCAAGTTGGCTCTAATTAAGAATTAGTAGTGTTAGTCCTTATGCCATTTTTATATCATGACTATCAATCTAATTCACTTTTTTTTGCCATGTACTGCAGTTAAAAATCCACCTCATGCGTATCTAAGATATGCGGCAGCCTTCAATCCCATCTACGATTCAATCTTCAAGTTATTTTGTGGATCGTATGGCTAGCTATCAGGCAGTACATAGAATGTCTTCACCAGGCAATTTCAACCCTAAAAAAATAAATTTTGGGGAATAGTGAGAATTTTATCGAATTATCCAGTTTTTTTCCTCCCTATCATTTGTGTTTGTTGGTTGTTGAATATGTTTATGTTATATGCTTGCGTAACTCTAAAAGAGAGCCTGTATTCAATATAACATTCTATTTTTAATATTTAGCTTTTAGGTCTATTTCTAACTCATTTATTGCCTATATTGCAATGTCAAAGAAATTACGAACATATCTAAATTTTCTGCTTGCATATATAATCAAATGACATTGTCTTGTCTAATGATAAATGTTATCCACAACCAACATTATTGTGCAACTACTGATTCATTTTCAATTTTCATGCCTATCAAGTCTAGTTGAATAAGAACTGAGGGTCTTAAATAGGGCTATAAATGAACTAGTCCGTTCAACCCGCTCAATACTCTCTCGGTTAAACTCATATCGAACTTAACTCGTGAAAAAGAAAGCTCACACATGACAACAGATCCCCGTTCGATTAGTAAATAACACATATCTGGCTAAACATATAGTATATAACCTAATTACTTATGCCTATATATTGAATATACTTCATAGCTATTTTATTATTTGTACAATAGTTAGTCATTTAATAATTTCATCTACTAATATATAAGAACCATATATGAAATGTTGATATATACTATCATATTATCTATATTTATGGGTAATTTATATAGGCATATAAGATATGGTTATTATGAATAAATATAAACTATTCAAATACTAATTATGTATAACTTTTTACAATTTTCTAATTCAATAAAGGGCATACTTGTTAGTTTTATAATTTTTATTAAATTTAGATTGATTATTTATCTAATTTCTTAATTATTGAATTTTATTCAAAAATTAAAAAATAAACAATTTTGGCTCTGCTCAACTCAGCTTGGCTCAACTCGACTTGATTCAATTTAACTCAACTCAAGTTTAAGTATTTTTAGTCGAGCCGAACTCGACAATTTAAAAACTGGCTCAGCTAGGCTCAACTCGATTAGATTACAACACTAATTTTAAGGTAGATCATCTCTCAGTCCAAACAAAACTTAAATGAAAGAGCGAAAGAGGACACAGTTACTTTTGTGATCACTGAGGGAGTAAGGCCATGCAGTTGGGGAAGCAAAAATCTATACTGGATGACGTGGCGCTAGGGATTTTTCTCTCAACTTTCAAGCGCTAGGGAAGATTTCGTATGGCTTTGGGCGCCGGCCCTATGTTGCCGCCGGCTGATCCTGGGCAAAATGAGAGGGTTTTGAAGCATGTTTCTGTGCTGAAGGCTACGGATGGGAAGGTAGAGAAGGTGGAATCTGGGCGTCGGTTCGTGGACGTGGTGGGATCTAATCCCCAATTGCTGCCTACTGTTAATATTCCACATAGAGAGCCAAAATTCCAAGATGGGGAGATGTATTTTGTGTTCTCTAAAGCAGAGGTTCAAAGCTCTTCGGAGCCTTTTCGTTTCTCGGTGGTCCTGAAATTCTTGCGGAGAAGACCTTCTCTTGATCATTCAAAACCGATGGGGACTGAGAGCAACACCAGTGGTTGGACAATTAAGAAACCCACGAAATGTTCTTGTTAGATTGGTGATGGAAGATGATTATATTTCTGTTATGGCCAGAGGAAATTCGGAGTTATTGGGCGTTCCTTTTCGGGTCTTTCACTGGACTCCGGATTTCATGGAGGAAGAAGACTCTCCATGGGTTCCGGTGTGGTTGTCTTTGCCGGGGCTTCCTCCAAATTTTTTCTATGAATCTATTCTAAGGAGCATTGGAGATGGGCTGGGAAAGTATTTGAAGAGGGATAATGCAACGGCTTGTGTTACAAGACCTGAAGCGGCTCGTATCTGTGTAGAGGTAAATCTTTCTGCTCCCTTGCGTTATTCTTTCTGGATAGGGCCTCCGAATGGGGATTCAAGTTTCTTTCAGGAAATAATTTATGAGATGGTGCCTAGTTTTTGTGTTTCTTGTCGTAAACAAGGACACACAGTTTTTACGTGTAAAAGAGGACGAGATATGAAGAAGAAAAAACTGGAATCGGGAGGAGGTGACTTTCCGAAATCTGGAAAATTTGAGTGGAAGGAAGTAGTGAATCCTGAAAGGAGAAAAGAAGAGAGAAATATAAAGTTTGAGAAAGGAGAGAATTCAACTGCTCGTAGGCAACAGATTCTAGAAAATATAAGAGCAAGACAAGAAGCTAAAACTGTTTCGAAGGAGCCAATCTTATTTGTCTCTAACGTGGGAGTAACTTTTACAGAGTGTGAAGTGGAGTTAGAAGTAGTACAATTTTCGGAACTGGTTTTAGAAGCAGAAAATCGGGATGGTTTGAATGAGAAAAATCAGATGGAGAAGGAATTGAGTGGGACGAAGCAGGGGGCTGTACGTGGGATTGGAACGGAGCAGGGGTCTATACGTGGGGCTGGAACGGAGGTGGTTTCGGTAACTGATTTAGAATATCAGGGGGGCTCTAATACGGAAGATCAATTATGTGAAAATGTCTTGGCAGCAGAGAGTTTATTGGAGGTGGTTTTGCCGATACACTCAAAAGAAAGTAGTCCAGCGAAATAGAGTGATATTGCGGCTGAAGAGTCATTGGGGCTAGATTTTGGCTTCGTGAGTTAGGAAAAGTAAGGTAAAAGGTAATTAAGTGAATCTTGGAGACCAAACCTAGAATATTACAAATGGTGAGAACTTGCTTGCAGGTTGCTTAAGGATATTGATGATAAATGCATACTCAAGGTACGTACAAACTGATAGTTATAATTTGCCATCATTAATAAATGCATGCTAGCTAGCTACTACGTACTCACATCATTAATAAATGCATACAATAAAAGTTGGCAGTGATGGATATCTGTATTTGAAATTGAAAACAAAACTAATTAATGCAATTAATGCCTTTTTCTTTGATAAAATTGGTAGATTACTGGTTATTCATGGCATTTATATCGCATTGATCAGATTCATCTACCATTCATCAATTATCTGCAATTGGTAGCTTTCAAAACTTCGATTAAAAAAAAAAAAATTAGATTTATGAATTAATGGGAAAGATTCAAGTGTTGTTTTAGTAGTGACGACATCCAGCTTTCGTCACGTACTTGGCGGTGAATGGGAAGCTTTCGTCACGTACTTGACGACATCGCATTCAGATTCATCTAGCATTCATCAATAATCTGCAATTGGTAGCTAGGGTCACGTGGTACGTTGGCAGTGATAGGAAGCTTGGGGACCATTTCTGTCCCTTTCAAAACTTGGATTAAAAAAAAAAAAAGAGTAGGTTTGTGTGGCTAACGCTTGACTTGAATATTTATGAATTAGTGGGAAAGATTCAAGTGTTGTTTTAGTAGTGACGATATCCAGCTTTCGTCACGTGATTATACGTCGGCAGTGAATAGGAAGCTGTGTGGAGAACCCATTTCTGTCCGGCCTTTTCAAAAGTAGCAAAAAAAAGAGGATTAGATTTGTGTAGCTTCACTTATATTCTGAATTAATGGGAAAGATTCTTTCAAGCAGATAGAGAGGACTATATTCTAATTTTATTTATATATCACTATAAGAAATTTAATTTTTAGGGACGAAATTTTTTAGGGACGAAATTAATTTCGTCCCTAAAAGTACTTTTCTGAGACTTTAATTTCGTCTCAAAACATGAAAAACCTTATAAATCCGTTCGAACTAAAAAAAATTAGTTCGAACTTGAGATTCTGAGACGAATTAGGTCGTCTCCAAAAATCTATACCGTTCGAACTAATTAAATTTAATTCGAACAGAAAATTAATTAATTCAAATGCAATATTATTTGTTCGAATTAGTATTAACGTGTTCGAACGGTATTATTTAATTGAAAAGATATATTGTTAAAATTGTAAGAATACATATTTTTTCTATTAATTTTTTATCATTTCCAAAGTAAATAAAAAGTTCTATATATTATATATTATGATTTACAATGAATTAAAATATTTACAAATTCATAAATAATTAATTTTATGTAATTAATTTAAAAATATTTTAGTTAACTAAATATTAATTTAAAGATAGTGTCATTTTTTCAATTATCGTGAACACTAAGTATAATGAGAAGAAATGTGTTATTAACAATAAAGAGGCTAGAAACACTAAAAATAAAAACTATACTGCATTAATTACATTCCAAAATGAGTTAGACGTTCTATACAACATAAAAAAGTAAAAAAATTACTAACAATATTTATTTATTATATAAATCAAAATCCTCCTGTAAAGTTTGCAAGCATCCTTCTAGGTCCTTAAGCTTCTCCATCATGGGCTGAATGAAGTCCCTCAATAAAATGTCGCGGTGGTCCGCCAATATAGCTCGTACCTCATCTGGAGTAGCCCCAGCAGGGTGTCTCTCAATAGGGGCAGCAGCAGTAGAAGCTGGATCAGTAGGCGGAGGTTGATCCTGTAGGACTGGACGAGTCTTCAACAAGTGACCCTTGCTCTTACTGAATGTGATCTTGTTAACGGGCCCCATCTGTGGCGACCTCCGCTCAGTCAAAGTCACTGTAACCCCTGAATGGAGTAAGAGGTTAGATATCAAAAGCGCAAATGGTAGACTACCTCCACCTGAATAGCGTGACTCTGTGCGAATGCGGAGGAAGAAATATAATGCCAGATCAATTGGCTCCCCCTGTGCTAACCGTAACAAAAATCTGGCCCGCTCGATCCCGAAATCAGTCTTGTGTTTTTTCGGATCAATGTTATACCCAACAATCAAATTAAGCATTCTGAAAAATGCTATACAGTCGGCCTGTCGGATCACTTTACCGCCATCATATGGAGGAGCCTCAGGGTCTCGCACTAGGTCACGAACCTGATCGTCTGTGAGACCATCATCAGGTACCTCATCACCGCTCTCGCTATCATCCGAGCTAGCATCCAGCTCTGCGGTCTGTCTATCCGGCACTGGCGATGAGGATGCGACTGTAGTGTCCTCTCCAGATGGTGCAGTCGCTGATCTCGCTGCTGCTGCTGCAGGATAGGCACCGGGCTCTCGCCGCAAATCTAGAAACTCAGCAATAACGCGGGGAGAGAATATAATACTCACTCCCCAGACTACTAAGTTATAGCATAGAGCATCACCAGGCTGCTCACCCATGGCACGGTAAAACTCACCGACCATCTCAAGATATGCTGTGCCCCTCTGTCGACAAATCGGGGTCCATCCACGATCGGTGATGATGTCATGTATGCTCCGCCCCTCCCAAGTGAGGTCACGGAAGTCACCTAGAATGATCTCCCGCTCAACTAGTATAGGCCTGACGGCCGGCTGAGAAGGAGATGCGGAGGTACTTTCTACTGTCTGGGGTCTGGAACGTTTTCTTCTGCTGCTGCTTGCCATTAGTATACTGTTGATGTGTAAAAGATATATGTGATCTAATTAAAGTGAATTAGAGGAATGATGATATTGTGCTATCATGGTTGACAACTGCTTATTCGAATGGCCTTTAATTCCATTCGAATTAAATTATATTCATTCGAATGAAATTTAAATTCATTCGAATGAACATAATTTTAATTCGAATGACCTCAGATAACTCCATTCGAATTAGCCTAAAATCCATTCGAATAAAATTATATTCCATTCGAATGAACATAAATTTAATTCGAATGGACTTGACTTCAATTCGAATGGAATTTATATTCATTCGAACGGACCTGAGCCAAACAGACATGGCTGAGTCGACTCAGAACCGAACCGACACATTCATTTTTATGAAGGAATCCAATATTTTAATCGGTAGAAATGATTTAGGAGTAAATCCCTATCATTTCTACCGATTATAGTTGTGTCATTTGCCCCCAAAACAACAAAATGGGGCCGGATTGATTCAAAATCCGACCCCCCCAAAACTAACTAAAAAACTTATAAAAATAAAGCACATTTAACCCATACCTCTTGTTCTAGGAGATTTGAGGAGTTGGTCGGAGTTGGTGGCGGCGTTGTGGCTGCTAACGGCGGAGGAATCGAAGAGTTCGAATGAGAGGAGACACGAAATGAATGGAGAAGAAACTAGTTCGCCGCTTAAATAACGTGATTTCGTTCGAACGGAAGTATAATTAGTTCGAACTAAAAGGGTATAAGTTCGAATTAGAAGGGTATAAGTTCGAATGAATTATATAATACTTCATAAAAATATATATATATAAGTACAAGAGGTAAAACAATTGAGAAGTATTAGTAATAATAGTATATAATACAGAGTATACTAGTACTAATAAAAAATTTCTCACTAGTATATATAATAATATATATTAGATAACTATATATCGATAGTATAGAGTTTTATACTAGTTACTTATATATATTGTAAGTATCTAGTATATATATATGTAATAGTATATATATTATGGATTAGATGAGTATAAAATAGTATTGTCTAAAGTATTGCATTATAAAGTAAATATAGTAAGTATATAGTAAAACATTGCATTAATTATATGTATAAAAAACATATTTCTAATATATTTAGTTTGTATATTAATAATAAACCAAGTACTTGGACTATATTATAAAATATTACAGTATTATTAGTTTTCATATTTTGATGGTATCTATACTTTAATATCACTTAGTATTATACTATTAGTGATACTTAGTATTATATTTATAGTGATACTAACTTATAAGTATAACACTATTAGTGATTGTAAATAAAATATTATACTATTTTAAATACTTAATATTATAGATTGATAAGAAACTTAGTATTATGATATTAGTGACACTTAGTATTATATAGTCTATATAATTTTTACATATACACATAATAATATTGGGTGTATTATGTGTATAGTTATATATTTATCTAATTATCTGTTCGAACTAATATAACGTTAGTTCGAATAGAGATAATTCATGTTCGAACGAATTTTTCTTGTTTGGAGGGAAAATTCGCGCCAAGTTATCAGTATATACTGGAGAATATTCCTTTTTCTGTTCGAACTGGAAAAATATTAATTCGAACGCGAAAAAATAGTGGGAAAAATTAGCGGTATTTGGACTTTCGCGTTCGAACTGATTAAAATTTAGTTCGAACTGAAATGCACGTATTATTAATCCGATCCTTTCACTTCATTTTTCACTCGGATTGAAGATTGAGAAAAGGAGAGAGAGCGTGGCAGAGGCTGTGAGAGAGTGTTGTGGAGAGAGAGAGCTTGAAAGCGTTGAGAGAGAAGAGATTCTTGAGAGAGAAAGGAGAAGGACAAGAGGTAAGTTGTGTTTTTTTGTATTTTTCATTCCGATTTTCGTTTACAAATATCTATAGAGTTTTTGCATTTATTTGTTGGGATAGAACAACAGTTTAATGTGTTTTATGTATATATAGGTATTGTGGATTGACTAAAGTTTGAATTGCTAGTACAAGAGGTAAGTTTTATTAGTTTTCTAAGTTGTTTAATAATCATATTTAGAGATATTCATGATGTTTTGAGTTTGTTGTATTGAAATATGGCATCATGAATGCAGAAATTGTGTTTTGTTTATCAGTTTTGTGCTCTGTTTCGTGACTGGTTTCTGGGTTGGTTTAATTCGAACGCTCTGAATACCGTTCGAATTAATTTTTATTTGTTCGAACAGAATATAACTCCACCAACGTTCCATTCGAACTTATAGAGTGTTTGTTCGAACAGTATCACAGAATTAAATACTTATTATTTGCAGTGATAATTAAATAGCTTAATACTCCAAATATAATAATAAGATATTTAATTAAAAAAATATATTTAAATATGTGAAGATATTTAAGTACTCAAGTAATAAGATGATTAATACATAATGTATAATTAATTATATCTAAGTACACTAATTAAATAGCTTAATACTCCAAATATAATAATAAGATATTTAATTAAAAAATTATAATTAAATATGTGAAGATATTTAAGTACTCAAGTAATAAGATGATTAATACATAATGTATAATTAATTATATCTAAGTACACTAATTAAATAGCTTAATACTCCAAATATAATAATAAGATATTTAATTAAAAAATTATAATTAAATATCTTAATACTCTAAATATAATAATAAGATATTTAATTAAAAAATTATAATTAAATATGTGAAGATATTTAAGTACTCAAGTAATAAGATGATTAATACATAATGTATAATTAATTATATCTAAGTACACTAATTAAATAGCTTAATTAAATATATAATAATAAGATATTTAATTAAAAAATTATAATTACATATTTGAACATAAGTAAGTACTCAAGTATTAAATATTTCAAAATCTTTAATGGCCCATCATGTATACTTGTAATGTAATCTTCCCATGTATTTGTGACATATGCTTGTTATGTTTACTACTGAGTGTTTGGATTTTGTAGTTATTTTACATGCAGTTAAATCTTAGACCCGTTCGAGAGTTGTGGCCAAATATTCTCTTAAAGAATATTTGGATATAACTCTTGAATTGTCCAAAGTGGACAGTTTGGGATTCTATCATCTATATGACATATATACTTAGTTATAACTCCTGTGTTAATCAATTTAAATTTTGGTTTAGCATTTTTCTACATTCTTCGAGTATGTAGTTCATAAGTTTCTCGGCTCATGAATAGGGTCGACGACTTATCGTGACTAGCATACTTGGAGAATTGTAGGGAAATGCTGCCGAAATTTTTACTAACATACGAGTTTTAGACTGATTATATATGCGATATAGATGATAGTCTCTCGAATGGGATAGGACCAACTACCTTAAAAGTACAGGGTAATTAAACACATGTATTGTAATAGTTGAATGATAGTGTTTATCCCATGATTGTGGTTTTCCTTTATAGATGGATAAAAGTTGGATGTTGTTGGGAGATAGACTTGGTCGAGACTATATACAATATGCACAAGGGGTGAAGTCTTTCTTAGAATTTGCTTGTGGGAGTGTTGATAGTCGAGGATTTATAAGATGCCCATGTAAGAAGTGCAAAAACCTTAGTTCTTATAATATGACGGCTGTGGAGGATCATTTATTCGTAAATGGAATTGATGGTAAATATTCACATTGGGTTTTACATGGAGAACCATTTCCCCAAGGAGTTAGATTTGGCAGTCACACCAACCAGATGGATGAATGTAACGAGATCGACACGGAGGACATAAATGTTGATATTTCTGATGATGGTTATGATAATGGAGAAGATATGACTGAAATGTTAGGAGATCTTGGCGCTGGCATATTTGGTGCCAGGGTTGGAGAAGGAACATCTACCCAGTCATTTGGGGGAAATGAAGACTTTGGATCATTGTGGGAGGATGCACCACGAGAATTGTACGAAGGGTGCACCCGTCATAGCAAGTTGTCATTCACTGTCAGGTTGCTCCATATAAAGTCTATTTGTCGTATTTCTGCAAAGGCTATCGATATGCTGCTTGAATTATTTAAAGAGGCTCTGCCAGAGGATAACGTAGTACCTCAGAATTTTTATGAAGCGAAGAAATTGAAGCGAGGGTTAGGATTTGATTATAATATCATTCATGCATGTAAGAATGATTGTGTTCTCTTCTGGAAGCAATATGCAGAATGTGAATCATGTCCGGTGTGTCTTGAGTCAAGATGGACATCAGATAAGCGTAATGTACCCCAGAAAGTGCTAAGACATTTTCCGCTTATTCCTCGACTTCAAAGATTATTTACTTCCCGGATGACTGCGAAAGATATGACTTGGCATTACATAGAAAGAGTTCAAAATGATCAATTTCTCACTCATCCTACAGATTCCTTACAATGGAAGAAATTTGATGACGAGTATCCATGGTTTGCTGAAGAACCTCGCAATGTATGTCTTGGTTTAGCAACTGATGGGTTTAATCCATTTGGCAACATGAGCACTTCTCATAGCACTTGGCCTGTCATAGTAATGCCTTATAATTTGCCACCATGGAAGTGTATGAAGGATCCTTATTTTATGATGACTCTATTGATTCCAGGGCCAAGGTCACCAGGAAATGAAATAGATGCATATTTACAGCCAATGATGGAAGAGTTGAAAGAGTTGTGGGAACAGGGTGTCAATACATATGATGTGGCCGCTTCACGTGAATTCAAAATGCATGCTGCAGTACTTTGGACAATTAATGATTTTTCGGCATACGGGAACTTGCCTGGGTGGAGCACAAAGGGAAAAATGGCTTGTCCTGTTTGTAACAAAGATACACAGTCTCAGTGGTTAGCGAATGGCCGGAAATTATGTTTCATGGGACACCGTCGATATCTACCTCATGATCATAGATGGCGAAACAATAGGGTAATGTTTGATGGAACGGTTGATCGTAGGTCATCACCGCCAGAGTATTCTGACAGTGATATTCTCACTCAATTGGCAGATGTCCCAGACAACAGATTTGGAAAGAATGCAAGATACCGAAAGAGGAAAAGACAAGCAGTGGAATTGAATTGGACCAAAAAAGTATTTTTTTTGAGTTGCCATACTGGTCTACCTTAACACTGCGTCACAATCTAGACGTAATGCACATTGAAAAAAATATATGTGAGAATATTTTGGGTACCCTGATGTCAATACAAGGAAAAATAAAAGATACAGTCAACTCTCGTAAAGATTTGAAAGAGTTGGGAATCAGATCAGAGTTGCATTTGCAAGATACTGGGTCATCAGCTTATATGCCCATTGGATGGTATACACTTTCAAGTGATGAGAGAAAGAAATTCTGTGATTGGTTTATGACAATCAAATTACCCGATGGTTATGCTTCGAACATGTCAAGATGTGTCCGACCTCATGATTGGAAGATAACTGGTCTAAAAAGTAACGACTGCCATATATTTTTACAGCGATTGTTGCCAGTTGGTGTGCGGGGAAAGCTTACTCCAGATGTTCGTACAGCTATCACAGAATTAGGGCGATTTTTCAGAAATATTTGCAGTAGAACGTTGAAAGTTGATGCCTTATTAAAAATGGAAGCTGACATTGCATTGATATTGTGTAAATTGGAGAGTTTGTACCCGCCTTCATTCTTTGATGTAATGGTTCATTTGGCTGTGCATCTCCCTCGTGAGGCTTTAGTTGCTGGCCCCGTTCAGTATAGATGGATGTATCCTATTGAACGGTTTTTGGGAAAACTTAAGCGATCTGTGGGGAATAAGGCTCGTCCGGAAGGATCGATCGCAGAGTCCTATATTCATAATGAGTGGCATACATTTTGTTCAATGTATTTTCGTGGGGTTGATACTAGATTTACGAGACCGGATCGAAATTATGAAGGTGGACAAATGGGAGTTTCGTCAGCATTTACCGTATTTTCCCAGAAAGTACGTCCTATAGGTGCACAAGGAGGTTATGACCTATGTGGATGAGAGTTTGAAAGAGCTCGATGGTATGTCTTAAATAATTGTGAAGAGATTGAACAGTATTTGAGGTTCGTGATGATCATCTAATTTGGTCGTAGTATTAAGTGCATTTCTAATAATATAGTATATATTGATACAAATTAATAACTCACATTAACATATGCAGCGAACATATACAACTACTTTGCACGAATGGTGTGACTGACGTAGAAAAGACGCATGAAGAAGAATTTGCCTCATGGTTTGAACATACGGTATTATTCGGGGAAAAATTATGCTTGAAAGTATTTTAAACTTTATTTAATTTGTAGGTGTCATCATATTTATATATGATATTGATATAAGTAGAATAAAATTTATTTATATAGGTTGCATCGAAATATAATGAACATTCAGGTGAAATCTCACCAGAAGTATATGCTTTGGCATGTGGTCCGTCTAAGCGGGCTATCCAATATTCAGGATATTTGGTGCGTGGATATAGATTTCACACAGTAGACAGAGAACGATATAGGAAAACTCAAAATTGTGGGGTTGTTGTCAAAGGAAGCCATGGGGATGAAAATATTAATTTTTACGGAATTGTGGAGAATATCATAGCATTAAAGTATGTGGGGGGATATATGGTCTGGTTATTTAAATGTAATTGGTGAGATGTCTCGAATCCTAGATTGGGAGTGCGTAAGGATGAATATTTTGTAAGTGTCAATACATCTCGCAAATGGTATGAGGACGACCCATTTATTCTCGCATGCCAAGCAAATCAAGTTTTTTATTTAGATGATCCGGAGTTCGGAAATCCATGGAGAATAGTCGAGAAATTTGCGCCAAGAAATGTGTATGATTATATTCCAGAGGTAGACAAACCACATGAAGAAGTTGATAGTCCAGACCATGAAGAAGCATATCAAGAAAATGAATCAGGCATCAATCTATTTGTTGATCTAAGTCATTATGACATGGTCCCATTGCGCAGAGAAGATGTTCAACCCGAAGTCATTGAAGGTGACATGTCGGAAGAACATGAATCAACTGAAATGTCTACTGAGGATGAGAGCGATTGGTCCAGCAATACTGATACCGAATGATTTTCAAACAGATATTTGTGTAGGTAAAATTCTTATAAAAATATTTCATGTATTTTGTTCGAATAATAATATATTGTGTAATTTCAAACGGATATGCCTCCTAAACGCAAAAGAACACGTGAGTCATCCTCACCACTTAGCGAATCCCCCTGTGCTTCACCTGCCAACAATGGTGGGCCACCGTCAGTAGAACCAGAACAAGGTATTTTTTCAATGTATATCTTTCAAATAAGATTAATTTAATTAAAATATATTCTAAGCCATTTGTATATATAGCTGTTGTAAACCAGCGCCGAGTTAGAGGCATTACGAGGGGTGCCTGCATAGAAAAAGTAAGAAAAGTGGGTAAAATTAAAGTTGATATATCTGATGATCACACCGGTGGCTCTGGGGATTCGGCAGCTTGGCTTGCTTCTTATGTTGGTACACTTACTCGCACGTATGCACTGATGGCTACATCATCCTGGGCTAAAGTTCCCCAAGATGTGAAAGACCACATCAAAAATCGTTGTCTACTAATAAGTTACTTTGTATAACATTTTTATTTAAATGCGAATGTTTGAAATTATACTAATTGTTTATAATTCTTTGAATGATGAGTTTGAACTAAATTTTGGTCGGCGGGAGGATCGACTAACGATTGAAGAACTCATGTCGAATGCATTTCGGAGGTACAAAGGTCGATGCCATACACACTACCAGAAGTTCAGTACTACGATAGAGGCGCGTCAAATCCATTCCAAGCAATGCCACCAAACGAATGGGAGAAAGTTTGTGATCTGTTTGAAAATCCTGCTTATCAGGTAATTTCACTACTATTTTTTTTTTAATAATATATAATAGATGTATTAAATAAAAATTATAATTCTTTTTTTTAGAAACGGAGTACAGTAAACAAAACAAATAGATCAAATTTAACGATACACCATCACGCGGGTTCTCGATCTTTTCATCGCTTGTCAAAAAAAATAATTAGTTCTTATTGTCTCCAATAAATCTTAATATATACACTTTTTTCGTATAAATTATGATATTAATTTTCATTTTGCAGCAAGAAGAAAATCCTACTGATTATGATCTGACCCAATTGTATGCTAAAGCACATAAAAATCGTGATGGTGTTTGGAGCAATCCTGAGGCAGAGGCAAATTATGTAAGTTTAAGCTTATTTAATTTCATTGTCTAAATATATTTTTGTTACATATACTAATTTTAATGTTTTTCTTTTTTCAGGACAAGATGATATCTCTTAAAGACACTGTTGCGGATCCATCTGATGGATCATCTGTCAACGATGCTCAAATCTTTTCTCAAGTTCTTGGATCACGTTCTGGATATTTGAGGGGCTTAGGACGTTGCGTGAAGCCATCCTCAACATCTTCATCATCTTCTAAAGCCAGATCGAATGACGACAACACTAAAAAATTAGAGGAAGCTGCACTTGAGATAGAACGATTGAGATCGAAGGAAAAAGAGTTGTTGACCCGATTAGATCAAGCAGCAGATTTAGAAGCAAGATTAGAAGAGATGCTACAATTAAATAACCAAAAAATGTTTGAACAATTTCAATTAATGATGTCCCAAAACCCTATACCACCACCACCACCACAATCATAATTCATTTGTTTTTTTTTTAATAGCCTTTAATATTTACGATGTCTGTAAACATTTGAACAATTGATGTATATAGATTACAATTTGTATTAGTATCAATTTCATTTTGTTTGATCAATGCCGTTTGAATGGTAAATTACCATTTATGCATACATTCGAACAAAAACATATCCATTCGAACCAATAAATTCCCATTCGAACAATAAATTCATTTCTAAAAGTCCGTTCGAACAGAAGATTTTTGTAAATAGATTATTTGTTCGAACAGTTAATATTTTTCTTCGAACAAAAGTCGCTTACGAACTTTTTTGTTCGAACGGACTTGGTCAGATATGGTTATTGGATCGAATTAACATTTCATGTTGTTCGAACAAAAATATTTCCGTTCGAACTAGATTCTGAGACGACATTTTTTTGTCTCAGAAAAAATTTCCCGTTCGAACGGTTTCGACTGGTTCCGCCCAATTTCGTTCCTAAAAATACTTTTCGGATTTTCGTCTCCGAAAACTTTCTGAGACAGCCTTTTTGAGACAAAATAGAGACGAAATTTTTTCATCTTCCAAAACTTTTAGGGACGAAATTTCCATTTTTTGAGACAAAATTTTTTGTCTCAAAAAATCATATCTCTTGTAGTGTATCTTCATGATTTGTTGGGGTGAGAGTGTCCGCGTAATAAAGATATTAATTACTAGGTGTCAAACCAGCAATTCTTCAATCCTAAAACAAAGTATTAATGGCTACCCTCGTTTGTATCTTTGCATAAACAGAAAAATAAGCATTATTATTAAAAATATAGATATTATAGCAATAAATTATATTTTACATCGTAATTTGATCCATTCATAAGTTATTTGAAAATATTATATTTATATAAATTATATCATATATATACTTTAATTAACGTGCTCTACATATCTGATTAAAAATATTCGTGGCGAAAATCCATACCACAAATACAAGTCAACTAGATGAGCTAGTGAATAATTAGGATATTTTTATCATGTCCTAATTACTCTAAGTAAAATTAGATATAGTTTGAATGTGTGTAAGTCTTGTTCACTAATTTTAAAAAAAATATTGTTCACTATTAAAAATATGATTTTTTCTGCATGTAGATTCTATATATAAATATATATATCTACTTTTTTTAAAAATAAAAAAAAATGAAGTGTGTCAGCCAATTACTTGCATATTCTAAGTTTGTAAATTTCTACATTTTCCATCAAATTCAGATTACCCCATTTGACGACTTTTACATTCCTGCAAACATACAATGTGTCTCTAACATATTTTGACAGAAGCAACGCACAAATATGTTCTGAATTCCATTTCTTTTATGGAAGAGAGAGTAATTACTATTCTTATCTGAAACTGGAATGTAGCACGTAAAGTGGAGTGCTTTAACAGTTAATTGGAATGTGCGTCCTCTTAGCGATTTTGTTTTCTGCCTCACGGGACATCAACAGTGGTGTGTCATGAAACAGGATGCTGTAGACATTCAAATCCTGTAAAACATGGGAAACAAGCATCAGTCAGCAGCATTACCCAATTGAGTGGGATATTTTATTATAGAAGAAAATTAAGTTGATAAAATTTAATTATTTAATTTATATTTTAAATCCAAACCTAGAATATTACAAATTAATGGTGAGAACTTGCTTGCAGGTTGCTTAAGGATATTGATGATAAATACATACTCAATTAGGTACGTACAAAATGATGGTTAAGATATAATTATTTAATTTATATTTTAAATCCAAACACAGCTTCGGGACCAAATCTAGAATATTACAAATTAATAGTGAGATCTTGCTTGCAGGTTGCTTAAGGATATTGATGATAAATGATAAATGCATACTCAAGGTACGTACAAAGTACTGATGGTTATAATTTGTCATCATTAATAAATGCATGCTACGTACTACTCACGAGGGACCTGCAAATACAATAAAAGTTGACAGTGATGGATATCAGCATTTTTCATTGATCCTATAGCAACTGATATCTGTATTTGAAATATGAAGCAAAACTAATTAATGCAATGCCTTTTTCTTCGAAGTGCATGCATGGTCAGCCAGAAAACTTGTAGATTATTCATGTGCTTAATTCACACATGATATATACACACACATGACATATATATCACATTCAGATTCATCGACCATTCATCAATTATCTGCAATTGGTAGGGTCACGTGGTACTTATACGTTGGCAGTTATAGGAAGTGTGGGGACCATTTCTGTTCCTTTCAAAACTTGGATTAAAAAAAGAAAGATTAGATTTATGTTGCTAGCGCTTGACTGAGTTCTCCATACTGTACTGTACATCTTCGTTTCATCAATAATTTGTTTTGCCAGTCCAGAACCTCCCAAGTGATTGTGATCTTCATCTTTGTCAATATTTGATTCTATTTTTTTGTCTTTCGGTTCCAGTCTGGTTTTTTCGTCTTTCTTTCCACTTTCGTTCGCTTTGTGTTTAGTTTTTTCTGCATATTTGGAGGTATTCTGTTGAATTTCGTTAGAAACGGTTTATAAAGTTTAAAGTTCCTTAAGTGTAGGGATTCGAATTTTTTGGCTAACTTTTGTATCCAAAAGTTGAGTTGAAAAGCTGCTGCTTCAGGTACCATATTCCTCATTTTGTATGGATAATCCGCGTCAAGTTAATAACTTAATAGATTTATAGCAATTTGTCTGGCATTTTACTTTGTAAAGTTCTTTTGTGACCAAAATATTCCTCTTAATGCAAATATATGTAAATTTGGACTCTTGAGTTTTGAATTCCGTTCTATTATGGCTGGAACAACCTCCAGAATTTTTTTGTCTAGTCTAGTACCCTGTACGTACACCATACATCCCAATTCCATTTCGTTCCAAATTCTAGCCCTTTTCTTGCCAATTCCGGTTTACATTCCATTTTGGATTGTTTTAGTGATAATTTTGTAATTTCATTGAGCTTAAAGGGCATTGTTATAAATTACAAATCTAGTTGGCATTCATTTGATTTTAAAATCTAGAAGAGATTAATATAATTGAATTTTTTTTTGTACCTTTCAATATGTTCCCTAATTTTTTTTAAATCTCATTATTTTCAATAATCTCTCAGCTCTTTATTTTTTGAGTA
The DNA here is from genome assembly GCF_018687715.1 of Carya illinoinensis. Lineage (NCBI taxonomy): Eukaryota > Viridiplantae > Streptophyta > Magnoliopsida > Fagales > Juglandaceae > Carya > Carya illinoinensis. The sequence goes on from NC_056757.1 coordinate 1,821,833, forward strand.
CTGCTACTACTATGACTGGATCATCTAAATCTTACTGCTCAGATGATTGAATTGGCCTCTTGATGCAGCACTAGATATATATATATATATATATATATATATATTCAAAACAAAAGTGTGTTTGAAAATAGAAAAAGAGGAAGTACAGAAAAATATATATTCTACCTCATTTGTATTTGTGTTTTTATTTTGTATTTTATTTGTTAATAAACCACATGGCATGACAGTATCATGTCGAGAGGGTTACTTGAGTTATAAGTTTCAGATGTCCAAGTAGGATTATTCTTATTTTTTTTTCTATGTTTTCATTTTGTGTTTCAACTCAAGTTTGTGACTGTTTAATATTATATCGACACTAATATTTCTACATTTTTTTAACTTTTCAAGGTATATTTATTTTATAAATCTTCAATTTTTTCACGTGTGTGCATATATATATATTATAGTTAATTCTGAATTAACTGTCATTCTGAAATATATTAGTATCGAAATATTCCGTTCCAACTTAAACCAAAATAATTACCAGAACATAATTTAAAACATTGTTGTTTGGTAGTCCACCGTGCAGGGCGTCACTTCCACTAATTAATTTTGTTCCTATCATCCTTCGACCTTTAATTGATTAGTATTTCTTGTAAATTAAGGTGCACAAGAAATTTTGCGACCATTTGGTGCCTTGAACTATCAATTGTTATATATAGGGCACAACTTGGGGAGGATGTGCGATGAAATGCAAATATTCTAATTTCAACTTGTACCTCGATGCAGGTTTTGGCATTGCGAGTTTTCGTGGTGCATGAAGAAGTAATTCCTTGGGTTGATGAACTTTTCAGGGCTCAATTCTTCATTGGGAAAACCGTGTTGTTATAACCAAGATGAGGTCAGCTTTTGCAAGTACGTACTTCAATGATTTTAGAAGCAAATAAATTAAAATCTGGCAGTGCTACCTGAAATAATTTTCCAAGTGAAGTGTTGGTTTATGTATACGTACATAGTTTTGTACCGTGGTTAATTTGATTATTAATGTCATTATGCAAAAGTATTTCGATAGATTCTTTATATATATATTAAGGAATCATTAATACGGCATTTTAATTAATTATTAGCATATTTTATAGATTAAATTAATATAGATCAATCCGTCTTATAATTTTTAGATTTTTTTTTAAAGAAGTTGTTAAATAATCTAGACTCAATGACAGACGAGATTTAATTTTATACCACAGATTGATTTAGCCAAATTATTTGAGTTGTAATTGAAACCTCCTTTAATTTATAAGAATGCGGAGTTGTATGTGACATAAAATGATTGATAAATAACAAAAGATCATAGTAAATGATTTTCAACTGATCATGATTTAATAACACATTAAAGATGAAGTAATGATAATGGTTAAAATAATAATGAATATATAGCACTTGTCATCATGTTGACTATATATATATATATGTATATAGATGCATGCGCACCTCTCAGTAATGTTTTTTGGTCTGTGTATATATATATTGTTGAGGGAAAAATGAGCATATTGGCATATTCTTGTGAAAACCTGTGTAAAATAGTGTTGTAACAAGTGTTGTTGCGGAAAGGCTTGAAAATTGGTCAAAGAAGTCAACTTCGCTCGACCCTCGCTCGATGGAGCGCTCGAGCGAACTTGGGCAGATTGCACCGCTCGACCTTCGCTCGACATACAGCTGGAGCGAACTCAGGCAGATTCAACCGCTCGACCCTCGCTCGACATACAGCTCGAGCGAATTCAGGCAGATTTAACCACTCGACCCTCGCTCGACATACAGCTCGAGCGAACTCAGGCAGATTCAACCGCTCGACCGTCGCTCGACACTGAGCTCGAGCGAACCCAGGCAGAGTGAGTCGCTCGACCCTCGCTCGACACTGAGCTCAAGCGAACTCAGGTAAAGTCGACCGCTCGATACTCTCTCGACAGGTCGCTCGAGCGAACTTTGGCAGATTGTTTCGCTCGACCTTCGCTCGAGCCAATGTTCCAGATCACTAAGGTTTTGAACGCCTCATTTGATGGGAACTATAAATAGAACAGGTTAACTTCTGTTCTTGGTGTGGAGAATCAGAGCAAAAACCCTAAGGGCCTCCAAGAACTTCTTAGAGCAACCTATTCCCCATTTGGTTGATTCTTTCTTGGATAAATATTTCTCCATCACAACACATTCAAAATCAACTCTTACTTGAGTCCATTGAAGTGGACATTTTTGTTGGCCGAAAGAGTCCGGAGCTGCCGTTGATGCAGAGATCGAGAGGTTCTCGTGGGAAGCTATAGGAAGGTCGGAGTTCCGACACTACATGCGTGTAGAGATCGAGTGGGTCACTCGTGGTGTTGCAAGCCAAGTTTAGTTGCTACAAAGGTTTTGTGAGTGTCTCTAAATTGGTTGTAACAAACTAAAATTTTTATAGTGGATTTGAGGTGGTTCCTTACACCCGGAGTGGTTTTAGATTTTGAAAATGTTCTTCAAATGAGTTTCCACTCCGTGATCAAAATCATGTGTTGATTATTTGTGTTATTTAATTACTTTATTAACTGCTTGTTTGTTTAATTTTTCAAAAGGCCATAAAAAATTAGATTACACCTATTCACCCCCTCTAGGTGTAGTGTTGGGTAGAACCACTGCTTTTTCATATATATATATATACACACACACATGTTGTGCTGATCAGGGACGGGGATATTGAGAAGCAAGGTCCCAAGAATGATGATACTGGTTCAGAAAAAAAGAAAACAATGAAAATGGCAATTGGGCAGGCCGTCAATCACCCTTTGACGAAGAAAATCATTTCAAAAACGGCCAAATTACCGGCGTGGTGCTTCCATTACTTCCATTGGGATGTGGCGTTTTTAGTGGTCTGCGTAGTTGCAATAGCAGTGGACCCTTTGTTCATTTATCTTCCTGTCATCAACGAGGCTACCAAATGCATTGCTATAGATACCACTTTGAAAATCAATGCTATTTGTGTGCGATCGTTCCTGGATTTGATTGCTCTTGGGGATCTGGTTGCAAGAAAAATAAATAATTGCCCTGACATGAAGAGTTCAGACTACGTGATTAACATTCTCAGCATTCTTCCAGTGCACCAGGTACTACGTACTGCTAATATTACAAACTTTTCTGCCTTCAATATTTTTAATATTTTTAGTATAAATTTAAAAAACTAAAAACTTATGGAAGATATATTAAGAAAATGATCAAATTTTAAAAAATAACAAATAAAGGATCAGAGGAGGGGCAGACTGGGGGCCCCAATGCCACCATGTAAAGGGTCATGAAACTAGGCCCTGTCACCCCATCCCAAGTAAGAAAGTATATCTTGTATTATCGTAATGAATAGATCAGTTTTCCTTTCAATTGAGTTGAAGGAAACTTCATAAAAAATATATATTATATATAGATTGGAAGAAAAACTTCTTCCATTGATCTTCCTCCAAGTCAATTTGCAAGACAATTAGAACAATACCAAAACACTGGACAATATTGTAATATAATATATCAGACGTTAGAAAGTTGATGTTATTTGAATATGAGAAGATGAACATCATGATCTGTTTGTATTGATATTTATATATGAACAACGTACAGGTGTTAATGCCAATTATATTTTCAGAAATGAGCACGTCAAAAATCGAGAACATAGGAAAATTCCTAAATGCAGTTGTTATTTTGCAATATGTGCCAAGAATTTTCCGTATCTACAGATTGTGGAAAATAGTCAACGAGACTATCATCCTACCGAAAAGAAGTACTATAGTGGATGCAAGCTACAAGAATCTGATTCCACCCAGAGGTTTTTTAGTGATGAAAGCTGGATTCAACCTTTTACTGTATCTCGTCGCGAGTCATGTAAGTTAATTTCTTCACTATCATCGTACAGATCTATATATCTATCTCTTGATCAGGACGAAACCCATAATTTATAAAGATTAAAAGATTATTTAAGTTTGCACGTAAAATAAAAAATTAAGACATTTAACATGTCAATTGAACTCAATATTCTTTTAATAAATGAAGGTTATTAATTGAGCTTTACCATTAATAATCATCCCCACACACATGAACACATCACACAAATTTTTATTATTTTTATTTTATTCTTCCTAAACTAATTATTTTCTTCTAAAAAAAAGTAAAACAATTATATGTGGTGTGAGGATGATTAGTAGAATTTTTCTTTTGAATTATCACATTCATTCCCAATATAGACTAGCAAATAATTTATAAGAAAATTTTCATTTATTTTATTTCGAAACAATATTTCAACAATATTAAAAACTGAGAAAAATTATTTCAATTGATTTTTATTTTGAAACATAGTGTTAACAAGGTTTATAATTTCAAATTCTTGCCTGGCTTGTCCATATTGTTCAACTTAAGTTTTCAAAATAAAAGTCAAAGAAAATGACACATTCATATTATAATATTCAAAATTAACTAATTTAAACGTACATAAACATAATAATTCAATGAGCATATATATATATATATGATTTATGGAGAATCAAACATATATATTTGGGATTAAAAGAATTCACATCTAATACTCTTTTATTACAAAAATCTCTTTATTTTTTATTGGATAGGTTAATTAAGATCGAGTCTGCAAATTTCTTTGGAGAAGATAATTTGAAGTTTTTTTTTTATTAAAAAATCATAAAATTTTAAAAAGCTGGAAACAAAATGATAGAATCGTAGCACGTCTTCGACTTCTATTTAAATTTTCACATAGAAAAACTATTGTAATATCGGCTTACGGATTTACGGGTTTATTATAAAGTCTGAAGTAAATTATACCTCATGTCTCGTATTATATACTACACTCCATTTTTTGTTTTTGTTTTTTTTTTAACACAACTTTTGATTAAATTAAAGAAAAATGTCATAATTTTTCATTAAATTCGTTCCCCCCTAACCAAAATCCCCCGACACCCTTAAATTCGTCCATGTATTTCATATATTCATGACCTATAATTTTCTACTGCTTTATTATTAATTACGCTAATCAGTTATTAAGAGATCGATGAAATATTAGTATGTATGTTTTATCAGGCACTGGGTGCTTTTTGGTACTTCTTCTCCATCGAACGAGAGACCACGTGCTGGTACAAGCTGGCCTGTGAGCATGATATTAATGGATGTAGCAAGGGTATTTCTTTAGACTGTGGTGCTGATGGTTTTGGAAATTACACGTTTTTAAATGATTTTTGCTCCATAGAAAACCCAAATACCACTCTCTTTGATTTTGGAATATTCGAAGATGCCCGTCAATCTGGTATACTATCGTCCATGGACTTTCCGCGAAAGATCATATTTTGTTTCTGGTGGGGCCTGCGAAATTTGAGGTTCGTATGAACTGAATGTGTAATTTTTTTTTGAGATATTTCAAAATACTTTGTTTTTATGATACTTGTCATCTGATCATATTCAGCTAGCATGCACAGTGCCAACTGCATGTATGGTTCTATTATTTGGCTGTCACTGATCTACAATGTACAACACATATGATACTTATTTGGATTATTTCACAATCAGAAGAATATTATTCTAATTATCATAAAATTAATGTTGTTATTATTAGAATAGGTCCCGATTAAGAAGCGTTACATACCAGCTTGGTCCAAGCAACTTCATCAATTAGGCAGCTTTCTATTAACTCACACGTACATAATGCTTTCTATCGACTTCATCATCAAGCCGCGTATTAGATCCAAGCTTTAGATTTTGCTTGTTTATTTTGAGCATATTATATCAATGGAGGTTCCATTAATGTTCAAATCTTGCAGTTCACTTGGTCAAAACCTTCAAACAAGTACTTATTATTGGGAAAACTGCTTCACGGTTCTTATTTCGATCTTTGGCTTACTTCTATTTTTATACTTCATCGGAAATCTTCAGGTTGGTGTCTTGTTAATTATTTCCATTATTAATAGGTCCTGTTTATATATGAATATGTTAGAATTTTAATTGAATATTCTATATGTTAAGCCTACTTATTAAAAGAGTCTACTCACATATGAAGGTATAAATTTAATGATAATCTTCTTAGGTGTTAGGGACACTTGGTTTGACAAAGTACGTGTTGGCCGGGCAGGATGGTTTCTGATATATATTTTTGTTATATGATTTGTTTGTTTGTATATAATTAGGTTGGGTACGTAATTCTCTCCTACCTAATTTATTTGATCAGGAAAATCTTGTCCTTAAATAAACAGAATCTTCCTCCGAACTAGCTAGATTGGAAAAAATTTCCTCCAACTTATTTAAAAAGCGTCACATGTTAGAATCTTGTAAACTTGAGTTTCAATCATTTTAACAAGTAATAAAACCTCTATCTTTGGTGATTATTAATTAATAAAAGATGCAGGCTAGTCAATTATAGTAAGAATTAATATAATGGACTTGATAACTTTAGATCTGTAATTTATGAGTATAATTTTAATTAGAAACTGATTGACTTAATTGTGATGTGGCAGATATACATGCAGTGGGATGCATCTAACGAGTTGGATGAGATCAAATCTAAGTGGTTGAAAAACAAGGTGCAGGAAAAATTAAGTACCATCGAGGATTGGTTAAGCACTATGGTCAAAACTGAAGAGTTAAAACAGATGGTCAAGGACTATGTGACACCAGAACTGGAAGATCAAAACAATGCTTTTGATGTAGAAAATCCATTCCCTTATCTTTCCGAAGAGATTAGAAGACGGATTAAGATCAATCTCTGCTTGCCCCTGCTAAGGAGAGTGGGTTTTGATCTCCTGGCCTCGTTTTAATTTTTATGCTTAATGAAAAAATTCATTCAAGCGAAAATCTCAGTTATTTTCCATAAAAAAATGCATCAAAATTAATTGAATGGATAGCAAGATGGAGGTAGTGGTTTAGTTACAACTTTGTTGTTACAGTTAGCTATAGTTGAGAAATATCGTTGCTACAATGACACATTCATCCTGAATATTCACACTAGGGCCTCATTTGGTTTCACAAATCTTTCAAACAATCTTGTCTTATCTCAATATTTAAATATTATTCAAACACAAATATTTTTCAATTTCAAACTTTCAAATTTTCAATTTTTTCATGTAACTATTATCTAATCATTACAAATTTTTTAAACTTTCAAATAAAACAAAAAAATAATTCACTTTTTAAATCTGAAAATAAAAATTATATTAAAAAATTATATTCTAACTATCTTTTAACTTTATAATTTTTTTCCTCTCCTTTTCTAAAACTCCATAAAAATCTTAACTCAAATAATTTTTCACTATTTTTCACAAATTATCTCTATATTATTAACAGATTTTTCGTCTCCTCTGCATATATAACTAGACCAGGCCAACTACTGTTATGAAATACTTTAATTGATTTTTCATTTTAGGTAGTTAACTTATAAACCACTTACATGTGCCACGTGATAAGTATGGTCGCTCAATTTTGCATCAAGTCTATTTTAGCTTTGACCTCATGTTTGATTTGAAAAGAGTACTATGCACGGATGTCCATCTCGTAGAAGTTGGTGTATATTATCTCATCAATATTTAATTAATTAATCAATCTTGTCAATTGTTTGTGAGCATGCAGGTGCCGATATTCCAAAACGTAAGTGAAGAATTGTTGTCTAAGATCACCTATGAGTATCTCAAGCAAGTGCAGTATAATCAGAACGTCTTCATTGTTCGAGAGAAACATCGTCTAGATGAGATGATTTTCGTAGTAAGAGGAATTGTGTGTACGTGTTCAAGTAACCATGACGATAAAACTGAGTGTCCTGAGAAATGTGACCTCATTGGAGAAAGTCTTGTAGAATGGGTGCTGGAATCTCCCAAACAATCCAACCTTCCCTTATCGACAAGGAATCTCAAATGTCAGAAAAAAGTTGAAGCTTTTTATCTTACAGCTAAAGACCTCAAGGATATAATATCTCAATATTGGTGGAAATTTAGCAAGTTCAGAAACAACACACAGTTTGACTCGGAACAGCTGAAGCATTTTGCAGTTTCATCCATCCAAAGAGTGTGGCGGCGACACAATCACTCCATCTATCCTAAACAAAAACGTACTTCAAAAAGGATACAAAGTCTGTAATGCAGTCACTGCCTTCGGCAGCTCCCCAAATAATTTAGATCACGGTATCATTTAATAATTAATCTTGTTTTATCATATGCTCTTGTTCTTTATTGAAAGACAACATATAGTTTGTTTAAGAGGGCTTGTATTATGTTGTGGATTAATATTGCACTCACTTTTTTGAAGTCATTAATTAAATTGCTAGTCGCTTGATTTCAATATTGAGTGCGCTACAGACTTACAAGAGTAGGAAACCTTAAATGAAAAATATTTGTCTAATAATAAATGAAAGCACGCTAACTATTGCTGCACATCATCATGAAATTGAGGAAGGAAAAAAAGTAGACTCTCACCCTCAAATTATTGCATGGATGTTGTATTTGCATACTTTGAACCATTATATATCCAATTATAATATAATTGTTAACATATATAGATGAAAAGAGTCATATAGAACCCCTGATGTTCTAAGGGTGCAAGTTATATTTATCATTTGGAGAAATGGTATACTGTTATACGATGTTTTGAGTTCTTTCCAACCTAATTAGAATTAAGTACAGCTTCAATGAATAGAAGCAAATAAAGCAGCTGCATCTCAAATGTACAAATAATCAGGTCAAGCGGCTCATGTGGGAGACAGTATGTTCGTGCCATTACAACATTGTAATCCACAAGGCTCAACAATTAACGAATTTTATTTTTGTAAGCTACTTAATTATAAACAGTAGAACAAATAAATGAATAAAAATATAAACCCATTCCAAAGTCATCGACCGCCCTTCCAGTACTTTTATTTTTGTACCACATGCCAGCCTCTATTTTGATTCATGTATAGTACTGCATGCTCACTAGGGTTGCTACTCGCCCTACAAAGGCAAATAGCAGGACCTCTGGCTCTCGCACCTATCTGGGCAGGGAGCCTATTTTTGTCTCCACTACCAGGCGCTGCTATTTGCAAGCGAGTGGTCCTGCTTGTCTGGACGAGCGGGTAGATTAGCCCATAAGGGTGTACAAGAACCAACAGGAGCCGACCGCTAGAGTGAGGAACTGGTTCGAAGTAGTGGAGAACCGATCGACTAGCAGTGGAAAATACAAGAAACCGATACCGGCCAGTTCAATATCACATTTGCTTTATAATAAAAAAGACTTTGCAATATGATGTATTGGAGTATCATATCAATTTGTGACTTTATTTGAATGAGATCTTTTTTGAAAAAAGAAGTGCCAGCTAGGTTCATAAACGTATATTACAAAAATGAAGTTGGTAAAATTTAATTATTTAATTTATGTTTTATCCTAGCACATCTTGGAGACCAAATCGAATGTTACAAATTAATGGTGAGAACTTCCAGGCTAGACACAGTTTGAGGCTGAGGTGGGAATCCAATCATCGGAGTTTGCATTGGCCGCTTTCAGTCAATGAATGGTAGCAATTGGATAGATCATGAATGCAGCAGTAGCCAGCTGTAACAGGGGTTGAAGATGCAACAACAATCCAAGGGCGCATTGTTGGAAATTCCCCAAGTGTGAAAGGTCAGTTGAGCTTACAGCCACCCACCCATCCACCGAAATTCCCTGGCAGCAAATGTTGACCAAGATGGCTGCACCGAAAGAAGGCTTCATCTTGGTCAAGAAATGTGGGTATTTTGTCCCCCATGACTTCTCATATAAAAGGAGGTCATTTGTTGAAAGTTAAGGTCATCCTCACTGCAGTGAGAGATCAAGGCAGGGCTAAGGGCGAAAATAGGTTCTAGAGAAATCTAGAACAAAGACCATTTGAGAGAGATAGAGAGTTGTTTATGAGTGTTTGTAAAATTGTACAAACATATTGAAAATATTGATTTTCCGCTTCAGTGGACGTAGACAAGTTGCCAAACCACTTAAATATTGTCTCTCTATCGTCTTGTGTGATTTTTGGACAGGCCAGAGTGCGCAACAATTGGTATCAGAGCTCTGGTTCGAGCTGCCCAAAAATTTAACTTGGTCGAAATCAATTTTTGACAACTTCAGGGTGTTCCTCACGTCGAGACGAATCCGTTGCTACAAACAGCATCAAAAACAAATGCTGGAGGAGCTGGTACGCAACCCTAGAAGTTGGAGAGTGCACAAACGTGCCTCAGTAGCACCAAAGGAAGAAGACGAGTGGGAAACATGTGCCCACGCTCCCCATTAGCGGCTGGAGGAAGAAGACGCGTGAGGACACATGTCCACACACCCCCATGTGCACCGGGGTTGAAGACGCGTGCAAGGCACGTGCTCACGCCCCCCCATGCGCCCTAGAGGACACTGGCGCGTGTAGGCCACTCGCCCCACGAACCTCAGACGTCCTGCTGCCGCACGTGCTAGATGATCTGGACTGTCTGTTTTTAAGATATTTGTTGGGCTAGTTCTAAGCCATACGGAGTCCGATTTCAAAGATCAAATAGTGCTTTCTAATTATTTGGATCATTCCGGACTCATCCGTATGGTGGGAATGTTGAGATTCACCATCGGTACATTCGATCTGAACTGTCCACGTGCTGCATATCATTTTGGGCTAGTTCTACGCCAGTTAGAGTTCAATTGCGATGATCAAATAGTGCTTTCCAACTATTTGGATCATTCTAGACTCATCCGTATGATGGAAATATTGAGATTCGCCATCGGTACATTCGATCTGAACCGTCCATGAGTTGCAGATAATTTTGGGCTAGATCTATGCCAGTTGGAGTTCAATTGCGATGGTCAAATAATGCTTTCAACTATTTGGATCATTCTGGACTCATCCGTACAGTGAGAATGTTGAGATTCGCCATCAGTATATTTGATCTGAACTGTCTACGTGTTGCATATCATTTTGGACTAGTTCTACGCCAGTTGGAGTTCAATTGCGATGATCAAATAGTGTTGACAAACTATTTGGATCATTCCGGACTCATCCGTATAGTGGGAATGTTGAGATTTGCCATCGGTACATTCAATCTGAACTGTCCCCGTGTTGCAGATCATTTTGGGCTAGATCTACTCCAATTGGAGTTCAATTGCGATGATCAAATAGTGCTTTCCAACTATTTGGATCATTCTAGACTCATCCGTATGGTGAGAATATTGAGATTTGCCATTGGTACATTCGATCTGAACCGTCCACATGTTGCAGATAATTTTAGGCTAGATCTACGCCAGTTGGAGTTCAATTGCAATGATCAAATAGTGTTGACAAACTATTTAGATTATTCTGGACTCATCCATACGGTGGGAATGTTGAGATAAGCCATCAATACATTTGATCTGAACCGTCCACGTATTGCAGATCATTTTGAGCTAGATCTACGCCAGTTGGAGTTCAATTGCGATGATCAAATAGTGTTGACAAACTATTTGGATCATTCCGGACTCATCCGTACAGTGGGAATGTTGAGATTTGCCATTGGTACATTCAATCTGAACTGTCCCCGTGTTGCAGATCATTTTGGGCTAGATCTACTCGAGTTGGAGTTCAATTGCGATGACCAAATAGTGTTTTTCAACTATTTGGATCATTTTAAACTCATCCGTACGGTGAGAATGTTGAGATTCGCCATCGGTACATTAGATCTAAACCGTCCATGAGTTGCAGATCATTTTGGACTAGATCTACGCCAGTTGGAGTTCAATTACAATGATCAAATAATGTTAACAAACTATTTGGATCATTCCGAACTCATCCATACAGTGGGAATGTTGAGATTCGCCATCGGTACATTCGATCTGTGAATCGTCCACGTGTTACAGATCATTTTGGGCTAAATCTACACTAGTTGAAGTTTAATTGCGATGATCAAATAGTGTTGACAAACTATTTGGATCATTCTGGACTCATCCGTACGGTGGGAATGTTGAGATTTGCCATCGTTACATTTGATCTGAACTGTCAACGTGTTGCAGATCATTTTGGGCTAGATCTACGCCAGTTGGAGTTCAATTGCGATGACCAAATAGTGATTTCTAACTATTTGGATCATTCCAAAGTCATCCGTACGGTGGAAATGTTGAGATTCGCCATCGATGCATTTGATCTGAACCGTCCACATGTTGCAGATCGTTTTGGGCTAGATCTACACCAGTTGGAGTTCAATTGCGATGATCAAATAGTGTTGACAAACTATTTGGATCATTTCGGACTCATCCGTACGGTGGAAATGCTGATATTCATCATCAGTACATTCGATCTGAACCGTCTACGAGTTGCAGATCATTTTGGACTAGATCTACACTAGTTGGAGTTTTATTGCGATGATCAAATAGTGTTGACAAACTATTTGCATCATTCCAAACTCATCGGTACTGTGGGAATGTTGAGATTCGCCATCGGTACTTTCGATCTGAACAGTCCATAGTTGCAGATCAGTTGTGGGCTTGATCGCAGCCAGTCGGAGTCGTGACGGACTCATTTGTTTTGGGCTTGATCACAACCAGTTGGAGTCGTGCCAGACTTATTTGTTTTGAACTTGATCTCAACCAGTTGAAGTTGTACCAGAATCATTGGTTTTGAGGCTTGATGTCAGCCAGTTGTAGTCCAATGTTGCCGGACTCAGTTTGTTTGGGCTTGATTTAAGCCAGTCGGGATCGTGAAGTTTGAGGAGCAAACTTCAGATCATTGGACAATGTTGATTAACTTGTTATATCAGCAAGTTTTTTATAGTCATACAACTCATGGAGCATAATGTTATTAAGAGGAGAACCACAACGGATCTCATTGTGGCTTTCTTTGAAAAGCCAGTTGCAAATAACAAAGTGCAGATGAAGAAACAGTTCAATTTCAAAAAAGGCAGAAGGTACTATTGTTGCCCAATAGTATTTGACGTTGTGGTCAAAAAATTGAGAGGTCATGAGAATGATTATGAGTAATTCTGCAAAGAAGATGAAGTTGAAGTTTCTTAATTTAAGAGATCTTATCCTAGATGAAGAGGTGTGCGGAAGAGATTCTAACAAGATCTAGAGTTGTTGGTCCTGAATGTTGATAGTAAGGGTAGGGGCAAGTCAAGATCTGGAAAACAGATGACTCGCTAGAAATTGTGGCATGAAAAGCCACAAGAGACTGCTAAAATCAGGAAAAAATTGAGAATGATGCAGTGAATATGGTGACTGAAGAAATACATTGCATTGCATTTCTTGCAGTGCACAATGCTATTAAAGACAACTTGAAGACAGCAGTCATTCAGTAGTGTTTTCTCAAAAAAAATGGAAGGTCACGAATGATTCATTGGTCTTGACTCTTGGTAGTGGTCGTGTGAATTAGATAAGGAAGTAAAAAGAATTCAGTTTTACTTTTCTTCATCTAAACTTGAATAAATCTCCCTAGACCACGACATGAAGCAAAGGTGTGAAAGATGAGAACAAAACGTCAGATGTTCCAAGGATATCTACACTTAAAGTTGGTGATCACATAACTGCCAAGAAGATCAAACCTCCATGGTGGTTACTACCTTAAACTATATCCTGCTGAACGAAGGTAGTGAACTACGGTATGAAGAAAATTTTGCAAGAATGGAGATTATGCAAGTTGAAGTTAGCAGAAACTGCACACAAGATAGCCACATTGACTGAGGACAGGATATGTTTGCAGCAAGATGAGGGGTCAGTCGCCCAGATCAGAGATGGAGACCTCAGCAACAGGTTCTCTGATTTGTGTCAAGGTCCGTGCGAGACCATTGATTCCCAGTGCAGTGAGAGATGTGTTGCTCTATATAGATGTGTTGATTAAGGGCACTGTACGTGATGAACTAAAGTTATGCATCACTTTAGTTAGTCTTCTAATTTGAAGACATGAGCTGTAAAGTTGCAAAGATGATAAAGGATAATGCTAGAGACAGATGCTAGCATGTTGAGAACCAGTCTCCAAGTTGGAGATTGGTGTGATTGTAGGATTATGGAACCTGGTTTGAAAGCTGTAAAGGCACTAGGCAGATTGTTCGCTCAGATGTGGCTCGAGCGAAACTCAGTTTGCTCAAGGTGTACATGAGTGCGGACTCATGGACTCGAGCAAAAGAAGAATCCTATAGAGTTGAGATTGTACAGTAAAGCACTAGTAAATCTCCTCTAAAGAAAATTCCTTACAAGTTCCGTGGATGTAGACGATGCTGATGCATTTGGAGAAGCATCTGGACATCTATTTGAAGACGTACCTACAGATGCATTTAATAGCAAAAATCTCTCATGGCTAACAAGCATTCCAATGAAGGAGTGCAATCATTTGAAGGATGCAACCATTTGTAGCATCCTAGTATGGCACACTTAGGTGGAGGGGGTGATTGTTGGAAACCCCCCAAGTGTGAAAGGTCACTTGAGCTTGCAGCCACCCACCCATCCACCGAAATTCCCTGGCAGCAAATGTTGACCAAGATGGCTGCACCGAAAGAAGGTTTCATCTTGGTCAAGAAATGTGGGTATTTTGTCCCCCATGACTTATCCTATAAAAGGAGGTCATTTGTTGAAAGTTAAGGTCATCCTAACTGCGGTGAGAGATTAGGGCAGGGCTAAGGGTGAAAATAGGTTCTGGAGAAATCCAGAACAGAAGCCATTTGAGAGAGATAGAGAGTTGTTTATGAGTGTTTGTAAAATTGTACAAACATATTGTAAATATTGATTTTCTGTTTCAGTGGACATAGGCAAGTTGCGGAAGTACTTAAATATTGTATCTCTATCGTCTTGTGTGATTTTTGGACAGGCCAGAGTACGCAACACGCATACCCAGACGGAAACCAAGTTCCCACTCCTAACACATGTAACAAGCTACACTAAGTAAGAAATGTAGAACAATTAATTTATCAGGACCGCCATTGTATTTGCAGGTTGCTTAAGGATATTGATGATAAATGCATATATACTCAAGGTACAAACTGATGGTTATAATTTGCCATCATTATTAAATGCATGCTAGCTACTACTCTCAAGGCCGGACCATATACTGATCATATCTGTAAATGAAATTGAAAACAAAACTAATTAATGCAATGCCTTTTTCTTTGAACTTCATGGACATTCATAAAATTGGTAGATTATTCATGTCCTTAAGTCACACATGATACACACAGTACATGACATATATATCGCATTCAGATTCATCGACCATTCATCAATTATCTGCAATTGGTAGGGTCACGTGGTACTTATACGTTTGCAGTGATAGGAAGCGTGGTGACCATTTCTGTCCCTTTCAAAACTTGAATTAAAAATAAAAATAAAAAGATTAGATTTGTGTGGCCAGCGCATGACGTAGATATTACTAGGTTTTACATACATCATAATTTGATCCGTTCATAATGAGTTATTTGAAAATGTTATATTTATATAAATCATATCATATAAATATTTTACTTAATTAACATATTGTAGAGGATTGAAAATACTCGTGGCAAAAATCTATGCCACAAATACAAATCAACAAGATATGCGAGTGAATTAGGATATTTATGATCCTGCTCTGATTATTCTAAGTAATGTTATATACAGTCTTAATACAGCATACAAGTTTCACCCACTTGCTTTAAAAAAAGTATTGTCTACTGTTAACAATATGATTTTATCTACATATAGATTCCAGATATATATATATCTATTAATTTTTTTTTTAATGTGTGAGTTTTACATACTCTAAAATTATAAATATTATTTCACGGTATAAACCATAAACAGGTCTATTTGAAGGTATTCTGTTGAATTTCGTTAGAAACGGATTGAAGTTTAAAGTTCCGTACGTAGTGTAGGATTCGAGTTAAAAAGTTGCTGCTTCAAGTACCATATATATTCCTCATTTTGTATGGATAATCCGCGCCAAGTTAATAACTTAATTAATAGATTTATAGCAATTGGTCTGGACATTAGAGTAGTGGTGTATTGCTTTTTTAATATTATATTTTTGTTATGGATGGTAACTATGGCTGCAAATAGATTAGACATGAACTCTTTCACTCACATGAACTCATATGATATATTAATTCTAGTTTATAATAAAAATTACTTTACAATATGAAGTTTCATATCAAGACACATCATGAGCACCTAGTTAATTTTGGTTTTGTAAAATTCTTTTGTAACCAAAATATTCATCTTAATGCAAATATATGCAAACTAGGACTCTTTGGCAAAGTTTTGAATTCTGTTACAAATATTCATCTTAAAATATATATTCTACCCCTTTTGTATTTGTGTTTTTATTTTGTTTTTCATTTTTTAATGTTGCAAATTTTAGCTCTTATGATTTATAAATATATATATATATATGTATGTATGTATATATTTATACAAGGTGTGTGTATAAATATATAATTTGGGCCTGGCGATGGGATAAATAATATAAGACCTATTTGGTGTGTATATCTTTTCGATCTACTTGAGGTCTTTTAAGTTGGGATCGATAAATTTGAAGGGACATGATTGATCCTCTGTAACAATTCATGACGTGAACTCTAACTCAATTAAAAATAATAGATAAGAGGGGCAGAGACCTGAACAGGTGTATCAAAACAATGAACACAGGCCCAAATGAAAATTGACCAAACAGGCTTGGTACCTCCTTCTTCTTCTTCTTCTTTCTTCTTTCTTTCTTTCCTTCTTTCTTTCTTTCTTCTTCTTCTTTTTTTTTTTTTTTTTTTTTTTTTTTTTAAATATAGTTATAAGTATAATTTTATACTAATATGTATATAAATTTATTGTGATTGGATAAAAAGTAAATTTTATTAAAAACATTGCTAATTTAAAATTTAAGTATGAAAGTATGTAAATTAGTACGCGACTTTGCTTGTACGTAACAAAATTAATTTTTTTTTTTTTTGACCCATGCATGTTTAATTAAAGAGATGAACCACACCCCTCCCACCCAAAACCCCTTCCCTCCCTCCTTAAGCCGCTGAAGTAAGTGTTGGGGGACCACCCATGTGTGCCGTCCAACTCATTAGTGCCCATTTGTTGGTGGTGTCCAATTCACATGATTGTGTTCCTCTCATGTGC
Source organism: Carya illinoinensis (assembly GCF_018687715.1). NCBI lineage: Eukaryota > Viridiplantae > Streptophyta > Magnoliopsida > Fagales > Juglandaceae > Carya > Carya illinoinensis. The sequence goes on from NC_056757.1 coordinate 1,838,888, forward strand.
CCATGTGATGATGTTTCTCACATATGCCTCTAGATGAATTGAGCTGGTGTCCAGCGATGTAATGTGAGGGAGATGGGTTCAGCCTCTCCTATAAATAGGAGAGGTCATATGAAAGGAAGATCATCCCATTGAGAGAGAGAAGTGTGAGAAGTGTGTGTAGTGTGCCATTTGAGATAGAATTGTTTTGAATATAGTGTTTCCGCTCAGTGGACGTAGGCAAATTGCCGAACCACTTAAATATTGTCTCTATCTATTTTGTGTTTATTTTTAGGGCAGCTTAAGGCACGACAGGAAGATCTTAATTTCTTTTAGAGAGTATCTTAATCATGGTAACAAGAGGCGTCTAATCTCATACAAAATACGATTGAAGCTGAGAACTGAATCGATCTTAGAGAAAATGGAGATACCTTTGGGCGTGACAACGTGTGATATTAATGCCAAAAAAACAACCTTTCCTAGCTTCTTGACGCTCACATGAGTTGATCTGCGGAGAAAATTATTTTTGCTCCTTCCCAGGGTGAAAAAAGTACTATGTGGAAGTTGGAACCCAATAGGGAATTAATTAAGTTGCCCTTAGAAAAGCTGAAAATTTGGATTTTACTAACTAAAAACTAGACCATGCATGGAAGCCTACGGGGAAATAACCTCTATAAATAGTTTATAGGAGGTAACAAATCATGAACTTCATCTTCTACATACGCTTATCCTCATATTATATTTCTGACTTTGGCATCAGAAATTCCATAGGGCAACCAGTGCCACCCCTTCATTTGTTGCGGGTGATCCGTGTGGTAGGTGGCAGTGAAACACGTCCTTAACACCCCCCTCCCTTTCCTTTTCTCCCTTCTCTCTCTCTCTCTCTCTCTCTCTCTCTCTCTCTCTCTCTCTCTCTCTCTCTCTCTCTCTCTCTCTCTCTCTCTCAAGCCGCTGAAGGAAGATCTTAATTTCTTTTAGGGAGTATCTTATCCCGGAAAAAGAGATGACTAATCTCATACAAAAGACGAATGAAGGTGAGAACTGAATCGTTCTTAGAGAAAATGGAGATACCTTTGGGCGTGACAATGCGCGATATTAATTCCAAAAAGACAACCTTTCCTAGCTTCTTGATGCTCACATGAGTTGATCTGCGGAGAAAATTATTTTTGCTTCTTCCCGGGGAGAAAATAGTACTATGTGGAAGTTGGAAGGCAATAGGGAATTAGAGCCTGTTTGGGATTGCGGTGATCAGAGATTTAAAAAGTGCGGTAGAACGGTCAAAAGTGCTTAAATGACAAAATTTATTTGTTTGGTAGTTTTATATTAAAGTACTTCTAAACTAAAAAAAAAAACAAAAAATTACGTTTCAACAAAAGTATCAAAGTGATGTTTTTTGTTAAAAGCACTTAAAAAAAAGTAGTCCATTTTTGTTGTGCTATGTACATTACAAAATGACCCTCATCATTTTAATACAATGATAACTTTGTCTATCTATATTTTTCATTATTCTCGTATAATCTACTCAAAACTTTGTCTATCAATATTTTTTATTCTTCTTTTATCACTTATGCATCATTGAAAATATTTTCTTTTTCATTATAATTATTGAAAAATCTATTACACTATTTTTGTTATTATTTTATTATAATATTTGATTTTTATCAAGTATATGCCCTTTTATGTCATTTCTATTTCAAAAAAGGTTTTTTAATTTATTTTTAAACAAATCTAATATGTTTGAAAGTGCTTTAGACGTAAGGATTCTAAATAATAAATAACTTTTTAATAGTAGAGCTTAAAGTATTAAACTTTAAGCTATAAGCCTTAAGTTAAAAACAATATTTTTATCACAATCACAAACATACATTTAATTAGTTGCCCTTAGAAAAGCTGAAAATTGGGGTTTTACTAATCTATTTTCCATTTTTCCAGAAATCAAAATTATTCAGCCTATTGTAACGCCAAAATATAAGGTTCGTACGTAGGGTCTATAAATATTTAGCTTGGACATTCATGCTGTGTTTTAAACTTTGTATCACCGTTATCAGCTAGCTAATTCGTGCGCAGGGATTGGCAATATAACTTCTGCAAGGCAGAATTGCGGCATGCGAAGGTGTTGTGTGTATCTAGTTTTGTACTTTGCAATTAAGCTACGGATCAATTAGAATGAGCTGACTAGCAATTTTGTGTTGTATAGAATTTGACCAAATATATCCGGCCTGTTTGGTTGCTGAGAAAGAAAGAAAAGAAAGAAAAATGTTTTTCTTTTAATCTCAATAGGTTTTCTTATAGATCATATGAAAACCTTGACGGTGTGGACCAATTCTTGAAATAAGGACATTGAATTTGATAACATCTTTGCGGTACCATCGAAAATGAGGGCTATTAATGCCAAGGAAAAGCAAATAATACCATCACAAAAGCTCTCTGTTTTTTTTTTTTTTTTTTCCCATGCATGTTATGGTCCTTTTTTTTCTTTATTAAGGAAAATATCATCATTCATTCATAAAAAAGAAACTTATATTTATGACCAGATATATATAGAGATATCTCCGTATCAACCATTTGGAATTCCGGCCACCAATAAATTACTAGACTGATTTAGACATCACTACTATTAATACTTTCTACAAACAAACTTCCGAGCTAGAGATAGCACTCTCTAAACAAAAATTCAATCACATCCTTTATAAAAAAAGACCAATTAGTTTAAATCAATTCCGGTATATTTCAAAATCTATAATAATCGTGAAGTTCACAAGTTTTCCTCTTTTTAACCACAAATGTCAAATAAAAAAGATTTAGTAGTGATTATTCCGGTAATCCAAAGCGTAGATTCTAAATATATATATATATATATATATAATTTAAAAAAAAAAACAAAACAAATGTGTGAACTTTACAAATTCTAATATTACAAATATCATTTCAAAACCATAAATATGCATAGAAGCACCAGTCGCCCCCATATCTCTCTCTCTTTGAAGAAGTAGAAAAATCTTCCATCTTGCACAGATCGCCCATGGAGTCCTCTAGCCTGTACAACCGGGTGGTCTAATCTTCGAAAGGGGAGTAGTCTTTGGTGCGTTTATTTTGCCTTGTTTTATGATTTCGGTTTCATCATTTTGTTTTGCCAGTCCAGAGCCTCCCAAGTGCTAGCTTGTCCTTCAACTTGGTCACTATTCGATTCAATTTTTGACTTTCGGTTCCACTTTGATTTTTGCTCTCTCTCTTCCACTTTAATTCGTTCTGTATAGCTTTCTCTTTTTTATTTTTTATTTCTAAAAAATGGCTTAGTAGATTTCATAAAAAAATGGCTTAATTTGAATATGTACTTCTCAGGTTTTGGTATTGCGAGTTTGAAGAAGTTCCTTAGGAGTTTGGTTTTTGTCCCTTTCACTGATAAAGGCCTCTGTCCAATTTGGGAACAGCATGAGGAGACCAGTAGTCATACTTTGTGGAACTGTGCTGTGTGCGCAGATTCATCAAGCATCTTACAAAAATGAAAGTGCATGGATGGAGATTTTTATAACACATGGAAAAATGTTGTCTCATCTTTACAAAAATCTGAGATTGAAGCTTGTGTATATAGAAGAAGAATAATGTTACTATATCTCTCTATTTTGCTTCCTCATTTTGACTGTAAATACATTTAATTGTTTTTAAATTTTTTCTTTTATTTAGTGGTTAAGAAAGTGACTAGTATTAGTGCATTGATATTTTTTTATGTTTTTAAAAAATGTTAACAAAATATGAATAGGAAAAAAAAATTAAAATAGTGAATTTTGCCTAGTAGCATGCCGAACGGTTTCTATTCGGCGGCACCCTTGTAGCACTCTTAGAAGAATATGGGTGAGGAGGAATAGGTTTGTTTTTTAGGGTAAGTTTAAGAGCCCTTTGAATTTGCTACAGGGAGCGATGGTGGAAGTACCAAATTATCAGTGGAAGTAGAAAATTATTAGCAAGCTCAACTAAGTACTAAAGATCAAACGGTAGTTGCAAATCAGAGGAGCATTGCAGTTAGATGGAGCAAGCATGAAGTTAGTTGGTATAAGGTGAAATGAGATGCTGCACTGGATGTGAAGAAGTCTACTATGGGAGGTGGTATAGTGGTAAGGAACTGGGACTGTGAGTTGGTGGCTTCTACTGGTATGCCAAGGAGATTCATATATACGCAGTCCATTACAGACTGAAGCTTTGGCACTAGAGAGAGCTATAGAATTTAGCATTGACTTAGGTCTTCAGCAGATGATATTTGAAGGGGATGCCCTTGAAGTGGTTAATGATGTTAAGAGTAGTGAAGAGTGTTGGGAATTTGGACCTCCCAAATTCACCCCACTAGGATCTACCCTTTGCAGGAATAATAAGAAAAATAGAGAAATAATAACAACACAAGAAATTTACGTGGAAACTCCAAAACAGGAGAAAAACCACCAGACCCAGAGAAGAAAATTCACTATGTGAAAAATTGTTACAATCACACAATTTTTCTCCTCACCACACCTACAAAGCTACCCCACTAGTAAAACTTTAACTTTACACCTCTTCCTTTTTACAAAAGGTTAATAGAGGAATTTAACTAAAGTCAAAAGTTACTAGATAAGCTTTCAACTGGTGCACTTAAACTAAGAGGCTAAGCCTCTTATTTATAACCTTAAAAACCTGCTTCTTTCTTATTTCCCACCGATGTGGGATTACAAAAGTCAACAATCTCCACCTTGTGACTTTGACTGGTCCCACAGCCAAACTTCACCTCAATGAAGATCTTCATAACTTCCGCTATCATGCTTCACCATAAAAGCATACCCACTCAGAATAAATCAATTCCAAGAATTTCACTTCGACCCATGTCGAAAATAACCTTGCTGAAGATTATGGTGTAACTTCCACGTTTGGCTCTCCTGGAAGTTCATCAGCCATCGACATGAATTTCCACCACACACCCTGCATCAATGCCAAACCAATGCCTGTGTGCAAACTTGTGGACCCGCTAACATTAACACATCCTCTATCATGGCAAATTTGGGAATTAGCGACATGCCATGAGGATGTACATGTCTCTTTTTAAAGAGCAAAATCTTCCATGGAGAGAGACACAATATTAGCATCATTTCCAGTATCTCCATTTACTGACTTGGAGCCACTTGCCGAACCTGCTCCAGCTCTTGGACAATTTTTCTTGACGTCCCCAGATTATCCACACTCCCAGCAGACTACTTTCTTCTTCATGGAGTTCTTCATCTTCCAATTTCCAGCTGCTACCATTACTGAGTTCTCAAGTGGAGCATTACTTCCACTACTTAATCTTCTCTCTTCAGAAAAGATTTTACTGGTAACTTCTGAAAAAATTATTTTCTCCTTCCCATGTATCAAAATAGGTTTCATGTGCTCATAGGAAAGTAGAAGAGACCAGATGAGTCTCAAGGCTTGATCCTCATCATCAATTTTAACTCCAATAGCTTCTAACTCAGCGACAATGCCATTGAGAACACTTAAATGATCTGAAATAGTTGTACCTTCATTCATCCGCAGTGTATGAAACTGCTCCTTCAGGTACACACGATTTGAGACGTCTTTCGTCTGATACAACTCTTCAAGTTTTTCCCAGAGTTCATTTGCCGTAAATATTCCATGCACATTTGCAAGAACAGTTTTGGCCAGGCACAGACGTATTGCACTTGCTGTTCTCAAATCCAAATCCTCCTAATCTTCATCGCTCATTTTATATCTGCTACTTTCACCAGTCACACTAGTACCAGTGCTGACTTCATGTTTTGGTCTGCCCTTCAATGCCTTGTGTAATCCTGATTGAATCAAGACATCCTTGACTTGTACTTGCCACAAGCCAAAATTGATTCTCCCATCAAATTTCTCCACCTCAAATTTGACAAGATTTGAAAGCCTACTTCCTGACATTGTTTTGATGAATTTACTGTAGAAATGAATAGTACGTCACTAAGTCAGTTCCCAGGAAAGATTGGAGGGTCACAATGGACACACTTAAAATTTCCAATCTCCTAGACAGAACCTTCTTAGACTGTACGTATCCACACTACCACATCAAAGCTCCACCCCACAAAAAGAACCTAGTAGCTCTGATACCAATTGTTGGGAATTTGGACCTCCCAAATTCACCCCACTAGGATCTACCCTTTGCAGGATTAATAAGAAAAATAGAGAAATAATAACAACACAAGAAATTTACGTGGAAATTCCAAAACAGGAGAAAAACCACCAAACCCAGAGAAGAAAATTCACTATGTGAAAAATTGTTACAATCACACAATTTTTCTCCTCACCACACCTACAAAGCTACCCCACTAGTAAAACTTTAACTTTACACCTCTTCCCTTTTTACAAAAGGTTCATAGAGGAATTTAACTAAAATCAAAAGTTACTAGATAAGCTTTCAACTGGTACACTTAAACTAAGAGGCTAAGCCTCTTATTTATAACCTTAAAAACCTGCTTCTTTCTTATTTCCCACCGGTGTGGGATTACAAAAGTCACAAAAGTCAACAAAGAGAACTGATTTTGGTATGGACAGATTGTAGAAGATATAAAAAAATTTCTTTTGTGATAGAGAGGTAAGGAAGATTGAGTATGCTCCCAGAGATAGTAATCAAGCAGCACATCATAGCTAAGTTAGCATTAGACTATGAGAAAGTAGTGTGGATAAAGAAGGGCCTGGTGAGATCATAGTGTATCAATTGCGAAAAGCATTGTAATGATGTAAAGCTCAATGAATAAGATTGATCTTTCTTTGATTAAAAGAAAAAAGAAAAAAAGATACAAACTGACCATTGTTATAATTTGCCATCATTAATAAATGCTAGCTACTACTCAGAAGGGACCTGCATATACAATAAAAGTTGCCAGTCATGGATATCTACCTCTTTTATTGATCATATAGTAGCAACTGATATCTGTGTTTGAAATATCGCATTCATTCAGATTCATCGACCTCTTGGGCATCTACTAACTTGATGTTTTGAGATATAATATACACAGAATCAAAATTTTTGAATGTCTTTTGAATTTTCAGTGGGAAGGATCCACCCTGAGCAACTATGTAAATAGATAGTTTGCTGCTTTCTCCTTTTAATTCCAGTTTGTCTGTAATTTGAACCTTTTGAGTGGTGGAAGATATTTCAGTTTGGAAGGAAATAAAAAAACATTTAAAAAAATTTTAATAAAAAAATAAAATAAAAAATAAATGGAAGAAGAAGAAAAGAAAGGAGGAAGGATTCATCGACCATTCATCTGCAATTGGTGGGCCACGTGGTACTAATTAGTTGGCAGTGAATAGGAAGTGTGGGGACCATTTCTGTCCCTTCTAAAAATGGACTGTGCTACATTCACAGAGATTATGATCTCTACCAATCAGTGCATAGTTTTTTTTTTTTTTTCTTTCACCATTTTTCTAAATTATTTAAATATTTTTAAAAAATAAAAAAATATAATATATTCATTTAAAAACACTTACTTAATAGTTAAGTAAAAAAAAATTAAAAAAATTAAAAAATTCAGTAAAGATTTTCAGTAAAACATTTATGTAGATCGAACTAGTATTTTCCTTAAAAAATAAGATAAAAAAAAAAATAGATTTGCGTCATAAATGCGAAAGATTCTTGCGTAGGAAAGCCTAATATATAAATATATATAATATTAATTTTATTCATATATCTTCGTTTGTTCGTAGTAGTTTACTTTCGAACATATTAATTTTATATTATATAAAATATATTTAGTTCCAACATAACTTTAATAGATAAGATTCAAGTGTTGTTCTTTTAATGATGATATCCAGCTACCGTCACATGGTAGGGCGTTGGCGTGAGTGAATAGGAAGCTGTGTGGGAACCTGTTTCTGGCCCTTTCAAAAGTTGAAAAAAAAAAAATAAAGATTGAATTTGTATGGCTTAACTTGTATTCTGAATTAACAGAAAAGATTCTTGTCTTGCGGATCAGATGATAATCTGTCGGAGCTGACGAGTGGGGGAAGAGAAAGGGTTTGAGGTCGGGGTTGGGGAAGAAAGGAAGAAAGTGATGAATTTATGATTACGATATGGAGAATAAGAGGAATGAGGAAACGAGATGGAGTGTGAGAGTGAGAGGTCATACGGAATTAGAGATGTAGGGAGGGAGGGAGAGAGGAGCGAAATTGAGAGAGACAGATGGAGATAGAAGGAAATGGAGAGTAAAAAAGTAAATAGATGAAAACGCACCGCTTTATTAGATGATGTAGGCAAGCTGCTTGCAAGCCGGCCGGTTACACCCGACGCTTGCATCCAACATTTTTCATATATATATCACATTCAGATTAATCGACCATTCATCTATTTTGGAATCGTGACACAGAATGACGACACTGGGCCAATATATGAATTTAAGCCCATATAAAAAAAATACATGTTTTCAAACTTAGAAATAAATAAAGTCTACATCTAAATTATTAAAAATTAATCTAAATTAATCACAATCCCTAAATAAAGTTTATAAATAAATATTCAAAAATATCATACATTAATATAAAACTATTACAAATAGTTTGAGTACTCTAGAAAGAAAAATCTATTAGAATTTAGAAATAGTCTCTCCAAGGTACCAAGCTAGTGTCCAAGATGCACTGTACAATATGTTAATAACCATGTTAATTACCATATGAACATGAAAAAAGAAAAACATAAAAAACATGGATGAAAATGAGAATATGATGTCTAAAAAATTAAGGTACTTGAAATAGAAAATGTAAGAAAATAAATACAAGCCTATAAGGAATGAATTAACAAACTGTATGTGTATTAATGCGTGCCCGAACTAGATTGCAATTGAACTTTTTTTTTTTCCCAAATTTGAACCTATATCAATTGAAATCAAAATTAATTTCAAATACAAAACATCAAACAACTTACAACAAAGAATTAATTAAGAGTATTTACCGCTTCCATCTTACTCGTCGTCCTCCTCGCAATAATCCACATAATCCACCATCTCTCAAACTAGAATCAGTTTCCTTTCAATCCAATTCTGAGTAAAAATCAAAGCCTCTACAATAGTAGAAGATAATGAACTCCTAAAATGATCCAATATATGCCTCTGGTGCTAAAGCGGGACTCTAGGGTTATTGTAGAAATAGGAATGACCAAACACTATGATCTGTCTCCCCAATGATAGGATATTTGACAATATTTATATTCAACCAAACCAAAATATCAAACTCTTCCATAGAGGAGTGTAACTCCACTGACAAATGTCTTTCCGAGTCTACTTGACCATCTCAATTCTTCTTCTGCTCTTATGTATCACCAAACCGCATACCCCACTTATGCTTTCTTGTCTTCCTAGTGCTGGCAGGAGGTGAAGCAATGGTAGATGATGGAACCTCGGTTCTAGCCTCCTTGAATGAGGTAAACCCATTATACAACCTACTGAGAATGTTGTTAACACTCAACACAAGTTGATCCACCCATAATTTCCCATTAATACTTTCCAACCCATGTACCATTCCATCAATGTTGTAGAGTGGGTTAAGGACAATTGCACTTCCTTGTAGAAAAAATCAAATCATATGCAAAAGGAATTATATTGATGGTAAGTGAGACGATTCCTCATTTGTTTGTTGGTCTTTGTTATGTAGCTTATGTTGAAAACTATAACTAGTTAATTGGTACATATATGGATCATTGTTTCGAAAATTTTTTATCTTTTGAGAGAGAATGTCCTCCAATACACTTAGAGAATGGCATCACCAAACAAGTGTCTTCTGTTATCGTTGCAAAGTGTAGGTGCCTTGACTTGTACGTGGGAGTTCTGGGTTTAGTTAGTGCAATTGCAAACTATTACGTGCACGTTAAGATTCGGTCAAAAAGATTCATATCTTAAAAGAAACAATTACCGATCGTGCTGTCACCATGTAACATGGAATCTCACTTTTTGGTCAAGTATGCAAAAATTTTACTCGGTTGATCTGTATATTCTTTCTTGAAGGTTTAGTAAATTAGCATATAATTTGCAGTAACTTGTCCAAACGAGGCCTAGTAAATTAGCAAATTGCATTTTTCAATCATTTGATTTTCCCTATGTTACATTAATAATTAACACGTTTATCTGGCTTTGGAGTTGGGAGTAATTAATTAGTTTTTATGGGTTTTTACGAACGACTTTATATGCTAAAGAAAGACTTGAGTAAAGGGCCGGATGGACTCATGCCAATGCTTCACTCAATATTATATATATATATATATATATATATATCTATTTGTCAGAAGATAAAGACATATGACCATTAATAATATTCACCACTTGCTAGCTTCTGCATCTTCAATATTAATGCAGCTCACTCCTAATTAGATATATGCAGCATCGATCTACGGCACTTCCTGTCACTTATTGCTTTAATCTAAATTATCTTCTTGTTTCCTCGCTCCAACTTTAACTGCAGGTTCATTTTCTACTCTAAATTAATTATGCATGTCTGGCTATTACCATCGAGTTTTGATATGCGTTCAATTTTCCCTTCTTTTGTGATGTGTGATTAATATGGGGGAGATGTATTGGAGGAATAAGTTAATACTATTGAAAGTGGTGAACTTGAAATTTAAAACACAAGACTAGAACAACAAGCAGAGCTATTTTTTTTTTTATTTTTTCAGAATTGCCTAGGGAAAATTAATTAAGAAGATCTACTAGAGGACGTCAGCCTTCTATGGAAAATTAGTTAAGAAGATCTACTATGAGAAATTAGCAGTCTTAAATATATTTTGCTTTTAAATGGAAGAGAACCAGTGTGTGTTTGATGTTTTTATAGATGTAGGTATAGTTGGTGACATTGATTCCAAAAAGTCTACTTTAGGGTACTTGATTACTTTTTTAGGAGGAGTTATGTTATGACAATCCTGACTGTAGAAATGTGTGGTTTTGTCAACCGCAGAGGATGAGTATATTGCAATTAGTGAACCTAGTAAGGAATTGCTATGGATGAAGAAGTGCTTAGAACAACTTGGTTAGAAATTAAATAAACTAGAGAATTATATTCTTATTTGTGATAGTTAGAATGCCATCACTAAGAATTGCTAAGAATTCAACATTTCATTTAAAACCCTATAGCTAGCATATTGATGTGAGGTATCACTATATTCATGATTTATTGGAGATAAAATTATTACAGAGTGAGAAAATCCATAATAATGAAAGTGGGTCAAATATGATGACAAAAACAATGCTTATGCAAAAACTCAAAGTATGTAGAGGAAAAGCAAGTATGGTGGAACCCTTCACATAGTTTAGAAACATTAAGAGAAAAAGGAGATAATAAAAATGTTTTTCACACTACAATAAATATAGTTTTTAGTGATGGATTGAAGATAGTGACAGTCTCCAAACCGTCACAAAAAGTTTTTTATGTGACAGTTTGTGGGAACTATCACTAAATGTTGGGGAAGAAATTTGTAACGTTCGAACGTTTTAATTAATTTGTTCACAAGTCACATTAACGTTTGAACATTATGTATATTTACGTGCGAATGTAAAATTTTTTAGCGCCAACGTTCGAAAGTTATATGTAATTACGTGTGAACGTAACAATTATTAGCGCCAACGTTCAAATGTATAGTTGTAAAGTTTGAACGTTATATGTTAATTTGTAAAAATTCATCATAATATATATTTGTTTAATATTAAGGTTGCATAATAGTAAATAAAATTGAGAGTATAAATTAAGCTACAATACATACATTAAATAATATTGTCCATTACATATGTCAAAAATAGAAAACAAAATATGATTAATTTTTACAAATGACATTTAGAACTGCTGGTTTATAAAAGATCGAAACTCCTCAGTCAATGTCTCAACCTTATTATTTAGCACATCTACATGATGTGTAAGATGTACGACAGTTTGATCTATATGCGCAATCTGTCTATCGATCTGTTGGTCTATATGCGCCTTCATATCTGTTATCACTGCATCAACCCAAGCAGGTTGCACATCCCCTACAGATGTAGTCGCCGGCTGCTGACTAGTACTCGTAGACGGGGAAGCAACACTGGCCCCAACATCAGTCGGAGGAACAAGATCTGATATAGGAGCGGCATGACACTGAGCTGAACCTCTCCCCTATGCAATGCTCCTACGGTGTGGTCATGTCGATGGGGCTCATCTGGTTTAATATCATATCCTCCACCTAGAGTGGCACTCCCCGGGCTAGTAATAAGTGGCTGATGATGACTCCGTATGGGAGATTATCCGTTGTAACAATGCTGGCCTCGTAACGAATCCGCTCAAATATAATGAGTGGTAAGTTAATGGATCTCCACTTGTCAAGCGAATAAGGAACTGTGCGCGAGCCCAACTGAATGTGGTCTTATGTGCCACAGGGTCTACATTTGTTGCAACAAAAATTTGCAACACGCTAAAGAAAGGCAATAGCTAATTCTGGCTGAAGGAGTTCGGCCTATCCAGCTTTGTCTGGTCTGTGTTAGTGAGGATGTAGAAATCCTAATCCCGCTCATCATCACCAACCTCAGAAGCAATATCCTCGCCTCGGGCCGATCTCCCTGATCATTGGGCATAGTGTCAACAGGACCCATAGATGAAGCAGAAGTGGCTGGATCTGCCTCAAAGGTGCCAGGAGCAAATGCAGCTACTGTGTCACCAGCTTGAGCAGCTGTCGCCTCAAGCAGTATCCGCAAAACCTGGAGTAACTCGGGGATAACATCAGCCTAGAACTCAAACTGTACACTGCGTACAGTGAGGGTATGGGATGATACATCATTAGGCATGGTCGTCATCCTAGTGTAAAACTTCCGAACCATTGAGGGGTAAATCTTTCTCCTCAATGTGCAAATTGGGCCCCAGCCTCTCGTGATGAAGACGTCTATGAGCGTCTTCTGCTCCTAGTTGAACTTATCATACTGATTAATCAGAATTTCTCATTCACCCATAACAGTTCGTGCCCCCAGCCGAACAATGTCTGGATTGCCTTCATCCCTTCCTTGTTTCTTGGTTATCATAAAGTGAGCCATATCCTGAAACAAAAAGAATACAAGTTAAAATATAAGAAAATAATCCCTAAATTTACATATATATACATATTACAACATATACACAATTAAAATATCATCATTATAAATTTACATAATTTTGACAGTAAATATATTAAAAAATTTCACAATTTTAATACCCAAAATAATAATAATAAGACGAGAAAATAGAAATTAAATTAAATAGAAATATGTTCGAACGTTACTTATTTGACGTTCGAACAATAAATTACGTCCGAATGTACAACGATTTTACGTTGAACGTGCATTAAGATAGTCGAATGTAAACTATTAACATTCGAACGATGATACTCAAACTAATATAAAAAATTTACGTCCAAATGTAACTTCAAACAAATGTTCGAACGTATTCAGATCTGATCCGAATGTGAATTTGATCCAAACATCCTATAAATATGTTCTAATGTTTTATTAATGTGCAAACGTATTATCCAATGTCATCATTAAACGTTTGATAGTAATTATATTAAATTCACTTGATTACATCTGAACGTTAAAATGTAACGTTCAGACGTAATGAATTCCAAACGTCACACGTTCGGACGTATTTGCTAACAAAAGAATATGAACGGTTTACTTTCGACTGTTTAATCCAACGTCCTTTAAAAACGTTGGATAAAAACGTTTGAATGTTAACATTTACGTTCGCACGTTATAACGTAACGTTCAGACGTAAGTAAACTAAAACATCACACGTTCGAACGTTTATTTTTAACGTCTAAACGTTATGAGATAGAATGGCTGAGTCAACTCAGCCATTTTCAAAAGCTTTGAAACGTGCGTTTTGAAGCAAAAATAAACCATAAAACTACTCTATAAGCTATGGAAAATGTTTCTACGGTGGTTGTTTACCGTTTAACACGGTAAACAACCAATGGTGGCCGGAAAATCAAGAACAAAATCCGGCCTTGGTGGGTTTCGAATTTTTGAAACCCACCGATAAAATTGAAAGTGTCTATATGAAACGGAGAGGGCACATTACCTTTTAGTGACGGTTGCGGTGGCGTAGGACGGCAGATGCGGCGGCATGCATGGCAGAGAGAAGGACGTTCGGATTGTTTTTGGATGAAATGAGTCTTCCACTGCCATCGGGCAAGACTTTATATACAGTTAACGTTCGAACTTATACATACATACGTTCGAACATTTATTAAACATTCAAACGTATTGTGTTTAACATTCGGACATTTCACATTAACGTCCGCACGTATAGCAAATGACATTCAAACGTATTCAATAAATTATATGATTTTATATAGTTATAGATATTATGTATTATAATAACTATAAAATATATATTATATATAATAGTACTAATATATAACAGCGGATAGTATAGTATATATATATATATAATTTATTAAATATCAGTAGATGATATATTATAATATATATAATATTATATATTATATATTATAATATTTAATAAATTATATACTATAAAATATAATATTTTGTTTAATAAATATTATATAAACTATACTATACTATAGTTATATATTATATAGTTATAATAGATTATAATATATAATATATAGTAGTATATATACTATATACTACTATAGTAAATGTAGTATATACTACATTTACTATAGTAGTATATAGTATATATACTATATATAGACTGTAGTAGTATATTATATAAGACTACTATAGTATGTATTATATATTATATAATATAGTATATATAATACTATTAATATATATATCATATTTGTTTGTATAATAGTATTAATATATAATAACGTATAATATATAATATATATAATATTTTGATGTAGTATAATAACTATATACTACATATTATGTAGTATATATACTATATATAGACTATAGTAGTATAATATACTACTATATTATGAATATATATATTATATAATATATATCAACTATATACAATTAATGAAGATTATTTTTTCATTTAATCAATGAAAATTGAGTTTACATAAAATTATATATTATTATATATAATAATATATATATTTTGGAAGCAATCCGTTCAAACATATTAGAAAAATGGGCGGGATTTTTCCCGCTTTAAGGTAGAACTCTAAAACGTTCGAACGTTTTGTTTTTACGTTCAAATGTTCATTAATGAGCATCCGAACGTAAAACTATTACGTGCACGTTAAGATTCGGTCAAAAAGATTCATATCTTAAAAAAAACAATTACTGATCGTGCTGCCACCATGTAACATGGAATCTCACTTTTTGGTCAAGTTTGCAAAAATTTTACTCGGTTGATCTGTATATTCTTTCTTGAAGGTTTAGCAAATTAGCATATAATTTACAGTAACTTGTCCAAACGAGGCCTAGTAAATTAGCAAATTGCATTTTTCAATCATTTGATTTTCCCTATGTTACATTAATAATTAACACGTTTATCTGGCTTTGGAGTTGGGAGTAATTAATTAGTTTTTATGGGTTTTTACGAACGACTTTATATGCTAAAGAAAGACTTGAGTAAAGGGCCGGATGGACTCATGCCAATGCTTCACTCAATATTATATATATATATATATATATATATTTGTCAGAAGATAAAGACATATGACCATTAATAATATTCACCACTTGCTAGCTTCTGCATCTTCAATATTAATGCAGCATCGATCTACGCCACTTTCTGTCACTTATTGCTTTAATCTAAATTATCTTCTTGTTTCCTAGCTCGCTCCAACTTTAAGTGCAGGTTCATTTTCTACTCTAAATTAATTATGCATGTCTGGCTATTACCATCGAGTTTTGATATGGATTCAATTTTCCCTGCTTCTTTTGTGATGTGTGATTAATATGGGGGAGATGTATTGGAGGAATAAGTTGATACTATTGAAAGTGGTGAACTTGAAATTTAAAACACAAGACTAGAACAACAAGCAGAGAAATTTTTTTTCTTTTTTTTTTTTTTTAGAATTGCCTATGGAAAATTAATTAAGAAGACCTACTAGAGGACGTCAGCGTTCTACAGAAAATTAGTTAAGAAGATCTACTATGAGAAATTATCACTCTTAAATATATTTTGCTTTTAAATGGAAGAGAACCGGTGTGTGTTTGATGGTTTTATAGATGCAGGTATAGTTGGTGACATTGATTCCAAAAAGTCTACTTTTAAGATACTTGATTACTTTTTCAGGAGGAGTTATGTCATGACAATCCTGACTGTAGAAATGTGTTGTTTTGTCAACCGCAGATGATGAATATATTGCAATTTGTGAACCTAGTAAGGAATTGCTATGGATGAAGAAGTCCTTAGAAGAACTTGGTCAGAAATTAAATAAACTAGAGAATTATATTCTTTACTTGTGACAGTTAGAATGCCATCCATCTCAGTAAGAATTCAACATTTCATTTAGAACCCTATAGCTAGCATATTGATATGAGGTATCACTATATTCGTGATGCATTGGAGATAAAATTATTACAGATTGAGAAAATCCATAATAATGAAAGTGGGTCAAATATGATGACAAAAACATTGCTTATGCAAAAACTTAAAGTATTTAGAGGAAAAGCAAGTATGTAGAACCCCTCACATAGTTTAGAAACATTAAGAGAAAAAGGAGATAATAAACATGTTTTTCATGTGGTCATCGCATGCATGGAACTCAGCTCATGAGAACGTTCCAGCTTGTAGATCAGTCGTAATCGTAGTCTCGTAGGTCAAACTATTACGTGCACGTTAAGATTCGGTCAAAAAGATTCATATCTTAAAAGAAACAATTACTGATCGTGCTGTCACCATGCAACATGGAATCTCACTTTTTGGTCAAGTTTGCAAAAATTTTACTCGGTTGATCTGTATATTCTTTCTTGAAGGTTTAGCAAATTAGCATATAATTTACAGTAACTTGTCCAAACGAGGCCTAGTAAATTAGCAAATTGCATTTTTCAATCATTTGATTTTCCCTATGTTACATTAATAATTAACACGTTTATCTGGCTTTGGAGTTGGGAGTAATTAATTAGTTTTTATTGGTTTTTACGAACGACTTTATATGCTAAAGAAAGACTTGAGTAAAGGGCCCGATGGACTCATGCCAATGCTTCACTCAATATTATATATATATATATATATATATTTGTCAGAAGATAAAGACATATGACCATTAATAATATTCACAACTTGCTAGCTTCGATCTGCATCTTCAATATTAATGCAGCTCACTCCTAATTAGATATATGCAGCATCGATCTACGGCACTTTCTATGACTTATTGCTTTAATCTAAATTATCTTCTTGTTTCCTCGCTCCAACTTTAAGTGCAGGTTCATTTTCTACTCTAAATTAATTATGCATGTCTGGCTATTACCATCGAGTTTTGATATGGATTCAATTTTCCCTTCTTAATTTTGTGATGTGTGATTAATATGGGGGAGATGTATTGGATGAATAATTTGATACTACTGAAAGTGGTGAACTTGGAATTTAAAATACAAGACTAGAACAACAAGCATAGCAAATTTTTTTCTTTTTTTTCTTTTAGAATTGCCTAGGGAAAATTAATTAAGAAGATCTACTAGAGGACGTCAGCCTTCTACGGAAAATTAGTTAAGAAGATCTACTATGAGAAATTAGCACTCTTAAATATATTTTGCTTTTAAATGGAAGAGAACCAGTGTGTGTTTGATGGTTTTATAGATGCTGGTATAGTTGGTGACATTGATTTCAAAAAGTCTACTTTAGGGTACTTGATTACTTTTTCAAGAGGAGTTATGTCATGATAATCCTAACTGTAGAAATGTGTTGTTTTGTCAATCGCAAAGGATAAGTATATTGCAATTAGTGAACCTAGTAAGGAATTGCTATGGATGAAGAAGTGCTTAGAAGAACTTGGTCAGAAATTAAATAAACTAGAGAATTATATTCTTTACTTGTGACAGTTAGAATGCCATCCATCTCAGTAAGAATTCAACATTTCATTTAAAACCCTAAAACCAGGTATTAATCGCAACCGTCATTTGTATTTTTGAATAAATAGAAAAATAAGCATTATTATAAAAATATATATATAGATACTATGGCAATAAATTGGATTTTACATCATAATTTGATCCATTACAGGAGTTATTTGAAAATGTTATATCTATATAAATTGTTGTATCATATAAATATTTTTTTTAATGTGCTATACATATCTGATTGAAAATCCATACCACAAATACAAGTACTCAACACACTACAACAAATTCTTATGATTTTTTCTGCATCTAGATTCCAGATATATATATATATATATATATATATATATATCTACTTATTTTAAAATAACAAATGTGTAGATGAGTCTTGCATGTTCGAAGATTATAAATATCAATTTTCGGCTATAAAGGATATATAAGCCCCCGTCGCGGGGCGCCCCCGTCTCTATCTCACCAATTTCTGCGAACCTCCTCTCTCTCTTCGAAGAAGTAGAAAAATCTTCCTTCTAGCTTGAACTTGCCCTCCACGGAGTTCTCCATCATGTACTGTACATCCTGATTGTCTAATTACTCTTAGCGTACTCTCCTTGTCCGGTGGGTTTCTTTTGTCGATCTTGTTTTATTATTACGGTTTCATGATCGATTTGTTTTGCCAATCCCGGCCAGAACCTCCCCATGCAAGTGATTGTCCTTCAACTTTGTCATTAATATAATTCGATTCTATTTTTTTTGTCTTTTGGTTCTAGTTTGGTTTTTGCGTCTCTCTTCCACTTTCGTTCGCTTTGTGTTTAGTTTTTCTGTATATTAGGAGGAATTCTATTGAATTTCGTTAGAAACGGATTAAAGTTTAATGCGTTAAACTTCCGTAAGGAAGGATCCGAATTTTTTTTGCTAATTCTTGTTTCCAAAAGTTGAGTTGAAAAGTTCGCTGCTTCAAGTACCATATTCCTCGATCATTATGTATAATTATTGTGGATAATCGTCAAGTTAATAGATTTATAGTAGTACTAATTGGTCGATCTGGACATCAGAGTAGCGGTGTATTGCTTTTTTATAATTTTTTTGGTATGGATAGTACTAGTGGAAGAAAAGTACTGCCGCTACAAATATATTAGCTAGTGAACTCGCGTATTGATATGATACATTAATTCTAATTTATAATAAAACTAAAATGACAATCTAACTTTTTACATCAAAATATATTTGTATGTAATTTTACTTTTATAAAATTCTTTTGTGACCAAAGCATTCATCTTAGTGGAAATATATGCAAATTTGGACTCTTTGACAAAGTTTAGAATTCCATTCCATTCTGCAAGGAACAACCGTCAGAGTTTCTTGTTTTGGTCTAGTACCTTGTACACTATACATCCATATTGCATTTTGTTCCAAATTCAAGCCCGTTTCAGCCAATTCTTGTTTACATTCCATTCTAGACTGTTTTAATTGAAATTTTATAATTTTATTAAGTTTGGATGACATTTTTATAAATTGCAAATCTATATGGCATTCATGTGATTTTAAAATCTAAAAGAGAGTTATTAGTTAAATTTTTTTTGTACCTTTGAATATGTCCCCTAATTCTTTTAAATCTCATTATTTTTAATAATTTTTCATCTCTTAATTTTTTGAGTACTATTACTACCAATACTGGGCCATCTGAATCCTACTGCTCAGATGACTCTTGATGCGGCACAAACACGTAGCGTCACGTGGTTTCTTATATATATATATATATATTAAAATGAAAGGGTGTTAAAGAATACAAAAAGAGGAATTATATAGAAATATATATTCTACCTCTTTTGTGTTTGTATTTTTGTTGTATTATTTTATTTTTTAATGAACTACGTGGCATGACAGTACCATGTGGAGAGGGTCATCTGAGCGATAAGTTTCAGATGACCAAGTAGCATTATTCTTAATTTTTTTCTTTGTTTTCCTTGTGTTTCAACTCAAGTTTATGACTCTTTAATATTATATGGACTCTAATATTTCTTCATGTTTTAAATGTTTTCAACATATATTCATTTTATAAATCTTAATTCTTCCGTGTATATATATAGCTAATCCTGAACTGCCATATTGAAATGTACGGTATCAAAATATTATGTTCCAATTTTATTAAACCAGAATGATCACCAAAACAGAATTTAAAATATTGTTGTTTGGTAGTCCACTGCACGGGCCATCACTACCACTAACTTTGTTCCTATCATCCTTCGACCTTTTATTGATTACTTCTTGTAAATTAAGGTGCACAAGAAATTTTGCGACCATGGTGCCTTAAAACTATCAATTCTTATAGGGCGAAACTTGGGGAGGATGTGCGATGAAATGCAAATATTCTAATTTCAACTTGTACCTCTCTGCAGGTTTTGGTATTGCGAGTTTTCGTGGTGCATGAAGAAGTAATTCCTTGGGTTGATCAACTTTTCAGGGCTCAATTCTTCATTGGGAAAGCCGTGTGTTATTATAACCAAGATGAGGAATTTAAGTGGTAATGAGATGCTTCAGTTTTTGCAAGCACGTACTGTCAATGATTTTAGAAGCAAATAAATTAAAATCTGGCAGTGTTACTTGAAATAATTTTCCAGGTAGAGTGTTGGTTTTTGTATAGTTCTACCGTGATTATTATTATTTTTTTTTTATAGGAAACATGGTGAAATTTCATTAATAAAAGAAAGTTACAGACAGTTATCAAACCAAATGGTTTGAGAAGTAAAGTCTGGACAACAATCACACTACATGGAGATACTCTCAACATTCCAAGCAAATCGACCAAGAATGTGAGTAACCCTTCTCAACATCCAAGCAAATCAGGCAAGAATGTAAGCAGCCCAATTGCCTTCTCTATATACATGTTAAAATTTGCATTCTACAAGCAGTCCCTGTAGCTTTCTGATTTCACTTAATAATGGAACCAACAATGCATCAGATTCAAGTTCATTTTTGAGCACTTGTACAGCCATCAAACAGTCTGATTCCACCGTCAATCTTTGGATACCCATACTCACACACAGCTGTAAAGCTCGAAATATAGCCACCAGTTCAATGGCTTCAGCATTGTTCACTTCAAACTCAACTTTGCTAACTGCCAACAGAACATTACTAGTCCCATCTCTGAGCACCAAACCCACACCTGCTTTATGAACCTCATCAAAAACAGCACCATCCACATTTAGTTTCAACCAACCAGTTGTTGGGGGCTTCCAGTCATAATAAACTCGAGCCTGTGGCTTAAGCAATTGTCTCAGATCAGTAAATGCCCTTATAACAGAAAGAGCATAGTCAATGATCTGTTGAACTGCAATAGTCTTCTGCTCATGAACCATTTGGTTTCTTCTCCACTAAAAACCCCAGGCAATAGCAAATAAAGAGGCTAGTTCTCCCTCCTGTCCCTTGTCTAACACTACCAATGCTATCTGCATTTCAAACAAATTTTTTCCTATATGTTTTATCATAGGGATGTAAGAAAACCAGCTGGAATGTATATCTTGACTGTAAAATAAAGTATGAGCTGTGTCTTCAATTTGTTGCTTGCAAAAACAGCAGGGCCGCGCCCCTCGATATAAACATGTTTCTTATGTAGATTTGGTTGAGATGGTACCCTCCTTGCATGCCCTCCAAGTAAAGACCTTTATTTTATTAGGGACTTTCAGTTTCCATAATGCCTTCCATAAAGATTGTTGTTGCCTTTCATTTGAACATTCCCTTGATCTGCACCATTGTAGCTTCTCCTTAAAGAATCTGTAACTGCTTGTCACACTAAACTTTCCACTTATTTCTTGTGACGCAATCATCTTATCTGGATAGATCATTACTTTTAAAATATCTGCAACCAAGCTTGGATTGAAGAGAGCTCGAAGCTGTTCCACTTGCCAACCTCTAGTAACTGGATCAATTAATCTGTCGATAGAGACTCCTCTAAATTGATCAGAAATTAATATGTCTACCGTGATTAATTTGATTATTAATGTCAAATCAAAAGAAAATTTGATTATTAATGGGATCATTATCATGTAAAAATATTTCTCTAGATTCTTTACAATATCTGAAGGCATCATTAATACGGCATTTTAAATATTAGCATATTCTATGGATTAAATTAATATAGATCAATCCGTCTTTGAATATTTAGATTTTTTTAAGAACTTGTAATTGAAACATCCGTTAATTTATAAGAATGCTTAGTTCCATCTATTAAGAAAACGTTCTATGTGGAGTGTAAAATTTATACAATGCCTTAAAAATGTTATTTTATCTTCCTATTTTTTGTATGTGACATCAAATGATTGATAAATAACAAAAGATCATAGTAAATAATTTTCTACTCATGATTTAATAACACATCAAGGATGAGTCCGTAATGATAATAGTTAAAATAATAATGAATATATAGCAGTTGTCATGTTGACTATATGTGTGTGTGCATGCATGCGCATGTATATATATATAATTGCTACCTCTCTGTTAATGTTTTTGGGTCTGTAAATATATATATATATATATATATATATATGTAAATACACACACACATATCATGTTGTGCTGATCAGGGACATGGATACTGAGAGGCAAGGTCCCGAGAATGATGGTACTGGTTCAGAAAAAAAGACAACAATAAAAAGGGCAATTGGCCTTTTGACGGGGAATTGGGATGTGGCGTTTTTAGTGGTGTGATAGGTCCCAACTTAGAAATTACAACGTAAATAACAAGTTCTCTTCGGGTGAGAAGTACCGCAAGATTGAATAAGATTTTTCGTACCCTTTTCATTGATAACGGCGGCTTCCTTAAATATGTAAAGCCTGGTACAATCAAATCCGAAATACAAGCAAACTGGTAGCTAAAGCTACGGAATGGAAACACACGTAAAGTAGATCATGTGACTTACGTAAAATAACAAACTAACACGTAAATAAACAAACTAACAGAAATACATTAACGACGTAAAACGTGCAACTGCAAGAGACCCAGTCCACACCGTTGCACCCATTGCCATCTTCACGTGCCATTACTCCTTCACGTCCCCCTGCATGCCGCATGCACAGCCCTTTACGTACGGCCATCTACGTTCCTTTTTATCCCAAGTATTTGGGATTTGGCCGAGGAGCTCTGGCTGACCTTCGTGGCCTATCATGGTGTGCGTAGTTGCAGTAGCAGTGGACCCTTTGTTCTTTTATCTTCCTTTCATCGACGAGTCTACCAAATGCATTGAGTTAGATACCACTTTGGAAATCATTGCTATTTGTGTGCGATCGTTCCTTGATTTGATTGCTATTTGGTATCTGATTGCAAGAAAAAAAATACATGACCGGCCTGACATGAAGTGTTCAGACTACGTAATTAACATTCTCAGCATTCTTCCAGTTCCCCAGGTATTATGACAAACTTAAAAATGGATCGGAACAAAAAGTTATTCCATGGACCGATCTCCTCCATTAATTATATTTATGAACATGAACAGGTGCTAGTGCCAATTATATTTTCAGAAATGAGAAATTCGGAATTCCGGGACGGAAGGAAATTCCTAAATGCAGTTGTTCTTTTGCAATATGTGCCAAGGATTTTCCGTATCTACAGATTGTGGAAAATAGTCAACAAGAATATCAAGCCAAGGCCTAAAGTGAATGCAGAAAGGAACAAGAATACGAAAGGTTTTATGGTGATGAAAGCTGGATTCAATCTCTTTCTGTATCTCATTGCCAGTCATGTATGTTACATGATGATATTTCATCATTTATTATCATATTTTATAATTAATTACACTACTAATCAGTACTATTATTTATAAAGAGATGGATGAAATATTTAACTTTCATCATCATCATCAGGTACTGGGTGCCTTTTGGTACTTCTTCTCCATCGAACGAGAGACCACGTGCTGGCACATGGCCTGTAAGCCTGATGCCGGATGTAGCAAGACTTCTTTTAACTGTGGTCATGGTTCTAGCAATAACACAATAGTTTTAAATAATTTTTTCTCTTTAGAAAATCCAAATACCACTCTCTTTGATTTTGGAATATTCCAAGAAGCCCGTCGATCTCGTATTCTGGAGTCCATGGATTTTCCGCGAAAGACCATTTTCTGTTTTTGGTGGGGCCTTCGAAATTTGAGGTTCGTGCATGTTACACTTTTTATTTATTTATTTTTTTCTTGAGATACATAATCATACATGCATTTTGTTCCTTTAAATTACTTTCCACATCCATTTTACAATGTAATCAAACATAAAATATTGAAAGTACCACTTTGAGACATAACTAAATCTTACTACCAAAAATACTAAGATGTGCATGATGATCATCAGCTCTTAATATCCAACCATCCATTAAAATTATGCCATATACATGATACCTTTTTTTTTTTTCTTTACTTATTTCAATGAATAAAATCGAATGAAAGTGATATTTGATTAAAAGTTATAGTTTAAATGCATGTCCGACGTGCATGTCAAGTAGTAATTCAGCTACCACAATATTAATTTCAACAAATTAAAGATAATAACTTGAAGGTAAAAAGACGTTATAAATTGTTATTTATTTTGAGCATATATATATTAATGTTTTTTGATCATTTTCTAGCAGTTCATTTGGTCAAAACCTTGAAACAAGTTCTTATTATTGGGAAAACTGCTTCACAGTTTTAATATCGATCTTTGGCTTGCTTCTGTTTTTATACTTCATCGGAAATTTGCAGGTTGGTACTGTTGATCATCATCTTCGGGTTCTTATTATTTCCATAATTATGTGTATATATGAATAGAGTAATAATGCTATACACCATACTCTCATCATACTTTTATCCTATTAAGTAAGATGTGACACTTTATCACCATCGGATGATAAAGAAGCATGCAATAAATAATCAATCAAAGGTGATAAATGTATCACTTCTTACTTATGGGATGAAAGTAGGATGGTAGTATAATATATAAAATTTTCCATATGAATATTTTTTAACTTTAATTATTTTTATCTATTCAATTCTTGACAGCTCAAGCATTTTTGAAAAAGTGGTGATATTTTATAAACATATATGTTTAGAGGTCCTTAATTTGAATTCTCACTTATTTAATTGAATATTCTATTTTAGGTCTTCTACTTATAATTAAAAGAGTCTGCTCACATATAAAGGTCTAAATTGAATGATTAAATTCCCATGTATCTTTGGACAAGTGGTTTGATAAAGTACGTGTTAGGCCAGGATGGTTTATCTATATTGATAAGTATTTTTTTCATATAATTTATATATTTGTATATTATTAGATTGGGGGATTCTTAATTTCCAATCCAATTTGGAGGAAAATCTTGTACTAATATTAAGAACAACGTTTTTCTCGAACTAAATTGGATGAAATTTTCTCCAACCCATTCAAAAGTATCATGTCATAGTCAATTTGAATTTCAAAAATTTATTAAGCACTAAAATCTATATCTTTGGCTATTATTAACTAAGAAAATTTCTACTTATCATCTATGTTTGTGTGTATATTTAATTAAGTGCTGACCGTATCAGCTCAAACTTTTTTAAAGAAAGTGGTGGTTTAATATATATGTTTAGAGGTCCTTATAAATTTGAATTCTCATCCTCATTTAATCGAGTATTTTATACTAGGTGATCTACTTATAAAAAGAGTTACATGGCTCGCATGTCATGAAGGTTTATTTAAATGAATAAATTCCCATATATCTTTGGGATAAATGGTTTGACAAAAGCACGTGTTAAGTGAGGAGGATGATTGATCTATGATATATTATTATATAATTTAATTTGCATGTTTGTATATAGTTAGGTTGGGGGATTATTCATTCCAATCCAATTTGGTGGAAAATCTTATACTAATCTTAAGAACAGAATTTTCCTCCAACCTATATTGGAAGAAGTTTTCTCCAACCCATGTTTTAAAAATATCATGTCAGTCTTGTAAATTTGAATTTGAACCATTTTAGCAAGCAATAAAATCTCTATCTTTGGTTATTTTTAATTAAAAAATGGCTAGTCATTAAAAGAATATAATGGATTTGTTGGAATTACTACATGTAATTTATGAGGAAACTGATCGACTTAATTGTGATGTGATAGCTGTACATGCAGTGGGAGACATCAGAAGAAATGAAGGAGCTATCTGTGCATAAGACATCAAAAGAAGTGGAGGAGATATCTAAGCATAAGCATGGTGCGATATCTAAGCAGACATCTAAAGAGCATGATGAGATATCTAAGCTGTTGGAGGTGATATATAAAGAGCATGATGAGATATCTAAGCTGTTGGAGGTGATATCTAAAGAGCATAATGAGATATCTAAGCTGTTGAAGATAAGGCCGCTGCTGCCGATAGCCCCCAAGTAATTTAGATTACAGTATCACTTAATAATTAATCTAGTATTATCAGATACTCTTGCTATTTAACGAAAGACAATATGTAATTTGTTTAAGCATATTACGTTGAGGATTAAATACTGCACTCATTTTTCAAGTCGTTAATTAAATTGCTAGTCGCTTGATTTGAATATTGGATGGTTATAAGCGTAGGAAACCAAATAAAATGAATGCTGGTCTAATAATAAATGAAAGCGCTAATATTGATGCACATTGTCAATTTGAGAAAGGAAAAAGTAAATTCCCACCCCCAAATTATTGGATGTTGTATTTTATATTTTGCTCATTATCCAATTATAATTGCTCATATAGATGGAACATAGTTATATATATATATATATATATATATATATATATATACATGGTATATTCTTATAAATTAATAAATTACTTTTATAATAAATTTAACGTATCATATGAAGTTAATCATATCAGTTTATCGATTATTTTTGCAAAATATATTTGAAAGAAATGTTATTTTTAAGATTTTATCTTTGCATTATATAGCAAAATTCCGAGATCTATTTTATATTAATTTGTATGTTAAGTTGTATATGTTAAGTTTTATTCGTTTACATTTGAACATATTAATTTTATATTATATAAAATGAAGTTAGTTCCAATATAACTACTTGATTGATTTCATATATACGTTATCAAGTATGAAATGAGATAAGATGAGATGATTTTTAAAAATTTTGTATATTTGGATTAGGAAGTGAGGTGAGATGGTTTTAACTTTTTAGATATTTGATATATGTAGTCCCTCCAATTATTGCATAGTATTTATAATTATTTTGTTTTATTTATGAGTATATTTATAAATATTAATAATAGTAATTTATAAATTACCTACTCAAATATAATTTTTTCTAATATATTTCAGAATAATATTATCAGATGACAATAATTTTATTAAAATATTTTAATTTAATAAAATTGAAAATTTGTTTTGGCTGTTGTACTTAAAATGTTTATTAAAATATATTAAAATGTTTACATCCGAAATTTGTTTATATATTAAAATGTATTAATTTAATATATTTTATATATTTATCAAATACTTTTTATCAAAATATTATATCGTAGTCTGCAAAAGCAAAAGTGCTTAAAGAGTAGTAACGGGAAAATGAAGGCATTTTTTTTTTTTTTTGTCTAGTTTGTCATTAGTAAAAATAATGAGTTAACCTGGTGAGCGGTCCGGCTATTTAACTGAGAAAAACAGCCCTCTAATAAACTCGTGCTACGTAAGATGCTTATTGTTTTTATCTTGCATTTGCATACACCCGATTGAGACTCATACGCCCCTCGCTCCTTCGTCTTCAACTTCGTCCCCACACTCATCCCCAATGACGGTTGACCCAGACAGTGACACCGACGGCACTCGACCTAGACGTTGGCATTGATGGAGCACGACCCAAATGGTGGCATCGCCCTGGCTAGAGCTCCCCCTTTCGCATGACACCCAACAAGCACAGCTCTACCAGAAGGCCGTCGAAGAGGCCATCGATTCCACTGTGGAAGCCTCCAAGTCCTGTCTCTCTGAAATTCGATCCACTTCCTCCGCCCATTTACACTAGACCATCATAAATTTTCTTATCTCATCATCCCTTTTTATCCTATGGTTCGTTGGGGGAGAAAATAAAGGAAAGGATAAAAAAAAAAAATAGCAAAGTTGGGGTTTTTACGATTCAGGCTAATAACCCCCATTTCAAGCGCCTACTCAAGCTTGATAGTATGGCCATTCTAAGCGAATTTCTTTGCCAGATCCAATGCCTCTTGGCCCTCAAGGTTACCCATTTTCCTTTTTCTATTACTTGTACTAGGAGTTTAGCGCGATTTCTTAACATTCTCACCCCGATTGTTATGGTTTTTGGTTTATAATACCATATAATCTACCAACTTCCAAGATTTGTGCCATTGCCTTTACCCAAGTTTTCGAAGATATTCGGAGGGAACTCTGGTTTAAGCCTCAAGTCTCAGTTTGGGTTTGGGTTTTTTTGGTGATTAGAAAAATTAGGAGTATGTAATTATTTGCAGAAGACTGGGCTTTAGACTAGTAGATGAATTCGACAAAACCATGATTCAGTGGGAGAAAAAATGATGAAGAGATGGGCGACGGAAATGCGGCTGGCCAATCAATTTTTTCTGGTTTTGTTTCAGTTGTTAAAGTAATCGTATCGCGGAGTAGTTGTTACAAACCAATTTTTTTTCACATGACCAATGACGGTGAGGATGGCGGGGACGGAAAACAGTAAGGACAACAGCGAAGGACAACGGTGAGAATAACAACGAGGAACAAGGGTGAGGACGAAGGTGTCTCCAATTCATGAAGATCTAATGTGACGAGGTTCATTGTACTTTCAGTAAAATTACTGACATGACAAGATGTGATCGGAGGGCTGCTATTCTAAGTTAAATAGCCCGACCGTCCAGCAGCGTTTCACAAAAATAATAGAAACCATCTCAATAATTTGAAAACTTGCATTTGATTGAGAAATGTTTTACTGTATAACCAGAGGTTCAGAGATTCGAATCCAAACCGGGCGGTGACGATATCCTGCTTCCGTCACGTGGTAGTACATTTCTGTCCCTCTCAAAAGTTAAAATAATAATAATAATAATTTGTATTCTTAATTAATGGTAAAGATACTTGTCGTGTAGAGTATAATATTCTAATTTTATTTATATATTTTCGATTGAAAGTATTAATTATATATATATATATATACAAATTTTAAATATACAATTTTTGCATAAAGTTTTTATAAAAAAATACATCTCATCATAAAAAGTGTGAAACAATATTTATTTTAGTGGAATCTATTTTTGAACAAAATATTTACACAAGATTTATACATTTGAAATTTATTCCTAACTAATATTACAGATATTTTTACATGAATTAAAAGAAAACTACTTATTTACGTTTAATTATTTCTAACAAAATAATTATTTTTTATTAAAATAAATATATTTTTATCGTAAATAATCATTTTTATTAAATAAAAATTAGTCACAAATATATATATTTTTTACCTTATATATATATATATATATAGTGAGGTTAATCGAACATAAATTCAGTAACGTTAGAATGTTATTTTAGTCTGCCTTCTGTCACGTGGTATAGTACGTTGGCACTGAATAGGAATTAAGTGTGGGGAACTCATGTCCTGTCCCTTTCAAAGATAATAAGGAAGAAAAAGGAAAAATATTTGATTTGTGGGGCTTAACTTGTATTCTCAATTGATGGGAATGATTCTTTACGTAGGAGAGAATAATATTTTAATTTTATTTATATATCTTTATTTGTTTTGGATAATACCGTAATAAAGATATTGCTAGATTTCAAACCAGCACTTCTCCAATCCTATAACCAAGTAATCGCAATCTGTATTTGGAATACACTGAAAAAATAGATATTAATTTTTATATTTGAGTAATGATTAAGTAACGATTATATAAAAATTTTAAATTAAAAAATATTTTGAATTTGAATAATGTTTAAAAATAAAGTCGTTACAAGAAATTAGAAAAATTCTGAAAAAATGGCTTTACCATTTATTGAGCTGGTCTCACATATTTACATGCACATAATGGTATTTGTTAAAAAAGAATGTATGATATACTTTAAATTTACTTTACACTAAAAAAGAAGATTAGGTTTACATATTTCACAAAAGTAAAATTTATAAATTGATGTGGTCAGATTTGATATAATATTAAATTTGTTTTATAATAAAAAAATTATTTTACAATCTAAAGTTTTGACTTATATCGGCTTGTGACTTTACTTTGTGCACACGTGTGTAGTGCACAAAGTGTGCAAAACCTAAGAAACAAATAAATATATACTTTGGAAAAAAAGAAATATGGCACATTGATAATGTATCACATCAGTGTATGAGATTCTTTTGTGGTATCTCTTTGTATTTATAGTGTTTTTCATTTTTGAATAAATAGAAAAATAAGTATTATTATTAAAAATATAGATATTATCATTATGAAAAATGATAACTTTACCGTTATTTTACAACTTTACCTGAAATGGAGAGTAGTTTTATAATATTAATATTTATTTTTAATGGAGTGACATGATTTTATTAAGAGTGGTGTTACTCTACTGCCAGAGTAGCACCGTTTATTGTTACCCCTAGCTCATTTTGAGCTTTTTTTTTTTTCATTTTTTTTCACACTTTTTAATATATTTAAATATTTTAAAAAAAATAAAAAAATATACCAGTATACCTAAACTCATTAAGTTAAAAAAAAAATTATAGAGCGGTTAATTGGAGCGGTCAAAGTTAGGGGGCATAGTAGCTTTTTTCTTTTATTAATTGTTTGAAAATGATGAGTTGTAAACTAGTTGTAAATTGGATTTTAGTTCATAATTTGACCCATTACTTAAATCACTTAAATAGTAAATTTTACATAAATTATGATGACTTATTCTATTTTCAAACTAATGTATAGATAAAATAATCTAAATCACTTAAATAGTAAATAAGATTTAATTTGTAATATTCAAATTATAAAACTAAATCACATAATCGACGAAGGAGTGATCCTATAGCCAACTGATATCTGTATTTGAAATATGAAACAAAACTAATTAATGCAGTGCCTTTTCTTTGGAGTGCTTGCATGGTCTGCCAGAAAACTTGTGGATTATTCATGTCCTTAATTCACACATGATATATACACACACATGACATATATGATCAGATTCATCCACCATTCATCAATTTTCTGCATTTGGTAGGGTCACTTGGTACTACGTTGGCATGCAGTGATAGGAAGTGTGGGGACCATTTCTGTCCCTTTCAAAAATAGGATAAAAAAAAATAGATTTGTGTGACTTGACTTGTATATATTTTGAATTAATGGGAAAGATCCTTGCGTAGGAAAGCCTAATATATATTCTAATGGGCTTTGCTACATACAGTCGGGAAATACAGTCGGCGTGCAATCGGCTGTACAGAATGAATAAAAACAAATTATAAAAAAATTGTTTTATATTCAGAGGGACCTACATGAATTATAAAAAGTTATAAAAATAATTTTTTTTTTCATATAGGTCCTGTATTAATTTTTTTTTACAGCCGACTGCACGCTGACTGTATTTCCCGACTGCACAAATCATTTCTGTATTCTAATTTTATTCATATATCTTTATTTGTAGTAGTTTACTTTCGAACATATTAATTATATATTATATAAAATATATTTAGTTCATAATTTGATCCATTACGTGATGAGTTGTTTGAAAATATATAGTACATTTTACATAAATTATAATGACTTATTCTATTTTTAAATCAATATGTAGAGTGTACAATCTATATCATTTTACATAACTTATCTACTTCTTTTCTGCAGATCAGACTAAGCATGCATCATCTTATAAGAAGATTCGACCTCTGAATTTTCTGTTTAAGGGTCGTCTAATATTCAAGAGTCCAAGACTCCAAGAGATTAGACGTGGAAGATTAATGACTAAAAACCATAAGAATCTTCGGGCACTTTCGAATGAAAAATTTAGCAAGATTAGATAACTTCTTTACATACGGTGGCTTTAAATTTCATGTTCCATGTGCTCAACTTTGGAATGCCCATCCCACATCGTTAATAATGACTACCATGAATTGCAAGCATGCCACACTTGGTCTAGAAGCTGTTATAAATTGCTTGCTTAACCTTGTCAGTGCACCAATTTATAACAAAAAAGCATTGCCTGTGAATAGCTTTGAAAACAATGTCGAATCAGCTACCCCACATTTGAACACAAGGATAGTAATGTTGGCCAACTCAAACGCTAATGCAAAATCTCATTACCAAAAGTTACAGAAAAAAAAATGATAATACAGGAGATTAGACGTGCTTAGAAAGTTTATGATGACATGGGATTATGGGCCGACAGATGTTGACTATTTTCAGCTCAGTTTGACACTGCACCTCACAAGAACGATGCAGAATGCTCAAGGGTACTCTTTGCTCAATGGAGAGGAATGAGAGAATAGCGCCTACACTATATAATTAATGAAATCTCTACCATTCAGTTTAGCCAATGAATTACAAGCAGCAGTAATAGGAACTGCATGAAATACCAAGATTCCACTTCCCGCATAGGGCAACTTGAAGGGTGCTCTATGATTCTAATGGACCATCCTCACCAGGCAGGCCTAAGTGATTGCTGAACAGCCAAAAAAACCAAAGACAACAGCAAACCCACTGGCATGTTTAGCAGGGCTGCTTTTAGGGAAAATGTTTCTAATGTGAATGATTTGTTTTTGCTCATAAATTTGTATCTCTCTAATCTATTTGTCTTCTTACATTGTTTTACTGATCATTCCATAAGCAGTGCTCGCACCTTAATTTCTTTTCAGCAAGTCTAAGGTTCAAACCACAAAATACTAAACCCAGAACATCAAACACAAATCCAAACATTTCGGGATTAGTCTTAAACCTTTATACAATATGATACCATTCATAATATAAACTAAATGAGCAGATAACCTTCAGCAGCAGAAAAAAGCATAATATAAACTACAAAATACTAAACCCAGAACATCAAACACGAACCCAAACAAACCCAAGCGAATATCAAACACAAATCCAAGTGAAAATCAAACAAATATTTAGAAAAAAGGAATCCAACTAAACTGAGAGAGAGAGAGAGAGAGAGAGAGAAATTAACATACCGCACGGCTAGGGTTTTGGATTCAACAAACTTGAGATTAAAGAAGCAAGAGACGAGAGACGAGTGTTGAGAGAAGAGGATTCGGGACGGCGACAGTTGACAGATGAGCGATGAGAGATGGACAGAGGAACGAGTTGAGAACTTGAGTCTGAAGAACGAAGAGGATTCGAGAGTGACTGAGAGTGACTCGGAGACGGCGACAGGACTCGACAGAGGAAAATGCACTAAACCTAGCAGGAACGGTTTTCGGAAGAGAAAAAAAAAAAGTGTATAACCCGGTTACGGATAACCGGGTTATAAAACCGGATCCAGGTTTTCTTCAACCGCCCGGATTCACTCGGATTTCAGATTTATGGAAAAAAATCCGGTCTAGATGCACACCCCTAACTTAAATGATGAGTAAGATTTGATTTATAAAATTCAGATTATAAAATTTAGCTTTTAAATTAAATTATGCCTTAAGCATATAATTACGTGTGGTTGACTGTGTGCCTTGACGAAGGATTGATACACAACACAATTTTGTTTTATATACGAGTTCATGCTAGGCGTTTGATCGCACTACTCGAAAACCAATAGACGTAGGAGAGAGAATTAAGGAAAAAAAAAACTTTCACATTGCTTCTGAGTTGAGATAATATGGCCGCTAACGCACATCCTGAATCTAATTCTGGTGCTAGGAGTTGGAAAATCTTCCTCAAAACTTTATTATTCCAACCTCCCTGCCATGGCTCGGGGATGGAAGCAATAAGGGGCCGACAAATGACGCTAATACCCGAAATCTTATCTTGGTGGCGGCTGCTTTGATTGCTACAGTGACCTTTCAAGCTGGAGTCACTCCTCCTGGTGGAGTTTGGCAAGACGATGACAAAGCAGGACACGTCATGGGAATTTCTATATTCTCTTCTCGAAGGGTACCCTATTATTTTTTCTTGATATGTAATACCCTGGCCTTTTCCTCCTCAACGTTTCTCTTACTATCCCTTACTTTTGGGTACCCTTTCTTCTTAGAATTTTTAGTTGCCACTTTTGCAATGGCGGGGACTTAGCATTACACCTTATGAACCCAAGTGGTTTCGTCTCATCTTTATGGTTACAGCTGTGCCTTACATTCTAAGGGGGCTAGTCTATTACTTCTCCCTCGGGGCCAAGATCAAGGCCAAGGTGGGGCAAGGAGGGGCGTAGGACCCCAAGGATCTGAACAAAAGAAAATAACCATACATATGTGATGAAGCACGCAAGAGGCCAGGAACAGACCAGATAAATTAGCAATGAAGTGCGGATAGATCATTGCAACAACTTTCCAATAATGCTCGATTCTTCATCTTGCAGGTTTTATTTCCATTTGAGAGAAAGTTTCCTTGGTTTGTTATTTTTGTCAATAAATTTCCATTTGAAGATGGAGAGAGAAAGAGAGCGACGGAGAAAAAAGTAATCACCTGTGTACGAGTCTATGTTGTAATTTGCTACATTTCCTACGTGGCAGCTTGTGATTTGCTGGTATGAATTGAAACTAATTACCCGTCCGGCCTGAAAGTTTCCTTGGTTTGTTATTTTTGTCAATAAATTTCCATTTGAAGATGGAGAGAGAAAGAGAGCGACGGAGAAAAAAGTAATCACCTGTGTACGAGTCTATGTTGTAATTTGCTACATTTCCTACGTGGCAGCTTATGATTTACTGGTGTGAATTGAAACTAATTACCCGTCCGGCCTAAAGGAATAATGATAGTTTTACTACTATTTTACCATTCTTTTACCCTTTTTTTTAATTTTTTAATTTTTTTTTTAAATTTTTCTTTTACTTAATGATTAAGCGAGTAACTATAACTAAAATTATATATTTTTTAAATTTTTTCTTAATGTCTAAGGATGTTAAAAAAATACTGAAAAGAAAATGATAAAAAAATAAATATATTATAAGTAGTAAAATAGTGATAAAAGAGTGGTAAATGTATCGTTACTCTGCCTGAAGTTGTTGTCTTCTTTCTTCTTCTTCTTTTTCACCTTTTTCCACTCATTTTCGAATTATTTAATTGTTTTGACATTTTAAAATCTATTTGAAGTTTTATAGCATAATATTTTTTAAAAAAAAAATTGCTAACGTGCCATACGTGACACATGTCACGTTTTGATTTGTTGACCCCTACCAACTCAACTAGTAGAGCAGACAAAAATGAATGAAAGTAGTTAATTGCAAAATTTTAAAATATCAAATATAAATGTTGAGAGTACTAAAAACTGAGATGGCCTTTTGCAAACTCGGCGTTTCGCAAACTAGGGAAAACTGAAACTCCGAGTTTGCAATTAACCCTTAAATTAATATATAACCATTTGCGAAGAAAATAAAAGATATTGGGCTGAGAGTTGTCCTTGTAATATTGGGCTGAACACCATACCAATACAGAGAGGAAAAACCAAAATGCAAATCAAGCATAAGTAAAAGGTGCCTGATGCTCCTTATAGCTGTAACGGTCCGGTCCGTAGAGGTTAGAAAGTTAATTCTTATAACCTGAAAACATCTTCAATAACACAACTATATATAACTCAAAAACTCCAAAATAATAAATTTATTTATTCAAACCAGTGTACTTGTTCTTCCATCAAGATACCAAAATAAAACCTCAATAAAATAAATTAAAATCTCCTCCAACACTCATTAATATCCATAACTAAGGCTTTTCATCCGGGTTCCAACCCGGGAATCCGGGTATATCCAAACCGGAATTCGGATTTGAAATCCGGGCTAAAACCCAGACCGGATTAGCCTGGGTTAGATCTGGGTCAGA
This sequence comes from Carya illinoinensis, assembly GCF_018687715.1. Lineage (NCBI taxonomy): Eukaryota > Viridiplantae > Streptophyta > Magnoliopsida > Fagales > Juglandaceae > Carya > Carya illinoinensis. The sequence goes on from NC_056757.1 coordinate 1,874,724, forward strand.
ACCCAGGTTTTGTAAAACCCAGATTCCGAGTTCCGGATTGAACCTTTTTTTTTTTTTTAAAGCATAATTTTTTTAAAAAATAAAATCGAATATCATATTAAAGATTTTTAAAATCAATGTTGAAAAGTATAATTCTCTTTATGTAAAAGCCTATATTTATTATAGAAATTTTTTTAAAAAAATGTTGAAAATCCTACTTTTCTTTCTTTTAAAAAGCCTATATTTTGTGAAAATTTTTCTAAGAGGTAATGTTAAAAAGCATAACATTGTCCAAAATAATAAAATATATAAAAATGAAAAACTTAAATGCATGCAATCCACTACATATTACATTACATTACAAAATATAAAATTACAAGATACGAGTTACATATCAAAAACATAGTCTTCCATGTGATTTAATCACGCCAAATAAAACTTCAAGTATATTCGTTGTAGCCACCCAAACGGAAGACAACCGCCACATTGAATTCCTAGTATATTCTCTGCAGCCACCCAAACTGAAGAGTAAGAATATATTTCAACACAGAAAAACACAAACTATGGAAAAAAAACACTAAATTCTCCATTTACATAACTGGGTGAATAAAAAAAAGAGAGCGATAAAACTAAGGATATCAAGAGAAAAACAATTAAACCACACAAAATTAGTAACTATATTATAAAATCCAAATAACTACTAGAACCATTAAATACACAGGCTGGAGAGAGAAGATTCCTATTATTTTAGTTGAAAATTGTTCTGGATTTGCCAGATGCAATATATTAATAATTGTACAGTATAAATGACACATGAAACTTGAAGAAGTTGGAAGTTAGTGTCAATCTACCTGATCCTTTTATGCTTTCTATAATTTTATCTGTGTTTTATCAACACATAGGACATAAGGCTATCCGAAGTCCAAAAAGGATGGAGAGGTAGTTTTCAAGCCATCAGTTACATTAGAGGAAAAAGAGACACCAAGTTCATATTTCAGGATTGGGGACTACAAATACATATCACGATTCGGGATTGTTCTTAGTCAATCCTCTTCCCTTATTTTCTGTTTTCTAGAACATTAGCTAGGTTTACAGAAATGCCATTAACAGTATCAAATCTATTTATCATGTGCTACACAACAGGAGAAAAAACAAAATGATACATGAAGCTAAGCAAGATTGGCAATAGAAATTCTAAGAACATATTTTCTGCGCACTTATGGTACTATAATTTCGAGTTTAAACTTGTCAGCCCAAATAGGATCATAAAGAGACGTTTCAAAGCATCACACATAATAAATAACTCTGAGATGATCCCTTATAAAAAAGAAAATCTAAATTAGTGGAATTTCTTAGGATCCCTAACCTTACCCACATAATGGCATTTATAGTGATTACTAGATTGAACTTTTCCCCATTCTAAATGAAGTATATGAACTTTGTACTCCACAAAAGACGCAACAGATCCCTACTTGAAATGGGTTGCCCCTTGCCTTCCGAGAAAAGTACTTGCAAATTTGGTTTGGGACCCCTTGCAAATCTGGAAAAAGAAAAAGAAAATGCCGGAGTGATGGTGAAAAACGTAAAATATGGCACCAAAATCTACACAAAAAAGAGACTCGGTTCACCAGATCTACACAAAACAGAACAAAACTAGCACACTCATAAAAACCCCATCCGACAGGTTCCAAACCAAAACAAAACAAGCAAACCCATAAAAATTTTCACTCCATTACAGAGAACAAATGTACTCACAAAAACATTACAGATCTAACCCATAAAATACTCCTCAAACATTCAAACATTCTCATAAATTAAAAAAAAAAATCCAAAATCAACAATGAGAGAACAAAACAAACAAAGAGAACAAGACATACCAGTGGATGAAAACAACGGCACGAGGATGAAAACGAGGCTTTGATCGGTAGAGGAGGCTAGGGTTTCGACGTGAGAGAGAGAGAGAGAGAGAGAGAGAGAGAGAGAGAGAGAGAGAGAGAGAGAGAGATGACTAAGACGACGACGACACAGACAGAGCCACAAAATAGAGACGACGGCACGAGGAGGAAGGGGCGCGAGGATGAAGGCGACAGGTGAGACATAAGGGGGGAGAAGGGCCGCGTGAGACACGGCGGCGGCGATTAGGGTTATGAAGCTTCTTTCGCTTGAGAGAGAGAGAGAGAGAAAGAGAGAGAGAGAGGGGGGTCGGGATGTCGACTGGGTGGGATATTTTGTTTTTATACAAACCCGGTTGTACCGGGTATTGAATATGGAATCCGGGTTTCATACTCGGGTCCGGACTAGCTGTTCCGGTTATTATAATTGCGGGTTTCGGCCCGGATCAAATCCAGTCCAAAACCCGTATCCGGGTTCCGGCCGGGCCGAATAAAAATCCGGCCCGGATGAACACCCCTATCCATAACTCAAAACACTAAAATAACAAATAATAAATCTATCAAATAAAACTCTCCAATAACTACTTCAACTTGTACCTTTGGCACTTATTCTTCAACGATTATCGAATATTGTTAACAATTTCTACTCTTGACTCCCAGCTAAAGCATCAAAATTATCTGAAAATATTGTGGAGATAAGATGTGAGTTATCAACAACTTAGTAAACAAAGAACACATACTAGTGTATAAACATTAGCACTTATAGAGTTCAGAATGCAGAACAAAACATTTACCTTCAAAACCCTAAAATCAGAACACTTGTGTGTGTTTTTTTTTTTTTTTTTCTAGAATGCAGAAGTAAAACATGTGAAGAGAATATCAGAGCGGAGATTCATAAACAATTTCACTCAAAAATATCATTTGGCATGCTATAAATGATCATTATATCAGAACATCATATCAGAACAGAGGTCATGTATAACTCCCGTGGTAGGGTTGTGCATCTGCATATAACCCAGAAGAATTTAAATCACATTGTCACCAAGGTGTGCATTCAAACAAAGACCACTACTATAACCCGTGGTAGGGCCGTATCCACTATTATAACCTGTGGTTCGGCCGCATCCACTATTATTACCCGTAGTTGGGCCGTATCCACTATTATAACCCGTGACAGGACCATATCTACTATTACAACTCGTGGTTGGGCCGTATCCACTATTATAACCCATGGTTGTGCCATATGCTACTGTTATCACCCGTGGTAAGGCCGTAATTGAACAGATTGGAAATAGAATCAAAGTCAGAATCAGAAAGTCATGCCAAAGTTCTTTTTCTGGAGTCATATGTTATCAAAATAGAGTACTGAGCATAATCATATCATCTTCATAATAAAAACAAATTCAGAGAATATTCTTATAATCATGCACAAATTTTATATCCACTCTTTTTGCATAGTTCAAAAATTAGAATGCTAAAAATAAGCTTATGTCTACAATAGTCATGACAAAAATACTTTTTCTTTCATTAGAGTTTATGAGTAATGTCTAACAAATAACTGAGGTTGTTTTTACAATTCTTTTCAAAATTAAAATGCATATTTTTCAAAGTTAACCTTATTTCATTTTTTTTTTTAATGTAAAGTCTAGTATAGGAACCCTGCTTACCTGAACTTCTTAGCTTATCAGAATTTCTCCACAACAATACTGAACAAAAATCACTCGTCACCTATAGAAAATTTGAGCAATTTGAATAAATCTCCAAATTGAATAGTTACTTCATAATTACACTTGAAATACCTATTTTAATATCTCAAAAAGCTAAAATTTCTCTTAACTCTAAAATACCATCACTTTCTAAATTCATCAATGCCCACTTAATAACTCCGACTAAAACATTAAATTCTAACTTATTTACTAGCGTAATCAAACTACAAAATTTAATGCTAGATAATTTAATTATACCAAATATTTTAAATTAAACAACAACTTTTATTTAATAAACCAGATCATATCTAAAGTGTTTGAAAAAAGTCAAATAAAATTACATCATTATCGTTTACTTTTGAAGGAAAAAAATCTTCACTTAATAACAATTTTCTATTACTTAATGATTTCTGTAAACATAAATAAAACAGAGCCCACTAATACATATTAAAGGTTTTAAAACAATAACACAGTTTGTAACTCAAGGGGTAAAGATGTAACTTCATCTCGATTAATATATGCATGACCAACTTCATGGTAAGCTTCAATAGAATATTTGTTATTTGAAAACATGCTCATAGCGTGAAGCAAAGACTTGCGCAACGGTTTGCAGAAACTTTCCCAACCGCGACTAACCAACGGCTGAAGTTCCAAGCGGCCACAAGGTAAGCGATGTAGGCCTTTTCGTGCGTGGTGGAGCTGAGAAAGAGAGAGAGGAAAATAGAGAGAGATGCAAAGGGAGAACACGGCGTGCGGAAGAGAAACGGAGGAGAGGCTGTGTGCTTATCGAGAGGAAAACCACTGGGGTGACAAGCAGTATTCGGCGGCAGCTCCCGTGCAGGTGGAGGCGACGAGGAGGGCTGCCGAAACCACTAGGCTTCCGATGTGTGACGGGTTGAAAGCACAAAATGTGCTCTGTTTTAATAGGCAAAAACAGAGGTTTGATGTACACGGGTTGGGTGCGACGCCGTGCTTGGAGTTGGACAGTGGGCTTCGAGCGGTTGAAGAATTTAGGTTGAGCTTCTGTGAAAGTGGAGGACGTGCAGACTGCAGTTTCGAACGGCAGAGGAGTTAGTGCATGCAGGGATAACGCCGTAGAGTCTCTAGATGGCCCATGGGAATGCTACTTGTGCTTGGTTCTTCAACATACGTGGGAGAGAAAGAAAAAGAAAGGAACCGAAGAAAATAAGGATCTTGAGCAGCAACCCTAATTGAGGGAGTTGTGCATAAGATTATATATATAAATAGGTGGTTGAAGCATTAGGAAAAGAAGGAGAAAGAATCGTGCGTGCATGGGAGACGTGCATGGAATGGATTCTAATATTTGGTTCTACGGCTTGGTTTTGGGCGGGCTTTTTCCTTAGACTTTAGGATATCGATTCAACCTCTAAAAATATTATAACTTGTTCTACTAACTTTCTCGGCCCAATAAAATATTTCACCTAATATTCTAAAAATATTTAAAGATTTAGGTTGTATTTGTACGTTGGGTTGAGTTGAATAAAATATTATTAAAATATTAATTTTAAATATTATGAGTGTGTTACGATTTGAAAAAGTTAAATTTTTATTATATTTTATATAAAAATTTGGAAATGTGTATGAAGATTTGAAAAAAATATAATGATGAAATGAAGTGAATTGCTGAGAGTTTGGTAACCAAACTGGGCCTTAAACTTACTTAGCAAGCCCAATAAAATTATTCGATAACCACCAAAAAAAAAAATATGGGCCCGTAGTCTAATCCGACAATACTCGTAAATTTTTAGTGGGCTTTTTATCCTATAAACCAATAATTTTAGAAAGTGGCTTGGTGCTAGACCCAGTGTTACAAGAGTATAAAACCATTAATAATAAATGCGAGCAATAATAATATTGGATGTTGAATTTTCTTACTTTGAACCTTTATATATCGAATTATAATATAATTGTTAACATATATAGATGAAAAAAAGGTTATATTGCACATGAATGTTGTTGGTCGGATCTTGATGATGCGATATGTTAGTTTTGGATGTTTTAATTTTTGGTACAAATTATAAGTACAAAATCCCTGATGGTCTAAGATTCGAGTTATATTTATCATTTCGAGAAATGGTATACTGTTATTATATTTTTTATACGATGTTTTGACTTCTTTGCAACCCAATTAGAATTAAGTACCGCTACAATGAATGGAAACAAATAAAGCAGCCGCATCTCAAGTGTACGTACGTATGATCAGTTCGGGCGGCTCTTAAGGAGGACAGTACGTACGTGCCATTACAACCAATGTAATCCAGAAGGTTCAACAATTAAAGAATTTTATTTTCGCCAGCTAGTTATAAAGAAAATAACAAATAAATAAATATGTAGGGATCAAGTTAGTAACTTAAAATCTAGCCTTGAGATAAGGTCAAAAACTAAGCTAAGAGACAAGGTAAAAAAAAGATAAAGAAAAGATATTCAGAGAGATTTAGACTCTTAAAAGGCAACCACCAAGTGGTCCGCCGAAAACCTTCTATCTCCACCTAGACTATCCCTAACAGCCATAGTCATGCGGGGTGGTGTCCCAACCGGGGACGCCATGCACATAACGTGCATCTGTAAGGCTCATGATGGCCAAATATAAGCTAATTAAGGGTCCCGATGATCACCACCTGGACTTGCGGCGGCCTAGATCACTGCCGAAATGGTCCTTCACCATGGAGGTGAAGTCTGCTACACTAGCTATGTGCATGAGGCATGCACATAGTTGAGTCCTACCTCGCCCACTCATCGTGGGCAGGCGAGCCCACCAGTAGCAAACTCTGGGATCCCCAATGATGTCTGTCACCAGCAAGATGTCCCTTGGCCATAGCGCCCCAACATAGTGGCAATCTCCATTTCTCGTCAAGCACATAGGCGACTGACAATTGCAAAACCACCCTTCTTGATCATGGGCTTTTCGCCCATGGGGTGTTCCTCCTCGCCACCCTCCTCTGTCACGGGCTTCTCGCCCATGGTGGTCTGCTCGACCACCTCCCCTACATGGGGGTCTACTTGACCGCCTACTTGCCACGATGATCTACTTTACCACTCACCTCAACCATGGAAGCTCCTCGTCAATGGAGGAAGCTCCTCACCACCCTCCTCGACCCCATGGCGGGCAATTGTCCCTTCTAGGTACTGCCTGGGGTGGGCAGTGATTACTACTCACAGCAGACTTATGGGCAAACTCCCTAACTCATCCACAATTAATCATACGGCAAGCAAGTTCCTTTGCTAGCCCACTGTGACTCACTTTTCTCGTGACAGATTACTACTCCACTATGTACGCATCCACAATTGCTTGCCCCTAATGACTGGAAGCAAGCTCACCAACTCTGAGCGGCTCAACAACCCAATAGCATCTCACCACCCTCATGGTTGGCAACAGCTCACCTTTGCTAGACCGACGAGCAGCCCACACACCAACCGATAATTGTCCACTCACAAAAACTTTGCTCGCCATAGAGGAGATCACCGCCCCCGTGTGCTCACCCAGTGTGAGTTTCTCTCCCAAAGTATTTTATGCACCCACAGCAAAAACCATTCTTAGCGAATAACTCCAAATTGGAAAAAATGGAAAGTAGGGATAAAAGTTGATTTAGTTTGTCTTTCTCAAACTTGCTATTTGAAATTCATTGTTCTACTAACAAATATGATTTTTGGCAGTTCCTCGTAAAACTCCTCAACATTCCACGAGAATCCTAATGGCTACACGACCCAGGAATATACTTCGCAGGAATTCACTTGCATGAAACAGAATATCACATACGAAGTCCCTCTCGGGCATCTTAATCTATCTTCATTATAATAGATTGCTTAATATCACAGGCACCCCCAAGCCTTCATCACGCTTTAGCAAAATGGCTCAAGTTCACAAATTTCAAACTTGTAATTTGTATTATACTAATCTATTTGGTTTTTGGTGGAGACCTCTCAGGGTGGTTGAACTCAACATCCTGCCATAACAGTGCGGTTGAAGATCCCCCCAAACACCCAAGACTTATGGAGAAAAGGGCGCATAGGTCAAAAGACCTCCCACGACCCCCCAAACACCGAAGAGGAGTCCAAGTCATCAAATTGCCCGACCTCCCTTGTGACTAGCCAAAATGTGGGAAAGGTCAAGGAGCGTCTGACCTCCCAGCAACTCCCTGGACTGCCTAACTTCTCCCTTAAAACCACACAAACACAACATCTTCTCTATCAAATGCAAAGTGTTTATGCTTGCGCCACAACCGACACCAGCAGGTAACTTTCGAGAATGAGCCACCAAGCTCTACAACTACCTCGCGTAGGTTTCTTTAGAGAATAAGTCGATGAGCTTAGCAACTGCCTAATATAGACCTAAGGAGTCAATGGGCTTTGTGACCACTTAAGCATGAGTCAGTGTAAACAAAATCTAACATCAATCGCGAAATGGGAACATCAAACGACACTTTACACCAAAGGGTAGGAAATCCAATACTATCAACAATAGCAAAAATGATCACAGAATACACATAAAAAACCAATCATGGAAATATGCACTCTTTACTAACAATAAACAATCTCTTAGGCAAACATCCACAAAAATAAACAAACTTAAAACCAAGCTCCACGCTCACCCCTGACATGGTCGAGTACACCTCCCACCCAAGCAGAGCTCCTCACACCTAATGGGGTCGAGTATATCTCCCGCCAATGCAAAACTCCATGCTCGCACTTCAATGAGTACATCTTCCGCCTATCTAGCCAAGCTAAGCTCTTCACTGCTTAGAACAAAACAAACAGAAAATTAGGAACCAATTTTTAAAATTTCTTCTACAAATTATTGAATTGAAGATCCTCAAGGCCTTCTTGTTGAGCAAATCGACTTTAAAAATTGCGTGCATTTGTAGGGGTTAAATCAGTAGCCTAAAATCTAGCCTCAAGATAAATCTAAAAATCAAGCTAAAAGAGAAGGAAAGACACCTAGACTATTAAAAGGAAAGAGACTCAGACTCATAAAAGGAAAAGACTTCACAAAGAAAAGTGGACTAAATCACACCAAGGAAATAAACCTCCATATAAGGAAGAGATCCCCACAAATTTCATGAGCTCTTCACAGGCTTTCTAGAGAAGCTCCCTATGCCAAAACTCCACCACACATAGCGACTCCAAAGGATCTTCTATAAATTCTTCCATTATATTGAGAGATATGTGAGATTATGAGATATTGTAAAATCACATATTATAATGGATTTCGCATCCCAAACAACCCGTGGGCATCCAAATCAGTCCCACCGCTGATGGCCTTACCCTCTCTCAAACCAAATATGCTCTTGATATTCTAGAACGAGATAAGATGCATGACTGTAAACCTATGGGCACTCCCATGATGCCACAGACCAAAGGTCTTACCTCTCAGACACCTTTCTCTGACCCTGCTCACTACCGTAGTATTTTCGGTGCCCTACAATATCTTACTCGTACTCGTCCTGACCTCTTTTATAGTGTGAATTTTATTTCTCAATTCATGCATTGACCTACTGAAGCAAATTATAAAATAGTCAAGCGTATTCTTCGGTATTTAAAAGGCACTATAGACCTTGGTCTTCATTTTAGTTCCCATTCTACACTTGATCTCTATGCCTTTTCTGATGCAGATTGGGCAGGTTGTCCTACTACCATTATATTAAGAGATATGTGAGATTATGAGATATTGTAAAATCACATATTATAATGGATTTCGCATCCCAAACAACCCGTGGGCATCCAAATCAGTCCCACCGCTGATGGCCTTACCCTCTCTCAAACCAAATATGCTCTTGATATTCTAGAACGAGATAAGATGCATGACTGTAAACCTATGGGCACTCCCATGATGCCACAGACCAAAGGTCTTACCTCTCAGACACCTTTCTCTGACCCTGCTCACTACCGTAGTATTTTCGGTGCCCTACAATATCTTACCCTTACTCGTCCTGACCTCTCTTATAGTGTGAATTTTGTTTCTCAATTCATGCATTAACCTACTGAAGCAAATTATAAAATAGTCAAGCGTATTCTTCGGTATTTAAAAGGCACTATAGACCTTGGTCTTCATTTTAGTTCCCATTCTACACTTGATCTCTATGCCTTTTCTGATGCAGATTGGGTAGGTTGTCCTACTACTAGACGCTCCACTACTGGCTACTGTGTCTTTCTTGGAAGCAATTGTATTTCCTGGTCTGCAAAAAAACAACACACAGTCTCTCAATCAAGCTCTAAAGCTGAGTACCGTGCAATGGCCCATACAACTGCCGAACTAACTTGGATATCGTTCTTATTACGTGATCTAGGCATTCACCTCACCTCCACTCCGTTGTTACTCTGTGATAATATTAGTGCTCTCTACATGACTGTTAATCCTGTCTTTCACGCTCGAAGCAAGCATATTGAAATTGATTATCACTATGTTCGTGAACGTGTTGCTCTTGGACTTCTTTACACTCGGCATGTCTCGACATCTCATCAACTTGTAGATATGTTTACCAAGCCACTTGGCCGACCTGCTCTTATTGATCTTCGGACCAAACTTCGCCTCATCCCTCGGCACAGTTTGCGGGGGCATATTAACACCACAGACAAGTCAGAAGAAAACTTACCTTGTGAAGAACCAAACGGCTACCTCCTACAAAGAACCAACGGCTACAAGTAAGATTACATCCACAAATTATGGAATAGCCAGCCCATCTTCTAGATCATGCAATGGCTAATATCTTTATTGTAATATAATTACTTTCCATTACTATATGTATCCTAGGCCTCCAATCAGTACAAACTCTCATGTATTGATACAATATACGGAGTGTATAAATAAAATAAGACTCTCATGGTTGAAGAGGATTTACAAAAGCAACCTTGTTGTAATTGTTTTCATGGTACCAGAGCCCTTGTGAGAGAAGAGAGTCTTCCTTCCATGGCAACCATCGCCCTTAATGTCGGTAACTTTGTTACCTTGCGATTAAACGCCACCAATTATCCTCTTTGGCGAGAACAAATCCTGGCCTTGGCCGAGATTCAAGACCTTGTAGAGCATCTCACCGATGCATCCCCACCCACTGAAACCATCATTGCCAATGAATCAACTCCTGGTTCGAGCAAAAATGAACCTTGTCCCGTCTTTCTTCAATGGTGCAAATCAGATCGATTGCTCCGTGGATGGATTATCGGGACACTATCTGAGGAAGCCCTTGGTCTTACTGTAGGCCTTGATTCCGCCCATCATGTTTGGGTGGCTCTCAAAGAGGCGTATGCTCATGATTCCTAAGAACGGGAATTCCATCTTACACAGCAGTAAACATACCTACGCAAGGAACCATCAACGCCACTGGGAGACCATCGTCGCACGTTCAAAGGCTTGTGCAACAGCTTTGCTTCCATTGGACGCCCCGTGCAAGACAAAATGAAAGTGTTCTCTTTGCTAAACAGTCTCGGTGCCAAGTATGAGCCCTTCACAATGGCGATGTTGAAACCTCCCATGCCCTCCTACGCGGAACTGCTTCCTCTGCTACAAGGGTATGAAATTCGCTTAACTCTTTGTTGCCCAGATGACTAACACAAGAGGGGGGTGAATTGAGTTGTATTAAAAAAATAACAATTATAAATCAAATATATAATATAAAATATAAACAAAATATGAAATAACAATATATATAAAGAGTAAGGGTAAGAGAGAAGCAAACTCAGTATGTTAACGAGGTTCGGCCCTACTGTCTACGTCCTCGCCTCAAGCTACCCCTTGAGGATTCCCAAATTCACTATTCAACCTTCTTCAGATAGAGATAGAAACCTATTACACCTTTGAACAACACCGCTACAAAGGATCTGTGTAGAACACTCTCTACACTTGCAATCACCTTACACGTGGTGATTCAACTATTCCCCGTGTAGAATACTTCCTACACACACAAGGGTTATACACACCCTTTTTCTGATACAAGAGCTGATAGTGGGTAGGTTATCAGAAAACACTCCTCAATGAGTGAAATAAGAACAATACAGCGCAAACTATATCTCTCAAAATGAACAAGGATTAAGGCTCAATGCTTAGAGAAGAGAGAATGAAAGTTTTGAATGAATGTTGTATGCTCTTGGTGTTGTGAATGTGAAGCTCTCAAATGATCTATTTATAGGCATATGAGACTTCATATTCAAATTTAAAAAGATTCACATGTCAAAGACAACATCATTCACTTTTTCAAAAAATACAAATAAAAGGTTCTTCTTTTTCAATTGTCAAAGACAACATCATTCACTTTTTCAAAAAAATCAAACCTAATCTTTTACTTTTGGCATATGACAAAATGAGCACACTTTCCTTTTCAAAAAATTCAAACCTAATTTTTTACTTTTTGTATATGACAAAATGAGCACACTTTACTTTTCAAAATTTTCAAACAAAATCATCTACTTTTTGTATAAGTCTAAAAAAGTATCAATCACTTTTGAAAATATTCAAATAAAACATGCACATGTGAAAGATGACAATCAATCATCTTTAATATTTTCAAAGTTCAACCCTTTAATCAAGGCATGCACATGCAAAAGATGACAATCAATCATCTTTCAAAATTTTCAAATTTAATTTTTAAAAATATTCATGCACATGTAGAAAATGTATTTTAATGCTTTATGATAAAATATTAATTTTGAGCATTAATCCTAATTTCGAATTTTGAAGAGATTTACAACATTACTCTATAATTTTAATGTGAACTTGTTCCCTTCTTGCTCATGCTTGTTTTCTTGATGTGCTTGACTCCATTGTGTAGACAACTTGAGCTTGAGACTTCTTTATTCTTTGAATTCATTTGTTATCATCAAAATCCTTGTGTAAATATATAATTACACAAAATTTGAAATCTTAGGTTCAACAATCTCCCCCTTTTTGATGATGACAAATACTTGATAGAACCTGAAAGCTGTATTAATACTTAAGCTCCCCCTGAGAATGTACGTTAGCTTTTCAAGCAAAAGTATAAATATAATTCCAAGCATATATAATAAGTTTAGCAATTCAAACAATGTTAATGTTCTAGTCTAATACTTCTCCCCCTTTTGGCATCATTAAAAGGATCCGCAACAAGTAAATGGACTGAAGAAAACGATGCGTTTAATAGTCATTATAGATAGTTGAAAAAATGAGCCATCCGTGACCCGACAAATGCTGCAAAGTCTCGAGGTCTAACTCTATGAATTTAGTGCGGCTGTTGACAAACTTGATTGAAGGCTCTGAGTTGCTATAAAAAAATGATCATTTTCATCTATCGGATGCCAAAAAAATAATCGCTTCTTGACTTGAGTTCTGTTTTTCCACAACAATAGAATGACTGAGCAATTTTCTTCCACTAATGTTCCAGACTTGAATCAGGAACCCTTGACGCATCAATCATCAATCTTCTCTCCTGAGGCCGTCAATACCATGATAGGAGCAGTGAACCGTTTTTCTAGTAAGGCTGATTCTGAGATTATTGCAGAATCAAGAATGCTTAGTAGTTAATATGCTGCCTCTGTTACGATCATGTCTCGAAGGTTAATGGCGAGGGTGAGTGAGATTGATCATCTTAACATGCAAATATTTGAGTTACGACAGAAGCTTGCTAATAAGGATAGTGAGAATAAAAGGCTAAAGCAAGAAAACCAAGAGTTGAAAAAATTTGCAGATTGGTATGCTCATTATCTGCAACCACGAATAGAGGAGCTGGAACGAGAAAGGGTTCAGATACAAGGTCAAGATCGGTAGATAACAGCAGAGGTTAATCGTTTACTAGAAAAATAGGGACAATCTACTGTTAATCTCGCTGGCTTAGTAAGAAAACTTTTGACAATGTGTGTTCAGCATATCTTGTATTTCTTTTGACTAAATAAGATTTGAAGAGACAATAGTTTGTCTTATTCTTTATGCTATCTCTATAAAATCAGTCCTGAAGTTCATCCAATCCGCATCAAGTTTTCATCTCATCTCTATAACTCATCTGCATTTCTTCAGCATTCTCGTTTTAAGCCTTCTATTCTTTTCTCAATGGCTCATTTTTCTAACATTTCTCTAGATCCATCCATGAGGCATTCTGCATCTCAACCTCCTGTTCTTTCTGCAGCTACCATTGGTGTCATGTTGCAGCAAGAAAATAATAATCTGACTAATAAGTCAGATTCTGATGCTATTTATGACTTGGTGAGTTTTGGGACTCGCTACTCTTCCTCTATTGTTGCTTTTTCTCAGCGGCTACAAGCTAAAAATCATGAAGTTGAAAAGCTCAAAAAATAAATTTTTGTACTTTAACGAATTGTTCAAGAGTCTCATACAAGGGAAGGAATCATTTGGCAGAAGAATAAACAGTTGAAATCTTTATTAGATTCTTCATTCTGCTTGTCGGTTCCCATGGATAAGAATGACATGATATTGTATGAAGAGAATGAGCGTCTCAAACATGAGACTAGGAATCTCAAGTTTATGTAAAAGTATTTAAAAATCTATCTCTATTTTTATTGACTCTAGTCCATCTTTTAAGAGATATTCATAGCATGCATCATACCTATTTCTCTTCTGATCATACATAATCTATCTTCTGGTAAAGGCTTTGTGAAAATATCTGCTAACTGATCGTGTATGTTTGTGAATTCTAGTACTATATCACCTTTCTGCGCATGATCTCGAAGAAAATGATATCTTATTTCAATATGCTTAGTTCTAGAATGTTGTATTGGGTTCTTTGAAAGATTTATAGCACTTATATTATCACATTTGATTGGAATGTGATTATACTTGAATTTAAAATCTTCAAGTTGTTGCTTCATGTAGAGAACTTGAGCACAACAACTACCCGCAGCAACATATTATGCCTCAGCAGTAGATAGTGCAACAAAATTTTATTTTTTACTAAACCAGGAAACTAATACATGACCTAAGAAATGGCATGCTCCATTAGTGCTTTTTCGATTTATTTTACAGCCAGCATAATCTGCATCTGTGTAGCTGATTAGATCGAAAGATGTGTACTTAGGGTACCATAACCCTAGGTTAATTGTACCACTAAGATATCTAAGAATGCGCTTAACTGCAATTAAATGTGATTCTTTTGGAGATGATTGAAAGCGTACACATAAGCACACACTAAACATAATATCTGGTCTACTGGCTGTTAAATATAATAAGCTACCAATCATACCTCGATATATCTTCGAGTCAACTGGCTTACCGGATTCATCTTTATCAAGTTTAGTTGATGGGCTCATTGGTGTTCCAATTTCTTTAGCATTTTCCGTTCCAAACTTCTTTAGTAATTCCTTAATATATTTTGATTGATTGATGAATGTCCCACTTTTTACTTGCTTAATTTGCAATCCGAGAAAGAATGTAAGTTCTCCCATCATGCTCATCTCAAATTCTTCCTGCATAGTCTTAACAAAAACTTGACACATATTTTCATTAGTAGCACCGAATATTATATCATCAACATAAATCTGAATCAAAAGAATATTATCATTTTCATATTTAATGAAAAGAGTTGTGTCGATTTTTCCTCTTGAAAAACCTTTTTCAATCAAGAAACCACTAAGTCTTTTGTACCAAACATGATTTAGGGAAATATGATTTTCAAAACCTGGAGGTTGCTCAACATATACCTCTTCATTTATAAAACCATTTAAGAAAGCACTTTTAACATCCATTTGAAAAAGTTTGAAATCTTTATAACAAGCATATGCAAGTAACATTCGAGTAGCTTCTAATCTTGCGACAGGTGCATATGTCTCATCATAATCGATTCTTTCTTCTTGATTAAAACCTTGGACTACAAGTCGAGCCTTATTTCTAGTAATGACTCCGGACTCATCTTTCTTGTTTCTAAAAACCCATTTTGTTCTAATAATATTATGATTTTTGGGTTTAGGAACAAGTGTCCAAACATCATTTCTTTCAAATTGATTCAACTCTTCTTGCATAGCTAGAATCCAAGATTCATCAAGAAGTGCGTCATCAATATTTTTGAGTTCAATTTGAAATAGAAAAGCAGTATGATTGCAAATATTTATAAGAGATGATCGAGTACTTACACCTTTTGAAGGTTCTCCCAAAATTTATTCCACTGGATGATCTTTCACAAATTTCCACTGTTTGGTTGCATCTTGTATTAAATTTTGATGATCTTTCCTGATGGCTTCATGTTGAACTTCCTCTATTATTTTCTCTTTGTTGAGATTGAGACTTTTCGTATTATTTATACTTCCTGTTTCTTCATCAATAGATTTCTTGGAGAGTGAAGAATTAGATTCATCAAATACTACATGCATAGATTCTTGTACAGTCAAAGTCTTTTTATTGAATACTCTATAAGCTTTGCTATTAGTAGAATACCCGAAAAAGATACCTTCATCAGATTTTGCATCAAATTTATCTAAATTATCCCTGTCATTCAAAATAAAACATTTGTATCCAAATACATGAAAGTAACCAATGTTGGGATTTTTCTCATTCCAAAGCTCATAGGGGGTTTTATCTAATTTAGACCTTAGAATAACTCTATTTATAACATAACATGCAGTACTTACCGCTTCGGCCCAAAAATAACTAGGCAACTTGTTCTCATTGAGCATTGTTCTTGCCATTTCTTGAATAGATCTATTTTTCCTCTCTACTACCCCATTTTGTTGATGAGTTCGAGCAGAAAAATTATGCACAAAACCGTTTTCATCACAAAATGTTTCAATGTTTTTATTAACAAACTCTTTTCCCCTATCACTTCGGATACTTGAAATAGTATAGCCCTTTTCATTTTGAATTCTCTTGCATAACTTGATAAAAACATTATGTGCCTCATCTTTATGAGCAAGAAAGATGACCCAAGTATATCTAGAGAAATCATCAACAATAACAAATGCATAATATTTTCCTCCTAGACTTGCAACTCTATTTGGTCCAAAAAGATCCATGTGTATCAGTTGCAATGGTCTAGTAGTGAAAATATGTTTCTTAGTTTTAAAAGAAGTTTTTGTTTGTTTACCAAATTGACATGCATCACAAATTTTGTCTTTAAGAAAATATGTTTTTGGTAAACCTCTCACAAGATCATTTTTTGAAAGTTTGGAAATAAGTTCCATGTTGGCATGACCTAGTCTTCTATGCCATAACCAACTAGTTTCATTTTGAGCTGAAAAACAAATTGCATCTTGTAAGGTAATTTCTTCAAAATCGATTGTATAAACATTGTTACTTCTAAAAGCAATAAAACAAATATTACAATCATGATCATTCAAAATAATGCACTTATCCATTTTGAAAGTAACTGTAAATCCTTTATCACATAATTGACTTATGCTCAAAAGATTATATTTTAGACTTTCAACAAGTAGAACATCTTCAATTATGAGAGAAGATTCATTACCAATTTTACCTATTCCCACGATCTTCCCTTTCGAGTTGTCTACAAATGTCACGTGTCTTTCTTCTTTAGATCTAAGATCAAAGAACTTAGTCTTGTCTCCCGTCATGTGTCTTGAACATCCACTATCTAAAAACCATTTGTTTTTGCTTGTGGAAGACTTCATGCATACCTATAAAAACAATTAAAATGATTTTTCTTGGTACCCAAGTTCTTTGGGTCCTTTATTTATTAGTATTAGAAGAAACAAGATTTTTAGGTACCCATATAACCCTAATAGTCATTGTATGATTTCTTCTAATAAGACAAGTATGATAATTATGACCATTTCTATTACAAAAATTGTAAATAGCATGTGACATATATGAAAAACTTGAATGATTATAATAATATCCTTTTTTGACAAAATTATTTTTATAAAAAAAATTTTCAATATTAGTCTTTGATGTAGAATGATTATCAAAGAAATTTTTATAAGGTTTGTATTTTTGTTTTGGCATATATCCCAAACTTGCCTTGTCAAAAATACATCTTTGACTACCAAGAAGTTTTTCAAAATTTCTTTTTCCATTCATAAATTTTTCAACAATATTTTCTAAATCGGTTTTCTTCTTATTCAATTCAAGATTTTCATCTTTCAAAATGATACTTTCTTTTCTTAAAATTTCAATTTCGTTTGTTAAAGAAGAATTTTTCTTTTTCAAAGCAGTATACTTGATACCCAATTTTTCAAATTCCTCATATACCTCTTCTAAAACATTTTACAATTCTTCATATGAAAGATTTTCAATATTATCAAGATTTGTTACCTCAATGTTATCTTTAGCCATAAGACAAAAATTTGCTGATTCTCCATTGTTTGCTTCACTATCTGAACTACTTGAATCATCATCCCATGTAGCTTTCATTACTTTCTTGCCCTTGTTTCTATCTTTCTTTAGCAGAGGACAATCTGATTTGATATGACCAGGTTTATTGCATTTATAACAAATTAAAGTGTCATTTTTACTTGAATCTTTCTTGGAAAACTTTTTGAAAGATTTCCTTGGAGGAGTTCTATTTTTCTTCAAGAACCTCTGAATTCTTCTCGTTATCATCGTAACTTCTTCATCTTTATCTTCATTTTCCTCATCTTCATCACTTTCACTTTCATGAGGAACAGCTTTAAGTGTTAAGCTCTTCTTTGGCTTTCCTTCTTCTTCTCCTCTTTCCAATGTGTACTCATGGGTGATAAGTGACCCGATAAGTTCATTGACTTCGAGCTTCTTGAGATCTCTAACTTCAAGAATCGCTATCACTTTTGATTCCCAGCGTTTTGGTAGAGAGTTGAGAATTTTTCTTACTATCTCCACCTTGGAATAAATTTTGCCAAGAGCTGTCAAGGTATTTATGATGTTAGTAAAACGAGTGTGCATACTAGAAATAGATTCATCATCATTTATCTTAAACATTTCATATTCATGAGTAAGAATATAAATTTTTGATTCATTGACTTGCGAAATTCCTTCATAAGTTACTTCCAAGTTATCCCAAATTTCCTTTGCCGTAGCGCAATTCATTATTCTATTAAACTCATTTCCATTAAGAGCATTATATAATAAATTCATAGCAATTAAATTTAAAGTATAAAGTCTATCGTCTTCACGATCAAACTCTTCTTCTTCCTTTTTGACATTTACTCCATCAACCACTTTTGTTGGAATATAAGGTCCATTTACAATACATTTCCATATTTCTCTACCTTGAGCTTGAAGAAATATTCTCATTCTAACTTTCCAGAATGAGTAATTATCTCCACAAAAGAGTGGAGGCCGACTGCTAGATTGACCTTCACCAAATGAAGCTGAAATGTTAACCATAAGATCTTAACTCAAAAGATAGTTAATCTTATAATAGAGCTCTTAGCTCTGATACCAATTGTTACTGATCATAGACCGCACTTATGTCACCTAACAATTGTACTTACCAGACTAGCCGGCCACCGTCTCTACCGGTGCACCGTAACTCATGGTCGGAGAGTCTTGCTTCGGTGACACAATCACAAACAAGAGTTCCCATGAGTGATCTGCCTGTATGAACAGTACAGGTCAACTAGCTCTGATACCAATTGTTGCCCAGATGACTAACACAAGAGGGGGGTGAATTGAGTTGTATTTAAAAAAAAAAACTATAAATCAAATATATAATATAAAATATAAACAAAATATGAAATAACAATAAATATAAAGAGTAAGGGTAAGGGTAAGAGAGAAGTAAACTCAGTATGTTAACGAGGTTCGGCCCCACTGCCTACGTCCTCGCCTCAAGCTACCCCTTGAGGATTCCCAAATTCACTATTCAACCTCCTTCAGGTGGAAATAGAAACCTATTACACCTTTGAACAACACCGCTACAAAGGATCTGTGTAGAACATCCTCTACACTTGCAATCACCTTACACGTGGTGATTCAACTATTCCCCGTGTAGAATACTTTCTACACACACAAGGGTTATACACACCCTTTTTCTGATACAAGAGCTGATAGTGGGTAGGTTATCAGAAAACACTCCTCAATGAGTGAAATAAGAACAATACAGCGCAAACTATATCTCTCAAAATGAACAAGGATTAAGGCTCAATGCTTAGAGAAGAGAGAATAAAAGCTTTGAATGAATGTTGTATGCTCTTGGTGTTGTGAATGTGAAGCTCTCAAATGATCTATTTATAGGCATATGAGACTTCATATTCAAATTTAAAAAGATTCACATGTCAAAGACAATATCATTCACTTTTTCAAAAAATTCAAATAAAAGGTTCTTCTTTTTCAATTGTCAAAGACAACATCATTCACTTTTTCAAAAAAATCAAACCTAATCTTTTACTTTTGGCATATGACAAAATGAGCACACTTTCCTTTTCAAAAAATTCAAACATAATCTTTTACTTTTTGTATATGACAAAATGAGCACACTTTACTTTTCAAATTTTTCAAATAAAATCATCTACCTTTTGTATAAGTCTAAAAAAGCATCAATCACTTTTGAAAATATTCAAATAAAATATGCACATGTGAAAGATGACAATCAATCATCTTTAATATTTTCAAAGTTCAACCCTTTAATCAAGGCATGCACATGCAAAAGATGACAATCAATCATCTTTCAAAATTTTCAAATTTAATTTTCAAAAATATTCATGCACATGTGGAAAATGTATTTTAATGCTTTATGATAAAATATTAATTTTGAGCATTAATCCTAATTTCGAATTTTGAAGAGATTTACAACATTACTCTATAATTTTAATGTGAACTTGTTCCCTTCTTGCTCATGCTTATTTCCTTAATGTGCTTGACTCCATTGTATAGACAACTTGAGTTTGAGACTTCTTTATTATTTGAATTTATTTGTTATCATCAAAATCCATGTGTAAATATATAATTACACAAAACTTGAAATCTTAGGTTCAACACTCTTCATGATTCCACTAATAATTTTGCTTTCTATGGACAGAGACACTCAAACTCTACCAAGGATTACCGAAACAACAACCAATCTCATAATCGGTCTTTCTCTTCAAAGGGTCAAGGGTTTCAGCCCTCTAACCAGTTCGTGAGGACTTCCTCTGGAAATGGCCCTCAAAACGTGCATTTTGCACCAAACCCTAGTGGGTCTAACCCACGTGATACTCATGACCAGCTCCCTAACAAAGGACCCACTTCAAATTGTAATGAAAGCTGTCAAATTTGCGGAAACAAAGGCCATGTTGCTCTTAAATGTTGGAACCGGTTCAGTCACTCTTATCAACTTGAGGATATTCCTCACGCCCTTGCTGTGATGACTCATGAGAATTTTTCTCATGATGCTGAATGGATGGCTGACACTGGTGCATTTGCTCACATGACCGGCGACCCAGGTATACTCGAAAATTTACGTCGCTATTTTGGTAATGATGCTGTTATTATTGGAGATGGTAGTTCTCATGCTATTACTCATATTGATGATACTTATCTTGATAATGGCACTACTAAAATTAAATTATGTGATGTTTTATTAGTACCTGCATTGGCCAAAAATCTTTTATCTATTGGGCAACTTACCACTGATTATCCTTATAACTGCAAATTTTATGGTGTTGGTTTTGTTGTTAAGGAACAGGAGACCAACCGCGTCTTGTTGACCAGACGCCGAAAGGGTAACCTCTATGTCGTTTCTCCTCCATATGAAGATGTTTGGCACCAGTGTTTGGGATATCGTCAGGCATCTTCTTTACAAGTCTTAAAATCAAAAGGCCTTATTCAAGTTTCTAGCTCTTCTAAAAATTCTCCTTTTTGTGATAGTTGCCAATCAGGCAAATTTTGCAAACTTCATTTTTTACCATCTACCAATATTACTTATAATGCGTTTGATAAAATTTATTGTGATTTATGGGGTCTAGCTCCTGTAGTCTCTGTTGGTAAATTTCATTATTATGCATGCTTAGTTGATACTTTTTCTAAATTTATGTAGTTTATTCCTTTACCCAAAAAATCTTATTTTTTCCCTGTATTTTTATTTTTTGAGAAATATGTTAAGCGACAATTTTGCAAAAAAATTAAAATTTTTCAAATTGATGGTGGTGGTGAATTTACTAATCGCCAATTTACATCCCATTTACAAAAACAAGGTATTATTCATCAGTATTCTTGTCCTCATACTCCTAAACAAAATGGTATGGTTGAACAATGCCACCGTACTATTCGCGAACTTGGGATGACCATGCTTTTTCATAGTAGCGTTCCAAAACACTTCTGGGTTGAAGCTTTTGCCACTGCCACTGCCACTTTTCTTATTAATCGACTCCCTTCCACCTTTATTGATTTACAATCACCCTTTTCCATCCTTCACGGCACCTATCCTGACTATAGTTCCTTACATGTGTTTGGCTCAAAATGTTTTCCCTACACTTGGGATACGAAAAAAACTAAATTTGATCCTAAAACCTTATCTTGTGTTTTTATGGGTTACAGTGATAAGCACCAAGGTTACAAATGCTATCACCCTCCCTCTGGTCGTACATTCATCTCACGTCATATTGTGTTTGATGAGTCCACTTTTCCTTTTAAACAACCTGGTAACCTTCACCTACCCTCACCTACTGAGCCAGTCCTCTCCACGTTTGATATGTGGATCACTCCTCCTACCCCTTTCTCCAACTCCACCATACCCGAAGTTGGTCCCGCACCTTCCTCATCTCCTATAGTAGCAGATATTCCTCTTCCACATCTATCCACTTCCGCCCCTTCCCCTACACCTGCACCACCCACCCTTAGTGCCAGTAGACTACCTATATCTACATCTCTATCCTTTGATACTGAAGTCACTGTGCCCCTGCTACCCATTGATCCTCCCACCATTCCATCAGTGACCCCTGCTACCACCATTATCACACGGTCCAAGTCTGGCATTCGCAAGCTTAACCCCAAATATACCCACTTGCATCACCTTACTCCCATTCCGATTGCGCCTAAATCCATTCGCTCCACTCTCAAACATCCTGGTTGGTTACAGCCAATGCATGATGAGTTACACGCCTTACGTGTGAATAACACTTGGACTCTTGTCCCTCGTGATTCTACTATATCTATTATAGGTTGTAAATGGATTTTCAAAAGCAAACTTAAAGCTGATGGCTCCTTGGATCGGTTAAAAGCTCGTTTAGTAGCTAAAGGTTTTCATCAAAAAGATGACATAAACTACAATGAGACTTTTTCCCCTATTATCAAACCTAGTACTATTCACATTGTTCTCACAATTGCTCTCATCAACTGCTGGAGTATTCGATAATTGGATGTCAAAAATGCGTTTCTTCACGGTGATCTTCAGGAATCTATTTACATGGAACAACCTCAAAGTTTTATTCATCCAACTCATTCTTCTTATGTTTGCAAATTAAATAAAGCACTTTATGGTCTCAAACAGGCTCCCCGTGCTTGGTTTGACAAATTTAGCAGTTTTTTATTAACTTATGGCTTTCTTTGTAGCACTGCTGATTCTTCTTTTTTTGTTTGTCATTCCTAGCGTGGTACTCTTATTTTACTCTTGTATGTTGATGATATTTTATTGACTGGCTCCTCTACTACTTATCTTCTTGAATTTATTTCCACTTTTCATAGTCAATTTGCCATGAAAGACCTTGGCCTTCTTCACTATTTCCTTGGCATTCAAATCAGTCCCACCGCTCACTACCGTAGTATTGTCGGTGCCCTACAATATCTTACCCTTACTCGTCCTGACCTCTCTTATAGTGTGAATTTTGTTTCTCAATTCATGCATTCACCTACTGAAGCAAATTATAAAATGGTCAAGCATATTCTTCGGTATTTAAAAGGCACTATAGACCTTCGTCTTTATTTTAGTTCTTATTTTACACTTGATCTTTATGCCTTTTCTGATGCAGATTGAGCAGGTTGTCCTACTACTAGACGCTCCACCACTGGCTACTGTGTCTTTCGTGGAAGCAATTGTATCTCCTGGTCTGCACAAAAACAACACACAGTCTCTCGATCAAGCTTTGAAGCTGAGTACCGTGCAATGGCCCATACAACTGCCGAACTAACTTGGATATCGTTCTTATTACGTGATCTAGGCATTCACCTCACCTCCACTTCGTTGTTACTCTGTGATAATATTAGTGCTCTCTACATGACTGTTAATCCTGTCTTTCACGTTCGAAGTAAGCATATTGAAATTGATTATCACTAGGTTCATGAACGTGTTGCTCTTGGACTTCTTTACACTCGGCATGTCTCGACATCTCATCAACTTGCCAATATGTTTACCAAGCCACTTGGCCGACCTGCTCTTATTGATCTTCGGACCAAACTTGGCCCCGTCCCTCAGGACAGTTTGCGGGGGCATATTAACACCACAGACAAGGCAGAAGAAAACTTACCTTATGAAGAACCAAACGGCTACCTCCCATACAAAGAACCAACGACTACAAGCAAGATTACATTCACAAATTATAGAATAGCCAGCCCATCTTCCAGATCATGCAACGGCTAATATCTTTATTGTAATATAATTACTTTCCATTACTGTATGTATCCTAGGCCTCCAATCAGTACAAACTCTCATGTATTGATACAATGTACAAAGTGTATAAATAAAATAAGACTCTCAAAGACTCTCACGGTTGAAGAGGATTTACAAAAACAACCTTGTTGTAATTGTTTTCATACTTTAGATCTATTTTATTCTTAAAAAAGAAACAGAAATGTTAGTTTTACAAAGGATATTATTAGTTTGTAACTTTACTTGAATGAGATCTTTTGTGAAAAAAGAGAATTGCTAGCTAGGTTCACAAAAATATATGAAAAAATAAAGTTGGTAAAATTTAATTTTTAATTAATATTTTAAATCCGAACACAGCTTGGAGGCCAAATCTAGAATATTACAGGTTGCTTAATGGTAAGAATATTACAAATTAATGGTAAGAATATTACAAATGAATTTGCTTGCAGGTTGCTTAAGGATATTGATGATAAATGCATACTCAAGGTACGTACAAACTGATAGTTATAATTTGCCATCATTAGTAAATGCATGCTACCTACTACTCACATCATTAATAAATGCATACAATAAAAGTTGGCAGTGATGGCTATCTGTATTTGAAATTGAAAACAAAACTAATTAATGCAATTAATGCCGTTTTCTTTGTTAAATTGGTAGATTACTGATTATTCATGACATATATATCGCATTCAGATTCATCGACCATTCATCAATAATTTGCAATTGGTAGCAAGGGTCACGTGGTACTTATACGTTGGCAGTGATAGGAAGTGTGGCTAACGCTTTCAAAAGTTGGATTAAAAAAACAAAAGAAAAAAAACAAAAGAGAGATTAGATTTGTGTGGCTAACGCTTGACTTGGATCTTTATGAATTATTGGGAAAGATTCAAGTGTTTGTTTTAGTAGTGACGACATCCAGCTTTCGTCACGTTGGCGGTGAATGGGAAGCTGTGTGGGAACCCATTTCTGTCCCTTTCAAAAGTAGCGAAAAAAAGAGGATTAGATTTGTGTGGCTTCACTTGTATTCTGAATTAGTGGAAAATATTCTTTCATGCAGATAGAGAGGATAATATTCTAATTTTATTTATATATCTTCATGATTTGTTGGGGGTGAGAGTGTCGTAATAAAGATATTACTAGGTGTCAAACCAGCAATTCTCCAACCCTAAAACAAAGCATTAATCGCTACCCTCATTTGTATTTTTGCATAAACAGAAAAATAAGTATTATTATTAAAAATATAGATATTATGGCAATAAATTAGATTTTACATCGTAATTTGATCCATTCATGATTTATTTGAAAATATTATATTTATATATATATACACACTTTAATTAACGTGGTCTACATATCGGATTAAAAATATTCGTAGCAAAAATCCATACCACAAATAGATCAAGTCAACAAGATGAGCTAGTGAATAATTAGGATTTTTTTTTTATCATGTCTTAATTACTCTAAGTAAAAAGTAAAATTAGATGTAATTTTAAGCTGTGCAAATCTTGCTCATTCATTTTAAAAAAAGTATTATTTACCATTAAAAATATGATTTTTTTCTGCACATAAATTCCAGATGTATATATATATATATATATATCTACTTTTTAAAAATAAAAATGAAGTGTGTCAACCAATTACTTGCATATTCTAAGTTTGTAAATTTCCACATTTTCCATCAAATTTAGATTACCACATTTGACGACTTTTACATTCTTGCAAACATACAATGTGTCTCTAACATGTTTTGACAGAAGCAACACACAAATATGTTCTGATCGAATTCCATTTCTTCTATGAAAGTGAGAGTAATTCCTATTCTCATCTGAAACTGGAATGTAGCTCGTAAAGTGGAGTGCTTTAACGGTTAATTGGAGTGTGCGTCCTCTCAGCAATTTTGTTTTCTGCCTCACGGGACATCAGCAGTGGTGTGTCATGAAGCAGGATGCTGTAGACATTCAAACCCTGTAAAACATGGGCAACAATCATCAACCAGCAGCATTACCCAATTGAGTGGGATATTTTATTATAGAAGATAAGTGCTGGCTAGGTTCACAAAAGTATATTACAATATTAAATTGATAAAATTTAATTATTTAATTTATATTTTAAATCCAAACACAGCTTGGGAGACCAAATCTAGAATATTATAAATTAATGGTGAGAACTTGCTTGCAGGTTGCTTAAGGATATTGATGATAAATGCATACTCAATTATTAGGTACGTACAAACTGATGGTTAAGATATTTTTAAAGTAACTCAAAATTTTGTAAATAGTGATCATTAAATAGTTTCAGCAAAGAAGTTTTATTGAATTATGAGAAAATAGGGAGAAAAAATTAAATAAAAATATTTTTAAAATAATTATTATATTGGAATTTATGAAAGTGGATCAATAAAGTTAAAATATTATTTGAATATACATTTTTAACATTATTTTTTATTTTAAAGTTTGTAAAAATTAATTATATTGATTTTTGTATTGAGTAATGATTAGATGAAAATAATTAAAAAATCAAAATTAAAAAATATTTTATATTTAACAAAGTTACGAGAAATTTTGAAAATTTTAAAAAGTGAGTTTACCATTTATCTACCTGGTCTCACATATTTACATGCACTTCACGTGACTTGTAAAAAACAAATGGTCTACTTTAGATCTATTTAATTTATCCTTAAAAAAAAAATAGAAATGTTAGATTTATAAAAAGATATCACATAAGTAAAGATATATTAAATTTGCTTTATAATAAAAAAAGATTTTGCAATATGATGTATTGGATTATATTAATTTGTGACTTTCCTTGAATGAAATATTTGTTAAAAAAGAGAAGTGCTAGTTAGGTACACAAAAATGTATTATAAAAATAAAGTTGATAAAATTTAATTATTTAATTTATATTTTAAATCCAAGCACAGCTTGGGGACCAAATCTAGAATATTAAAAATCTAGAATATTGATGATAAATGCAAACTCAAGGTACGTACAAAGTACTGATGGTTATAATTTGTCATCATTAATAAATGCATGCTATCTACTACTCACAAGGGACCTGCAAATACAATAAAAGTTGACAGTGATGGCTATCAGCCTTTTTCATTGATCCTATAGCAACTGATATCTGTATTTGAAATATGAAGCAAAACTAATTAAGGCAATGTCTTTTTCTTTGAAGTGCATGCATGGACATTCATAAAATTGTTAGATATTCATGTCCTTAATTCACACATGATACACACAGTATATGACATATATATCACATTCAGTTTCATCGACCATTCATCAATTATCCGCAATTGGTAGGGTCATGACGTGGTAGTACTTATACGTTGGCAGTTAATAGCTAGGAAGTGTGGGGACCATTTCTGTCCCTTTCAAAACTTGGATTAAAAAAACAAAAAAAAAAAAAAAAAAAAAGTTTAGGTTGGTGTGGCTAGCGCTTGACTTGGATATTTATGAATTAAAGGGAAAAGTTTTGTTACAAATAAATTTATGCATTAATTTATGTATTAATATTAATTTCTTTATATTTAAAATTTAAATTAATATTATTTTTAATAAAATTTATTTTTTAACTAATTATATTATATTAATGTACATATTAATGTATAAATATACTTGCAATTAAATTTTTTCTAAAAAGAAAGATTCTTGCGTAGGAAAGCCTAATATTCTAATTTTATTTATATATTTTCATTTGTAGTACTTTACATTTGAACATATTAACTTTATGCAATCAGATGATAATACTTTGATTTTATTTATATATTTTCACTTGTTGGGTGATAATATCGTGACAAAGATATTAATTACTAGGTGTCAAACATTTTTTATTTTCAAAAAATTCTAGGTGTCAAACCAGCAATTCTTCCTATATCATACATAATATTATAAATCAAAATAATTTATTTGGACTTTACCAGTACATTATTTTTTTTGTGACTGATCTATTTTCACTATTTCTGATATCCTCTATAGACAAATGTCTAAGAGATAATACTCTCTATCTAAACAAAGACTCAATCTCACTCTTTATAAAAAGATAAGACTCAATCTCTATAGATAAAAGTTTAAGAGATAAACTATTTTTTTTAATTAACAATAAGAAAACTAAAAAGGAAAGTAGTAAGATAAAAAAAAAGCTGAAAAATTATGCTTTCCAAATCTATTTTCCAATTTTTTGGGGAATCAAAATTATTTAGCCTATGTAACCAAGCTAATATATTGAATGTACTTATGCCTATATGTTGAATGTACTTCATAGCTATTTTATAATTTGTACAATAGTTAGTCATAAGATTTAATTATTTCAAACACTAGTATGTAAGAACCATATATGAAATGTTGATATATACTATCATATTATCTATATGTATTGGTAATTTATGTAAGACTACATATAATATATGGTTATTATGAATAAATTTAAACTAGTTACATGCTAATTATTTATAACTTTTTACAATTTTCTAATTCAATAAAGGGTATAATTGTTAGTTTTATTTATTTTTTATTAATTTTAGATTTATTATTTATCTAATTTATTAATTATTGAATTTTATTAAAAAATTAAAAAATAAACAATCCTGACTCAGCTCGGCTCAACTCAATTTGAGCTCCTTTTTTATTTTATGGAGCTCGAGCTCAAATTGAAAACTTAGCTTATCGAGTGAAGCTCGAATAAGTATTGGAAAACAATCTCAAGATTGGCATAAGCTCGACCTTGAGTTTTTTGAGTCGAGTCGAGCTCGGCAATCTAAAGATCAACTCGGCTCAGCTCGATTACAACCTTAGTCTTAAAACAGATGTCGCCTCCATTTGCACACATACACTTCTAAATTAAAGAGTGAAAAAGGACACACACAATTACTTATGTGATCACTTAAAGGAGTAAGATCACCCTGCAATAGCTACCACTCTCAAGGCCGGACCATATACAATAAAAGTTGGCAGTGATGGATATCTACCTTTTTTTTTTTTTTGTTTTATTGATCCTATTGCAACTGATCATATCTGTATTTGAAATTGAAAACAAAACTAATTAATGCAATTTAGATTATTCATGTCCTTAATTCATCGACGTCCATTCATCAATTATCTGCAATTGCTAGGGTCACGTGGCACTTATACGTTGGCAGTGATAGGAAGCGTGGGGACCATTTCTGTCCCTTTCAAAACTTGGATTAAAAAAAAAAAAAAAAAAATTAGATTTGTGTGGCTTGACTTGTATATATTCTGAATTAATGGAAAAGATTATTGAGTAGTAGGAAAGCCTAATATTCTAATTTCATTTATATATCTTCATTAGTAGTAGTTTACGTTTGAACATATTAACTTTATATTATATAAAATATAATTAGTTCGAACTTATAATTAACTTTAATAAGATTAACGTCATGTTGTTTTAGTGACGATATCCAGCTTCCATCACGTGGTAGTACATACATTGGCAATGAATACGAACCTGTGTGGGGAACCCATTTCTGTCCCTTTCAAAAGTAGAAACAAATAAAATAAAAAAAAGATTAGATTTCTGTGGCTTCACTTGTATTCTGAATTAATAGGAAAGATTCTTTCATGCAGATAGAGAGGATCGAATAATATTCTAATTTTATTAATATATCTTCATTTGTTGGGTCAGAAGGTCGTAATTAATAAAGATATTACTAGGTCATGTACGCGTATATCTTTTATACTTGAGGTCTTTAAGTTGGAATAAATTTGAAGGGACATGATTGATCCCCTCCAACAATTCATGACGTTAACTCACGTCTCAATTAAAAATAATAGATAAGTGGGGGCAAAGACCTGAACAGGTGTATCAAAACAATGAACACAGGCCCAAATGAAAATTGACCAAACAGGCTTGGTACCATTTTTTCTTGACCCATGCATGTTTAATTTAATTAAAGAGGCCCCTTGAAAGCCGCTGAAGGAAGATCTCACTTTTTTTTAGGGAGTATCTATCACGGTAACAAGAGATCATACATGAACAAACATGAAGACTTAAAAAGTCGACGCACCTAATTTTAAGTCCGTCCATATGCATGACTGACTTGACGTTTAAAGTATAAACGTTGCTCAAGAATTGTCAATTATTGAATTCTCAAATTTTACGTCTATGCGATATCCTTACTGACTCATAAGTGATAAGGATCAGGGGAGATATCTATGTTTGGGATTCTATGTTGTTTGAAAATTAGAAGCTATTCTTGCTTTTTATAATAGTTTCAACTGGCTTTAATTGTATCGTTAACTAAATTTTTTGGAGCAAAGGTCTAAATACAGCTTGACGTTACAAAATTTAAAAAAAAAAAAAAAAAAAAAAAAAAAGAGGAGAGAAAATTTTTTTTTTTAGTCTCATTAGGTTTTCTTATGGATCATATGAAAACCTTGACGGTCTTGAGCAATTCTTGAGATTATAAGGACATTGAATTTGATAACATCTTTGCGGTACGACTTGATTTTTTGTGGTTTTACCGAGATTTTGCATTTCTAATTTCTAATTTGTCGTTTATGTTAAACTTACTAGATCTTTTTTGTTTATATTTCATTCAATGTGCGATCTAACGACGTGAACTTTTGAACATGCAATATCCGATTTAACAAATACAGAAAATTATATGGCTTTTATTGTCCCTGAACTCATAGCTGTTTCTATGTAGTTTGTACTAATTTCACATTTTGGGAAAATGATTTTGAGAATGTGATGAAATGTTACATTTGTATATGTATAGGCTCTGATCTCTTACCCTGCAAAATCTGAGATTGTAAAACTGAGAAGAATAGAGTAATGAAATGTCATTGAAAATGAGGGCTATTGGCTGAGAGAAAGCCGGTAATACCATCATAAAAGCTCTCCTTTTCTTTCTTGCATGCATGTTATGGAGTGTATAACTGGAAAAATGGGCATCAACCATCTTACTTCAATCCCCTCTCAGAGCCTAGGTATCAAATATTTAACACCCATGCATTTGCTTTATGGCCTATCAAATTATATATTTTCCCTGCTTTGTAAATAAATTTGCACCTTTGATCAAATGTGGATCATTTAATTGATAGCCATCCATCTCCATGTTTTCTCTTCACTATGCCTTTTTTGCTCAACTCCTGGTTTGTCATGTGTAACACACGTTAATGGCGCCGCTTCAGGCCAGAAGATTCTTGGAGCATCTACTTCCAGTTTCAATACAAGCCGGACTTAGCAGTACAAGGGGAATGTCGAGGTAAAGTTGTTTGAACAGTGAGATAAGGTGAAATTGTTAGATTATTATTTTTTAATATTATTATTATTTTGAAATTCGAAAAAGTTGAATTGTTTGTTATATTTTATGTAAAAATTTAAAAAAATTATAATGATAAGTTAAGTTGCTCAATACAAACGGCCTTTAAATTGTGTCCATGTCTTCGTCACTAGAGGCCTTTAAATTTGGATAAGCATTTGAAGCGAGATTGATCCTCTCCAACTAAGTCATTTAAAGTAAGAGGGGCAGAGGCCAGCACAAGCTAGCGTACAATTCAAAACAATCGATACATGAAATAAAAACAAACGAAGAATTGACCAAACAGACTTGAGACCATTCTTTCTTGAGTACCCATCCCCCATGCATATGCATGGTTAATTAAAGAGATGGCCCCCGCGGCCTTGAAAGCCGCTGAAGGAAGATCTTAATTTCTTTTCGGGAATATATTAATCACGATAACAGGAGAACATACACGAACGCGCGGTTGCTTCCGAGAAAAGAGATATTGCCTAATCTCATACAAAAGACGAATGAAGGGGCATGGTGAGAACTGAATCGATCTTAGAGAAAATGGATCTCCAGATACCTTTGGGCGCGACAACGCGTGATATTAATTCCCAAAAAAAAAAAGAAAAAGAAAAAGAAAAACCTTTTCTAGCAGCTTCTTGACACTCACATGAGTTGATCTACGGAGAAAATTATTTTTTCTTCTTCCCGATGAGAAAAAAGTACTATATGCGTGGTACACAATGGGGAATTAAGGCTTTGTTTGTTTTTAGAGATGATATGAGATTTGATATTAAATTTAAAAGTTGAATAAAATATTATTAGAATATATTATTTTAATATTATTTTTGTATTAAAATTTGAAAAAATTGAATTATTTATTTTCTTTTATATGAGAATTTTAAAAAAAAAATTGTAATGATTAAATAAGATTAGATGAGATGAGATATTTTATGAAAATAAATAAGACTCAAGCCCTTAAAAAAGTTGAGATATAGTGTTTTCTAAATCTATTTTCCAATTTTTTCGGGATTCAAAATTATTCAGGCTATTGTAATGCCAAAATAAGTTCGTACGTAGGGTCCACTCTTAGTTTACTTTCGGGAATAAAAAAGGGTTGTTCGGAAGTTTGTAAAAGTTGTTTTAATGGTTATTTTTATTTAAATAATAATTAGATAAAAAGATAGAAAATTTTAAATTAAAAATTATTTTACGTTTGAATGATGTTAAGTAAATATACAAGCTCGAATTTTGGAAATTTTGAAAAGGGACTTTACCATTTACATGCATGTAACGTTACAGCTTGTAAAAAAAAAAAAAATGGTCTACCTTAGATCTATTTTATCCTAAAAAGAAAAATAAATATTAGGTTTAGAAAAAGATATCACAAGAATAAAGTTTAAAAACTGGTGAGCCAGTGAATTAGGATATTTCTGATCCCGCCCTAATTACTTTAAGTAATATTAGATACAGTTTTAAAGTGTGCAAATCTCTTTCACTTTTTTAAAAAAAAGTATTGTTCACCATTAAAAATAAGATTTTTTCTGCATATAGATTCCAGATATATATCTACCTATTTTTTTTTTTTTTATATAAATGTGTGTGAGTTTTGCATGCTTTAAAATTGTCAATATTATTCCTCGGCTATAAACAGGTATATAAGCCCCCGTTGCCCCCGTCTCTGACTCATGTCACCAATTTCCGCAAACCTCTTCTCTCTCTTCGAAGAAGTAGAAAAATCTTCCGTTTTGCTGCGCTTGTTCCCCCACGGAGTTCTCCACCCTGTACTGTACATCCTGGTTGTCTAATTACTCTTAGTACTCTCATAATTGTTCGGTGCGCTTATATTGCATGTCTTGTTTTATTATATTGTTGGTTTCATCAATTTGTTTTACCAGTCCAGAACCTCCCAAGTGATTGTCTTCAACTTTGTCAATATTTGTTCTATTTTTTTTGTCTTTGGGTTCCAGTTTGGTTTTTGCGTCTCTCTTCCACTTTCGTTCGCTTTGTGTTTAGATTTTTCTGTATATTTGGGGGTATTCTGTTGAGTTTCGTTAGAAACGGTTTAAAGTTTAAAGTTCCGTAAGTTTAGGATTCGGATTTTTTTGGCTAACTTTTGCTTCCAAAAGTTGAGTTAAAAAGTTGCTGCTTCAAGTACCATATTCCTCATTTAGGCTAACTTTAATTAATAGATTGATAGCAATTGTTCTGGACATTAGAGTAGTGGTTTATTGCTTTTTTATTATATTTTTGTTCTGTATAGTAACTATGGCTACAAATAGATTAGTCAAACTCTTTCACTGACAGGAATTGATATGGTACATTAATTCTAGTTTATAATAAAAATTACTGTAAATCTAGAGTTTCACATCAAGACTCATCAACATGTAATTAATTTTACTTTTGTAAACAAAAAATTCATCTTAATGCAAATATATGCAAATTTGGACTCTTTAACAAAGTTTTAAATTCCGTTCTATTCTGGCTGGAACAACCTCCAGATTGTTTTTGTTCTAGTCTAGTACACTGTAAGCCATATGTCCCAATTGGCTATTTCGTTCCAAATTCAAGCCATTTTTCACCAATTCCTGTTTACATTTCATTTTGGACTGTTTTAATGATAATTTTGTAATTTTATTGAGTTTAGATGGCATTTTTATAAATTGCAAATCTAGACATTGGCATTCATGTGATTTTAAAATCTAGAAGAGATTTATATAATTTAAATTTTTTTGGTAGCTCTGAATATTTCCAGTCACTAATTTTTTTGAATCTCATTATTATTAATAATTTCTCAGCTCTTTATTTTTTAAGTACAACTACTACCACTAGGCCGTCTGAATCTTACTAATCAGATGACTGGCCTCTTGACGCGGCACTATATATATATATATATATATATATATATATATTCAAAACAAAAGTGTGTTTGAAAGTACAAAAAGGTGAAGTATACAAAAATATATATTCTACTTCTTTTGTATTTTTGTTTTTATTTTGTTTTTTATTTTTTAATAAACCACATGGCATGACAGTACCATGTCGAGAGGGTCATCTGAGTAATAAGTTTCTAATGACCAAGCAGCATTATTTTTATCATTTCTCTTTGTTTTCCTTTTGTTTTTCAACTCATGTTTGTGACTCCTTAATATTATCTCAACACAAATATTTCTACATGATTTTGTTAAAGTTTTCAACATATATTCATTTTATAAATATTCATTGTGTGTGTATATATGTAGCTAATCTCAAATTAACTGATATACTGAAATGGACCGCTTTCAAAATATTCTGTTCCAACTTAAATTGGAATGATCACCAAAACACAATATAAAACATTAATGCCCTTCGGTAATCCACCCGGCCGTCACTGCCTGCATGCACCAATATATTTTGTTCTTATCATCCTTCGACCTTTGATTATTTCTTGTAAATTAGGGCGCGTGCATAAGAAATTTTGCGACCATTTGGTGCCTTGAACTATCAATTCTTATAGGGCACAACTAGGCCGGGGGAGAATGTGAACTGAAATGCAAATATTCTAATTTAAACTTGTACCTCTCTGCAGGTTTTGGTATTGCGAGTTTTCGTGGAGCAGGAAGAAGTAATTCAGGGCTAAATTCTTCATCGGGAAAATCGTGTAAAAATATTTCTAGAGATTCTTTATATCCGAAGGCATCATTAATGAGGCATTTTAATTATTAGCATATTTTATGCATTAAATTAATATATATATATAGATAAACCCGTACGTCCTTGAATTTTTAGATTTTTTAAAGAAGTTGTTAAATAATCTAGACTCATATATGACTGGCAAGATTAATAATTTTATACCACAGATTGATTTAGCCAAATTATTTGTGTTGTAATTGAAACCTCCTTTAATTTATAAGAATGCGGAGTTCCATCTATTAATAAAACACTCTATGTGCAGTTTAGAATTTATACACTATCTTAATAAAAATTAATTTTATATTATCTTATTAATTTTTCTATGTGACTTCAAATGATTGATAAATAAGAAAAGATCATATTAAATGATTTTCTACTGATCATGATTTAATAACACATTAAAGATGACGTAATAATCATAATAGTTAAAATAATAATGATCAATATATAACACTTGTCATGTTGACTATAAATAAATATATATATATATATAATTGCTACCACTCTATTAATGTTTTTTGGTCTATATATATATACACACACATATGTTCTGCTGATCAGGGACATGGATACTGAGAGGCAAGGTCCCAAGACGACATTAAAAGAATGGTGCAAACTGTACCTCTTCCATTGGAATGTGGCGTTTTTAGTGGTCTGCGTAGTTGCAATAGCAGTGGACCCTATCTTCTTTTATCTTCCTGTTATCAAGGAGGCTACCAAATGCATTGCTATAGATACCACTTTGAAAATCATTGGTATTTGTGTGCGATCGTTCCTGGATTTGATTGCTATTGGGGATCTGGTTGCAAGAAAAATGAAGACTCGAGAGTACTACGTAATTAGCATTCTCAGCATTCTTCCAGTTCCGCAGGTATTATGACAAACTTTTTTGAATGGGTTGGAACAAAAACTTATTCCAATGATATCTCTCCTCCAACTCAATCTGGAAGAAAATTATATATGTCCTATTTTAATATATTAAATTGCCAATTAGAAATATATAGATCGAGAATGTAATATTATATTCTATTATAAGATGTTAGAATTAAGTTTCTATTATAAGATCGAGAATTACGTTTTGATATTTATGAACAACAGGTTATAGTGCCAATTATATTTTCAGACATGAGAGATTATAAATCCCGGCACGGAAGGAAAGTCTTAAATGCAGTTGTTCTTTTGCAATATGTGCCAAGACTTTTCCGTATCTACAGATTGTGGAAAATAGTCAAAGGTAGTATCAATGAAACACTCAAAGGTAGTACCAATGAAGTGAATGCAGAAGGCAACAGGAATATGAAACCAATTATAGTGATGAAAGCTGGATTCAACCTTTTACTGTATCTCGTTGCCAGTAACGTGAGTTAATTTCATCATTATCATCGTACAGATCTATACATCTATCGCTTTAGGTCGAAACGAAAACCCATAATTTATAAAGAGAGGGTCAAAGGATATATACAAATTAGTATATAACAAAAATTAAAAGATTATTTAAAAGTGTGCATGGGTAAATTATATAGTACGTTTTAAGTTTGAATGTAAAATAAAAAATTGATCTCAATAATCTTTTAATAAATGAAGGTTATTAATTGAGTTTTGTTACTCATCATCTCCATACACAACACATCACACATATATTTTTTTATTTTTATTTTTGTTTTATTCTTTCCAAACTAATTGATTTCGATCTTCTACTTTTCATTCATATACTACACATTTGGCAACATAAAAAAAAATAATAATTATGTGTGGTGTGAGGATGATTAAGAAAGTCGTCATTTATTTTATTTTGTAACATTATCTCAACAATATAAAAAACTGAAAAAACTATTTCAATTGATTTTTATTTTGAAACATAGTCTTAAATCTTAACAAAGTTTATAATTTCAAATTCTTGGCTAGCTTGTCCATATTGTTCAACTTAAGTTTTCAAAATAAAAGTCAAAGAAAATGACACGTTCATATTATAATATTCAAAATTAACTAATTTAAACGTACATAAATATAATAAATCAAATTAAAAAATTTTGATTTATAGGATGAATCCATGAACATGTATATATATATATATATATATGATTTATGGAGGATAAAACATATATATTTGGGATTAAAAGAATTCACATCTAGTACTCTTTTATTGCAAAACTCTTTATTTGTTTTTCGATAGGTTAAGATCGAGTCTACAAATTTTTTTGGAGAAAATTATTTTAAGTTTTTTTTATTGAAGTTGGTAACAAAAAGATAGAAGAATTAAGCACGTCTTCGATCGACTACTTCTCTTTAAATTTTCACATAGAAAAACTATATATTGTAATATCGGCTTACGGATTTATGGGATTATTATAAAGTTTGAAGCCACACTAATAATCTCATGTCTCATAGTGTACTATACACCTTTTTGGTATATGTCTTTGATCAGGTACTGGGTGCTTTTTGGTACTTCGTCTCCATTCAACGAGAGACCACGTGCTGGCAGTTGGCCTGCAAGAATGATATTGAATGTAGCAAGACTAGTCCTTCTTTTAACTGTGGTGATGGTTTTGGAAATTACACGTTTTTAAATGATTCTTGCTCTGTAGAAACACCAAAAACCACTCTCTTTGATTTTGGAATATTCCAAGAAGCCCGTCAATCTGGTATATTGGCGTCCAAGGACTTTTTCCAGAAGACCATGTATTGTTTTTGGTGGGGCCTGCGAAATTTGAGGTTCGTGAATGTTACACTTTTTTTCATCAAGATATTTCAAATTTTGTCTTTATGATATTTGTCATCTGATCAAGAACGGCCTGCATGCGCATGTGGCATATGCCTATTTTTTCTTTACTTATTTCAATGATTAAAATCGAATGGAAGTGATATTTTGATTTAAAAATTATAGTATAATTGTCCAAGTTGTCAAAGTATTAATTCAGATATATACCACAATATTACTTTTAACAAATTAAATATAATAATTTGAATGTATAAAGAGTCAAAGACGTTAATTGTTATCCTTAAAATTCCTAGCTAGCTAGTCGGTAATTTCCATTGCCATACTTTCTTGTACTTAGTCTATTCATTCATGTTGATCAGCAAGAACAGGGTCAACATCTGTTTTCTTCTTAATTGGTTGTCACTGATCTACAGTAGAGGGTCTATTTGGTGCCTTGGTCCAGCATGAAAAGTAAATTTACATCTTGGGGACAAGTCAGCCCAATAGTAAGGCTAGATTCACTGAGATAGAGAATTCTCCACGCCTATGAGAGAAGGAAATTAGCGGGATAACTAGAGGGTCCATTTAGTACATTAGCCCAACTATAAATTATAGTGATAGGCATGGCCAAAACTAGAGGCTAAAGGCCAATGAAGGCTTGATATTCCGTTGTCTAATAGAGTGGATAAGGACTAATGTGGCAAGCAGATTACTTCTATTATTTAGGAGTTATAAGATAAACGGCTAAGTATCATTTGGAAGTAATTCAGTGATGATAATGATCTGATACTTTCCTACACCTATATATATATGGGTACAAGGTAACCCTAAAACACTTCTGGAGAGATACTTGAGTTAATATACACTACTCTTTACTAATTTAAGCATCGAAGTGGTTGCAGGCGTACGTATAACGCCGCCACCCCTTGGCTTGCAAGTAAGCAATTACGTTCAGTGGTGGGACACATCCTTTACATACAGCAACATCATATCAAATTTATTTGAATTATTTTACTATCAGAAGAAAAGATTGAAAATAGTAAACCAAATAACAGAATATTATTATATTATAATTGTTAATTATCATAAAATTAATACAATTGCTATTAATACTATTATTATTATTATTATAGAAATATCGCATGAGTTACAAACATATCTCACAAAAGAAATAAAGTCAAAAGTACTTCTTTTGATTGACAGAACCTACTCGGGTACAACAAGTTATTAATTAAACGTTGATTTGTAGGCAAATAGATTAAAAAACAAACAAACAAACAAATCGAGAACCACTTTATTTCCAAGAGAATGTTAAATTATGAAAGAAAAATGTTTTCACCCATGCGCATCTCTGATCTCAAATATCCATGCACGCAGTCATGCACATAAATATACGGTTTTTTGCTGTTTAGATGATGGTTTGTTGTTTATCATTATGCGTTCCATGTATGCAGGTATCGTGGGCGTATTATATATTTTAGATCACTTTAGATTTTTCTTGTTTATTTTAAGCATATTATATATATATATTAATGTTTTCTGATATTAATAATTCATGCATGATCATTCTAAATCTGGCAGTTCACTTGGTCAAAACCTTGAAACAAGTTCTGATTACTGGGAAAACTGCTTCACAGTTTTAATCTCGATCTTTGGCCTGCTTCTGTTTTTATTCTTTATCGGAAATTTGCAGGTTGGTGCTGATCATCATCTTTTTCCCTTTTTTAACGCAGGGCTCTTATTATTTCCATAAGTATGTGGGTGTGTATATATTTAATTAAGTGCTAACCGTATCAGCTCAAACTTTTTTTAAAAAGTGGTGGTTTAACATATATGTTTAGAGGTCCTTATAAATTTGAATTCTCATCCTCATTTAATCGAGTATTTTATGTTAGGTGATCTACTTATAAAAAGAGTTACATGGCTCGCATGTCATGAAGGTTTATTTAAATGAATAAATTCCCATATATCTCTGGGATAAATGGTTTGACAAAGCACGTGTTAAGTGAGGAGGATGGTTGATCTATGATATATTATTATATAAGTTAATTTGCATGTTTGTACATAGGTAGGTTGGGAGATTCATTCCAAATATCCAGTTTGGAGGAAAATCTTGTACTAATCTTAAGAACAGAATTTTCCCCCCAACTATATTGAAAGAAGTTTTCTCCAACCCATGTTTTAAAAATATCATGTTAATCTTGTAAATTTGAATTTTAAGCATTTTAGCAAGTAATAAAATCTCTATCTTTGATTATTTTTAATTAAAAAATGGCTAGTCATTAAATGAATATAATGGATTTGTTGGAATGACCACATGTAATTTATGAGGAAACTGATTGACTTAATTGTGATGTGATAGGTGTACATGCAGTGGGAGGCAGAAAAAGAAATGAAGGATATATATGGGGATCAGAATGATGAGATATCTAAGCAGATATCTAAAGAGCATGATGAGATATCCAAGCTGTTGGAGGTGATATATAAAGAGCATGATCAGATATCTAAGCTGTTGGAGATAAGGCCGCTGCCGCCGGTAGCCCCCCAAGTAATTTAGATTACAGTATCACTTAATAATTAATCTAGTATTATCAGATACTCTTGCTATTTAACGAAAGACAATATATAATTTGTTTAAGCATATTACGTTGGATGTTGTATTTTATATTTTGCTCATTATCCAATTATAATTGCTCATATAGATGGAACATATATATATATATAGCACAATAGTCGGATCTTGATGGTGGATAAGTTAATTGTTCAATTAGTTTTAGTAGTTTTAATTTTTGGTGCAGAGTGGAATAAAATTCCTCATGTCTAATTAAGGGTACTGCAAATTAATTATATATATCCTTTCGAGAAATATATGTTGTTATTGTATTATTTCTTTTCAGGAAAATGCTTATCCCATCATGAGTGGGTATCGAAAAAGGATGCTGATTGTGTGTGCACGCGCATGCTTTCGTTTTTCTTACTACATGATTAACAAAGTATTTTTTTAATATATATATATATATGATTTTTTTTAAATATTTAAGATAATTTAAAAAATATTTTTTTTTAAAAACTACTGCATGTTCGGTGGCTTTTCTCGGTAGATCTAACATGATTTATTATTATTATTATTATTTAGATGTTTTGAGGTCTTTGTGACAACTTCAATTCTAGAACTTTAAAAAATATCTTAACTCATCTCATTATTATAATTTTTTTAATTCTTACATAAAATATAATAAATAATTAAAATTTTTTAAATTTAAATTAAATTTTTTCAAATTTTAAAATAATAATAATATTAAAAAATTAATATTTCAATAATATTTTATTTAAATTTTATTTTTTATTTAAAATTATTTTACCTCATCTTATTTTATCTCAGAATTCAAACAACATATGCGATAAAAAACACATATTTCTCATGGAACTGACATGATAAAATACGTACATGCGATATTATTGCTCGCTTCAATGTTGACCTTTAATTTTAACATGGGCTGAAATTGAATCTTCGTGCAGAGAGGGGCTTTTGTCATTTTGTCGCTCTCGTATCCTTCTTAGTTTGATTATTTCAAATTAATGCTCTATTATGGTCGTGAAAATGAGTAAATGCATCATGTTAAAAAAGTGAACTGACGAGATCAACTTATTTAGTCACTGTTTTAATTATAAAAATAATGTCTCACTAAAATAAATTCACAAAATAATGTGCGTAATTAATAATGTAGTACATTAGACTATAAAATTACTTTTATTATAAATTAATAAATTTAATGTATCATATGAAGTCAATCATGTCAGTTTATCGATTATTTTTGTAAAATATATTTGAAACAAATGTTATTTTTAAGATTTTGTCTTTGCATTATATAGCAAAATTCCGAGATCTATTTTATATTAATTTGTATCATTGTATGTTAAGTTGTATTCGTTTACGTTTGAACATATTAATTTTATATTATATAAAATATAGTTAGTTCCAATATAACTATGTGATTAACTTCATATGATACGTTATTAAGTATGAAATGATACGAGATGGACAAGGTGAAGTCTTAGCTTCACTATGTGATGTGGTCCATCATTGTATTAAACCAGATGTAGCAGAAGTTACTGTACTGAGAAGGGCAGTAAATTTCTGTATTGAACTTGGTTTGTCTACTGTCTGTCTAGAAGGTGATGCTCAGTTAGTAATCAAAGCAGTACGAAGTAAGGAAGTCATAGCTACGGATTATGGAGTATTAATTGAAGATATAAGAAAGCTACTGGTTGAGAGAGAAGATTGGAAGATCCGGTTTGTACATAGAGAAGCTAATTCGGTGGCCCATTCACTGGCAAAATTAGCTTTATCTATAGGGGTCGAAAAAGTCTGGTTAGAGGAATGTCCTAGTCAAGTTTTTTCTTCAGTTTTGAGGGAAAATGATTGTAATGCACTTTCTGTTTTGTTGGAATAAATATCATAAGTCAAGTTTGACTTTAAAAAAAAAAAATGAGATGAGATGAGATGTTATGTAAATAGTAGTGAGATTTTTAAATTAAAATGAGATGAGATGGTTTTTGAAAATTTTGTGTGTTTGGATTAGGAATTGAGATGAGATAGTTTTAACTTTTTAGATATTTGATATATGTAGTCCCACCAATTATTGCATAGTATTTGTAATTATTTTGTTTGATTCATAAGTATATTTATAAATAGTAATAATAGTAATTTATAAATTACCTACTCAAATATAATTTTTTCTAATATATTTCATAATAATATTATAAGATGACAATAATTTTATTAAAATATTTTAATTTAATAAAATTGAAAATTTGTACTTAAAATGTTTATTAAAATATATTAAAATGTTTACATCTGAAATTTGTTTAAATATTAAAATGTATTAATTTAATATATTTTATATATTTATCAAATACTTTTTATCAAAATATTATATCGTAGTCTGCAAAAGCAAAAGTGCTTAAAGAGTAGTAACGGGAAAATGAAGGCATTTTTTTTTTGTGTAGTTTGTCATTAGTAAAAATAATAGAAACCATCTCAATAATTTGAAAACTTGCATTTGATTGAGAAATGTTTTACCGTATAACCAGAGGTTCAGAGATTCGAATCCAAACCGGGCCTGGTGACGATATCCTGCTTCCGTCACGTGGTAGTACATTTCTGTCCCTCTAAAAAGTTAAAATAATAATAATAATAATTTGTATTCTGAATTAATGGTAAAGATACATGTCGTGCAGAGTATAATATTCTAATTTTATTTATATATTTTCGATTGAAAGTATTAATTATATATATATGTATACAAGTTTTAAATATACAATTTTTGCATAAAGTTTTTATAAAAGAATAGATCTCATCATAAAAAGTGTGAAACAATATTTATTTTTAGTGGAATCTATTTTTGAACAAAATATTTACACAAGATTTATACATTTGAAATTTATTCCTAACTAATATTACAGATATTTTTACGCGTATTAAAACAAAACTACTTATTTACGTTTAATTATTTCTAACAAAATAATTACCTTTTATTAAAATAAATATATTTTCATAGTAAATAATCATTTTTATTAAACAAAAATTAGTCACAAATATATATCTATTTTTTACCTTATATATATATATAGTGACGTTAATCGAACATAAATTCAGTAACGTTAGAATGTTATTTTAGTCTGCCTTCTGTCACGTGGTATAGTACGTTGGCACTGAATAGGAATTAAGTGTGGGGAACTCATGTCCTGTCCCTTCCAAAGATAATATTTGTTTTGGATAATATCGTAATAAAGATATTGCTAGATTTCAAACCAGCACTTCTCCAATCCTATAACCAAGTAATCGCAATCTGTATTTGGAATACACTGAAAAAATAGATATTAATTTTTATATTTGAGTAATGATTAAGTAATGATTATATAAAAATATTAAAAATTTTAAATTAAAAAACATTTTGAATTTGAATAATGTTTAAAAATAAAGGCGGTACAAGAAATTAGAAAAATTCTGAAAAAATGGCTTTACCATTTATTGAGCTGGTCTCACATATTTACATGCACATAATGGTATTTGTTAAAAAAGAATGTATGATATACTTTAAATTTACTTTACACTAAAAAAGAAGATTAGGTTTACATATTTCACAAAAGTAAAATTTATAAATTGATGTGGTCAGATTTGATATAATATTAAATTTGTTTTATAATAAAAAAATTATTTTACAATCTAAAGTTTTGACTTATATCGGCTTGTGACTTTACTTTATGACTACACTGACAAACTAGACAAAAAATACCTTTATTTTCCCCTTCCCTCCTCGTCGGCTACCACACTGACCACCAGTGAGTTACCAATGGTCCACACTTAGACTGCCGTTGGTTTATGATTGTAGCCACGCTGGCCCTCTCCCGTAAGGATCGTGAACGAAGCTCTACCATGTGCATCTCACCTTGCACATGGGATGAAAGCCTTCCCTAGCTGTGGCGCAACCAGGGAGCGGCGCTAATGGCCACCTTATGGTCTGGGACCACCTCTCACCTGGTGCAGGATGCTGGTGGTGATGGTATTGATTGCCGGCAGGAACTCGAGTGCAACCACTAGCATCCTCCACCAAGTAAGGGGTGGTCCCAGAACCACCTCTCACGGCAACTGCTTTGCCGCATTGGCTATGTGCACGGAACTGCATATGGTCGAGAGCCTAGGCCCATTCCCACCGTGGTACGGCATGGCCTCCAGTAGCCACCTAGTGGCCTGGTCGAGAGCCTAGGCCCATTCCCACCGTGGTACGGCATGGCCTCCAGCAGCCACCTAGTGGCCTGCTGGAGTTGTCTGCCCTCCCAGGGGTGGTTCTCGACCACCCCAGCCATGGAAGGTGGCCCCTGGCCATGTGTGCAG
This sequence comes from Carya illinoinensis, assembly GCF_018687715.1. Taxonomy (NCBI): domain Eukaryota; kingdom Viridiplantae; phylum Streptophyta; class Magnoliopsida; order Fagales; family Juglandaceae; genus Carya; species Carya illinoinensis. The sequence continues at coordinate 1,919,247 of NC_056757.1, forward strand.
TGCACAAAGTGTGCAAAACCTAAGAAGCAAATAGATATATACTTTGGAAAAAAAGAAATATGGTACACTGATAATGTATCACATCAGTGTGTGAGATTCTTTTGTGGTATCCTTTAGTATTTATAGTGTTTTCCATTTTTGAATAAATAGAAAAATAAGTATTATTATTAAAAATATAGATATTATCATTATGAAAAATGATAATTTTATCGTTATTTTACAACTTTATCTGAAATGGAGAGTAGTTTTATAATATTAATATTTATTTTTAATGGAGTGGCATGATTTTATTAAGAGTGGTGCTACTCTACTGCCAGAGTAGCACCGTTTATTGTTACCCCTAGCTCATTTTGAGCTTTTTTTTTTTTCATTTTTTTCACACTTTTTTAATATATTTAAATATTTTTAAAAAATAAAAAAATACACCAATATACCTAAAATCATTAAGTTAAAAAAAAAATATATAAAGCGGTCAATTGGAGCGGTCAAAGTTAGGGGGCATAATAGATTTTTTCTTTTATTAATTGTTTGAAAATGATGAGTTGTAAACTAGTTGTAAATTGGATTTTAGTTCATAATTTGACCCATTACATGAGTTGTTTGAAAATACATATTTTCAACCACTGTGCAGAGAACATAATCTAAATCACTTAAATAGTAAATTTTACATAAATTATAATGACTTATTCTATTTTCAAACTAATGTGTAGATAAAATAATCTAAATCACTTAAATAGTAAATAAGATTTAATTTGTAATATTCAAATTATAAAACTAAATCACATAATCGACGAAGGAGTGATCCTATAGCAACTGATATCTGTATTTGAAATATGAAACAAAACTAATTAACGCAATGCCTTTTTCTTTGAAGTGCATGATGGTCTGCCAGAAAACTTGTGGATTATTCATGTCCTTAATTCACACATGATATATACACACACATGACATATATGATCAGATTCATCCACCATTCATCAATTTTCTGCATTTGGTAGGGTCACTTGGTACTACGTTGGCATGCAGTGATAGGAAGTGTGGGGACCATTTCTGTCCCTTTCAAATATAGGATAAAAAAAAAAAATAGATTTGTGTGGCTTGACTTGTATATATTTTGAATTAATGGGAAAGATCCTTGCGTAGGAAAGCCTAATATATATTCTAATTTTATTCATATATCTTTATTTGTAGTAGTTTACTTTCGAACATATTAATTATATATTATATAAAATATATTTAGTTCATAATTTGATCCATTACGTGATGAGTTGTTTGAAAATATATAGTACATTTTACATAAATTATAATGACTTATTCTATTTTTAAATCAATATGTAGAGTGTACAATCTACATCATTTTACATAATTTATCTACTTCTTTTCTGCAGATCAGACTAAGCATGCATCATCTTATAAGAAGATTCGACCTCTGAATTTTCTGTTTAAGGGTCGTCTAATATTCAAGAGTCCAAGACTCCCAAGAGATTAGACGTGGAAGATTAATGACCAAAAACCATAAGAATCTTTGGGCACTTTCGAATGAAAAATTTAGCAAGATTAGATAACTTCTTTACATACGGTGGCTTTAAATTTCATGTTCCATGTGCTCAACTTTGGAATGCCCATCCCACATCGTTAATAATGACTACCATGAATTGCAAGCATGCCACACTTGGTCTAGAAGCTGTTATAAATTGCTTGCAATATAACAAAAATCATTTTTTGAGACGAAATTGCTTTGGGACGAATTGAAAATCATCCCAAAAAGTGAGATTTTGGAACGAAATTTGAATTTCATTCCAAAATAATGATGGTTATGCCAGACCGTTCGAACGATATTCTTAGTGATGAAATTTTTTGTCCCAAATAAGTTAACCGTTCGACTGTTAATGATTAACCCTTCGAACGTTTAATTTTTACCGTTTGAACGTAATATTGGCGCGGTAGGCAAAATTATTTTGGAGGAAAATTGACAAACCGTTCGAACGATCAATTATAAACGTTCGAACGTTGCATATTCACCGTTCAAACGTTATTTGAATCGGTCGAACGGTGACAAGGTTTTAATTTTTTAAGTTTTTTGCCAAATTATATTTAGATTAACCAGTAATTATAAAAAAATTGGTTAATTAAATAATATGAATAATCTAAATTAAGAATTAATTTAGAAAATATAAAACAATACTATTTCATACTTAAATACTGAATTTACAAAACACAAAATATTGTCCATACAAAAAACAGGAAATAAATAAATAAAATATACCATAAAGTAATTAAGACCCCAAGTCTTTGCACACTTCCTCGACTGCAGCTATACGTTCCTCTATTTGTGTCAGTCGAGTATTGATGGTGACCTGAGTCGCAAACATGGCAGCAAACTCTGTACGAAGCTCAGACACAGCAGAATGGATCTCCATACGCACTGCATTAATCACTGCTGATGTCTGCTCGCTGATCGCTGCAAGCACTATCTCAGCCATCTCCTCGCGAGTAACACTGTGGACTGATGCCTCGGCCCGTGTAGATGTCTCAGCAGCTGCAGCTGAGACTCCATGATCTCCCGGCTGTGCATCTCTGTGAGGATCAACTGGTTCTGGAACATGTGCACGAAAATGCAGTCTCGAGTGTCCCGTGCTGCGTGAGAGGATGGTGCTGTTTATCGGTCCCATCGGCTCCCGTTTACGCTCAGCAACATCTGGTACAACACCAGCACATAGTAGATATCGGGTGATCAGGACTCCGAATGGTAGTATATCCATTGAAATGTACCGAGATTCTGATCGAATCCTATCGAATATATACCCCACCAAGTCGATAGGAATGCCACGAGCGACCCGTATCATAAATTTCGTCCGATCAATGCTAACTTCTGTCTTGTGCTGCCGAGGGTCAATGTTATTGGCAATTATCAAATTTAATATCTTAAAGAAAGAAGATAAATCTGCCTGCTTGATGCTCTTCGTCCCATCATACGGTAGAGCATCTGGACCAACAACCAAATCCTTCACTTCGTGATCAGCAAGGGTATCGACCTCATCAGTATAAACTGATGCCTCCTCCTCAACTGTCTCTGCCCCAACTGAAGGATCAGACTCTCTAGGCACCACATTCGGATATGCATCTGGCAGCCTAGGAATACCGAGATGCTCAGCAAGTCCATCTCATAAAAATACAACGGGTACTCCTCGGACAGTGATACTGTAGGCCCCAGAATCATCTGCACTGGCACTGCCGAGTTCTCTATAGAACTCAGCAACAATGTCAATGTAGGAGACTGGCTCTCATGCTTCCTCCCGTTCATTCAAGATAGGTCCCCAACCACGATCACTGAATATTGAGGGCAATGAATGACCCTCTCAGAGAAGACTCTGGAAATCAGAAATCTTCACTGGTCGCTCCAGTGAAACTGTCCTCTCCCGAACTGGACCACTACTACTCTCACAAGATTGCGTTGCTTGCGTGCCGGTCTAGAAGTAGATAATATAATCAACCTGAAATTTATAATTACAAACTAGATATATAACATTAACAAGAAAAATACAATAAAGAACTATTTACAGTAGTTTGAAACAAACAGCAATTTAATAATATTTGATATTATGAACAACATTATCAACAATAAATATATTTCTCAATATCAATATTAATAATATAAATAAAATATTAAAAAACCGTTCGAACGGTTATAGACAAACCGTTCGACCGTTATGTTATATCATTCGAACGCTACTCATAGCGTTCGAACGATATTCGTCGTGATCGGGATTCCAGGCCGAGTCGACTCGGCCATTGAAATCCATGGAATCTTTCGATTCCCTGGATTTTACACCAAAATAAATGCAATAGAAACCTAAATAAACGTTCCTAACATGGATTTATGCAAATCTACCAATTATTTTGATGTATAAATCGGTTTACCCTAACTTAAACAATTAATCTATCAAAAACCTAAATCTAAACGGTAAAATGCTTTAAAAATGAAAAATACCGGTAGTTAGAGGTAGAGGCTTTGAGTGGGCACTATTGACGGCGGTGAAGACGGCGTTCAACGGCGGAGATCGACGGTTTGAAGGCTTAGAACGGAGGAAATGGAGACGTAAACCTCCGTGAAAGTGACGTCGGAGGCCTTATTTATGCAGTACCATTTGAACGGTAAGTTAATACCGTTCGAACGTATTAATTGAATATTAATACCCATCCCTAATTAATCCATATTTCATGATAATAAATATTATTTAAATGCAATATTCGGTATTAATTATATTAAATATAATAATTAATTCAATTATAATATATTTTAACTTTTAAATATATTAAATGCAATATATTTAATGCACTTATATATTATTAAACACTATGTATTATATTTATAATTTTTTTTATATATAGTATATATTATATTATATCTAATTAAAATATATTATACTATTGAATATTATAATATTCATATAGTATAAGTTATATTATATAGTATAATTAATATAATATAGACTACTATATACATGAAACTATGTTCATGTATTTATATAACATATATATTATATGTGATATTAACTAATATCACATATATATACTAGTATAGATGACATTATATATATTAATAGTAGATATCCTATTATTAAATAATATTATAATAATAATATAATATAATAAACATTATATATATGCATGTGATACATATAACCCTATGCTATGATACCATATATATGTTATATATAATAGGTTAATATATGTACTTGACTATAATACTAGATGTAATATGATATTTTATACTATATATGTTACTAAACTATATAATATATGTTTGATTATATACTATATAATTATATTACTATGTCTCTAAACTATAGTATATTTACAAGTTATTATATTTAAAGGTATAGTGTAAAAAAAATACAATAAGCAACAATATAATTTGACGTTTGAACGGTTTAATATAACCGTTCAAACGTATAAGAAAATGTTCGAACGTATGTTTTCACGTTCGAACGTTAAATTAGCGGGGGAAATTTTTCCCGCTAATCGATTTGACGTTCGAACGTTCATTACAACCGTTCGAACGTAAATGTTCTACATTTACACGACAGAACCTCACAATCTCGCACTCGTTCCAGTCGACTTCCAGTCGCTCCCACGCTCATTTTCTTCCAACCAACGCCATTATTCTTCAATCCAGCCCTCAAATATTACTAACTTCTATCAATCTCTTATATTTTCAGATTAAGAGGTTGTTTTTACCGTTTGGTGAAGAGTTTTTACCGTTTGGTGGATTTTCCGCTTTATCTCTCTAAATCAGGTATTCTCTTTAAATATATTCTCATTTTAGTTTTTATATAAGTGTTTTTGTTTGCTATAATGAGTTCGTCATATAGTTTGCTGTCTTTTGATGTAATTTGGACTGTAAATGTTGGGGTTTTCGGAGGTTGAAGATGAGTGATATCTGGAAGTAATCCGTTTGAACGGTTTTTGTGTTCCGTTCGAACGTATGTCCTTAGATCGAACAGTGACTAGCATCGTTTGAACGTTATGTTGGTCAGTGTTAAAATAATTAACATTTTAAATGTAGGAATTGAATTAAAAATTAATTATTTATAATCTACATTTAATAATATTTAAATACTTAAAAGATTAAAATAATCAAATGAGAATGAATTAAATTACAAATCATCTAAGATTTAATAATACTTAATTATTTATGATGTTGAATTATTCAACTATAGGTTAATACAAATAGTTTTGTTTTAATAACACAAAAATACTTAATCTTTGAATTAATAAAATGAATTTTAAATAAAATACAAATAATCTGGATTTAATAATACTTAAATACTTAAAAGTTAAAAGTAATCAAATGAATTTGAATTAAAATATAAATTCTGAATTATAATTAATAAAATGAATGTTAATTACAATACAAATAGTTATAATTATTAACATGCTTGTTAATTACAATACAAATAGTTATAATTAATAAAATATTTTGAAAGATATAAAATAACTATCTAATTATTTAATAATATAAATAATTAATTAACATATGTTGCATTGTTTGTTTGATACATGTTAAATATTGACATATCTTATATTGTTTGTTCATCAAAATTAGCCTTAGACCCGTTCGAGAGTTATCAGTCCGCCTTAATTGAAAGATTGATAACTCTTGAATTGTCCAGAGTGGACAGTTTGGAATTGTAAGATCATTCTCGCAAACTATCGGTCTATATCTGTTATACGTCCAGCATTAAGATTTTGGCAGATTTATCCCTTGTTCTCTGGATATGCAGTTTCGGTGATGTTGTATCAACGATTAACAAGTCGGTGCACACAACCAGACGAGCATATTTGGAGAACTATGGGGAGATGCTGCCGAAATTTTGTTGGGCATGACAGATTATAGAGGATAGGTTTGCGACTATGATCTTACAATTCCGAATGGGATAGGACCAACTACCCGGTGTAAGGTGGTATACTCCTTGATTGATACATGATACATGCTTGTTTGTTGATATACACGTGATTGTTTATAATGAAGATAGTCAGCATGAATAAGAGTTGGATGCGAGTTAGCGATTGTTTGGGTTAGAATTACAACGATATGCTGAAGGTGTTAAGAAATTCTTAGAGTTTGCATTGGGCATATGTGATAGTGATGGACGTATTAGATGCCCATGTAAAGAATGCAGGAATTTGCGCTCTCATAAAATAGACTTGGTGAGAGAGCATCTGTTTGTGAAAGGTATTGACAAGGGATATATTGATTGGGTCTTACACGAGGAACCATGTCCAACTTCATTCGATGCTTCACATGAAGAAGAAGAGATCGATGAAGATGTACAACCAGATGTTGTTGGAGATGAGTATGATGAGGATATGGAAGAAATGTTAGGTGAAATCGGTGCGGGAATGTTTATGAATGAAGGTGGCACGGACACATCAAGTTCAAATGATGGGGGTCATAATACTTTTGCACGATTGTGGAATGAGTCACAACGTGAGCTATATCCAGGATGCAGAAGACACAGTAAGTTGTCATTTACCGTAAGACTGCTTCCCATAAAATCAATGTGCCGATTATTAATTAAGGCTGTCAATATGTTACTCGAGTTGTTTAAGGAGGCACTGCCATCAGATAATACACTTCCTCGTAACTTCTATGAAGCAAAAAAATTGAAACGAGGACTTGGATTTGATTACAACGTAATACATGCATGTAAGAATGACTGCATATTATTTTGGCAAGAGAATGAGCAGTTGAACGAATGTCCCATATGCCACGAATCAAGATGGACATCTGACAAACAAAATGTGCCGCAAAAGGTAGTACGCCACTTTCCATTGACACCTAGATTACAACGATTATATATGTCACGTGCAATGGCTGCAGACATGATATGGCACTCATCAGCCAGAGTTAGAAACGATGATTTTTTATCACATCCTTCTGACTCTCAGGTGTGGAAGGAATTTGATAAGGAGCACGCATGGTTTGCAGAAGAACCACGTAATGTGAGACTTGGGTTGGCAACAGATGGATTTAATCCGTTTGGGAACATGAGTACTAGTCAATGTACTTGGCCAGTCGTACTTATACCGTATAATCTACCACCGTGGAAGTCTATGAAAGATCCATATTTCATGATGAGTTTGCTCATTCCAGGTCCGAGATCACCGGGAAATGATATAGACATACACTTACAGTCATTGATTGCAGAATTGAAAGATTTGTGGGAGAATGGGGTTGTCACATTTGATTCATCAACAGGCAAGTCGTTCAAGATGCATGCTGCCGTTTTATGGACAATAAATGATTTTCCAGTATATGGAAACTTGTTAGGTTGGAGTACTAAGGGAAAAATGGCATGTCCAAATTGTAACAAACATACTAAATCTAAATGGCTCACTTACGGGAGGAAATTATGTTTCATGAGTCATCGTCGATTTCTACCCGGTGATCATAGATGGCGGGGAAATTCACAAATGTTTGATAGTACTGTTGAATGGGGCCAACCTCCACCATATTTGTCTGGTGAAGATTTACTTGCACAATTTGTAAATGTTGGTTGTAATGAATTTGGTAAAAAACAACGAAAGAGAAAACGAGCTACATCTGAGTTGAATTGGACTAAGAAGAGTATATTTTTTGATCTTCCATACTGGTCAAAGTTAAAATTACGGCACAGTCTTGATGTTATGCATATTGAAAAAAATATATGCGAATCCGTATTGGGAACATTGATGTCAATTGAAGGAAAAATGAAGGATACATTAAACTCAAGGAAGGATTTGAAGCGGTTGGGAATAAGACCGGAAATGCAGTTGCAAGAAAATGGTTCATCCGTTTACATGCCGATTGAGTGGTATACATTGTCAAGGAATGAAAGGGCTATTTTTGTGAGTGGATAATGAAAATTAAATTACCGGATGGTTATGCCTCGAATTTGACAAGGTGTGTGCGAACAAATAACTGGAGAAGATACCAAGAGAGTCAGCCTGTCTTTGATTTGTTTGTGGATTTGAGCTAGTATGAGATGATTCCATTGAATAGAGAAGATATTGAGGCTGAAATTGTTGATGCGACACTTGAGCAAAATGTTGATTCATCTGAAATATCTACAGAAGATGAGACTGAATTGTCAAATGATACTGATACAGATAGTGATTGACGAATTATACTTTCACATTACGTGATGATGAGCACTATTTTACTTAATGAATATTGTATCAGTTTTTTGAAATTATGCCTCCGAAGAGAAAGGAAGTGCGCAACCCATCTCCACCTGTTCCTAGCTCTCCTTCAGACTCACCATTAGAGATTGACTCTACAGAATAAGGTAAAATTCTAATAGTCATAAAAGTTATTAATTAAGAGTATAATAGAAAATTGATTATAATGTTATATATCATGATGACTTCACAGTACAATCTCGTCAAGGTTGAGGCACTACGAGAGGCGTGACGTTGGAAAATATCGTAAGGTGGGTAAGATCAAAGTTAACATTTTTGATGAACATACCGGAGGCGAAGGACAACCAGCAGTTTGGCTTGCATCGCATGTGGGTGCTCTTACACGAACTTAAGCACCTTTGGCAACAAGTTCATGGAAGAAAGTCCCCCAAGATGTTAAGGACCTTATCAAGAAGCGTTATTTGGTAATGTTTAATAAACGAAATTTAATTGGACTTATTATTTTATTTTACTTTAAAGTTAGAATATTATAAATGATAATATTTTTGTCTAAACTTTTTTTTATAAGGATGATTTCGAATTAAATTTTAGTCGGAGAGAGGAGCGTAAAACTGTGGAAGAGCTTATGAGTAATGCATTCCGTAAGTATAAGGCGAGGTGTCATGAGCATTATAATAAGTTTGAGAATAGTGAAGAAGCACGCCAACATCCTTTTCAAGATGTGCAACCTTCTGATTGGGAAAAACTTTGTGACATGTTTGAGGATCCATCATATAAGGTATAATTAATTTAATTATTTTAGTCGTCCTATTTTTAATTTCGCTTTCTAATATTTTCAATTCTTATGTAGGAGCGAAGTTCTATAAACAAAACAAATAGATCAAAATTGAAGATTACTCATCATGCAAGCTCAAGATCTTTCCACTGCCTCTCTAAAAAATTGGTATTACTATTCTTTTATTTGTATATAGTTAACTGAATATATGAATCATAATGACTTTATATCTTAACAAATCTTTATTATAGCAAGATTCAGATGCCAATTATGATCTGACAAAATTATATATATGTTGCATCACATACTAATCGTAATGGAGAGTGGAGTCATCCTGATGCCCGTGAAAATTATGTAAGCATTATAATTTGTTTTAAATAAATATATTTGAATATTTATGATGATATTAACTCTTTATCTTATGTATAGAATAAAATGGTTGCCCTGCGTGCTGAATCTGCGTCAGATCAAAATTTCTCAAATACTGATGTTATGATTTTTACACAAGTTTTGGGTGAACGTTCAGGATATTTGAGGGGTTTGGGTCGCTGTGTAAAACCTTCTCCCTCTTCCTCTTCTTCCGGGTCTGCCTCTATAGCTCAAGAGAACGCGAATCGCAGAATTGAAGAATTGGTTGCAAAACAACAAGAGTTAGAGGCTCAATTGGCGAGATAAGGAGACATGGAGATGCACCTCAAACAACATGAAGAAGAACAAGCAGAGTTCAGGAGAGATATGCAACTCCAAATGCAACAGCTTATGCAACAGTACAGGACTCCAACCAACTGATGGTTTTTTACGTCTAGCTTATAACATTATCTAATTATGTATGAACAATGCTAGTCTTATGGTTATTTATTTTTTTGCACTTATTATAAAACTTTTATGAGTAATTAAACAGTTCCTAATTTATGTTTTTTAAATAATATAGATGTCTATTTAGTTTTTTTATAATTATTGGGTTTAATAAAAATAATATCCATTCGAACGACCATGTCACGTTCGAACATTAATGGGCATGCCGATCAAACGATAATGTACCGTTCAAATATTAATGAGCAAACCGTTCAAACGATACCAGATGCTCAAAAAAAGGTTCAAACGCAGGACATTACCATATCGTTCGAACGTTGATCAGCACCGTTCGATCTCTCATACCGTTCGATCGGTTCCTTTAACGTTCGAACGTAATTCTATTGATCGTTTGAACGTATCTTGATAACCGTTTAAAAGAAACGTTAACGTTCGAACAGTATATGAGAAGCATTCGAACGCCATTCTGGAACGAATGTTAACCGTGACAAAAAAATCCATCGTTCAAACGGTATCGAACGGTGAATTTCAAATTCGTTCCAAAAGATATATTTTGGGACGAAATTATGATTTTTGTCTCAATATATTTTCTGGGACAGTGATGTTGGGACGACCTTGGGATGAAATTTTTTCGTCCCAAAAAATATTGCGGAACGAAATCTATATATTTTGGGATGAAAATTTTCGTCCCAAAAAATATTTTTTGTTGTAGTGTTGCTTAACCTTGTCAGTGCACTAATTTATAAAAAAAAAAAGCATCGCCTGTGAACAGCTTTGAAAACAATGTCGAATTAGCTACCCCACATTTGAACACAAGGATAGTAATGTTGGCCAACTCAAACGCTAATGCAAAATCTCATTACCAAAAGTTACAGAAAAAAAAAATGATAATACAGGAGATTAGATGCGCTTAGAAAGTTTATGATGACATGGGATTATGGGCCAACAGATGTTGACTATTTTCAGCTCAGTTTGACACCGCACCTCACAAGAACGATGCAGAGTGCTCAATGGAGAGGAATGAGAGAATAGCGCCTACACTATATAATTAATGAAATCTCTACCATTCAGTTCAGCCAATGAATTACAAGTAGCAGTAACAGGAACTGCATGAAATACCAAGATTCCACTTTGCGCATAGGGCAACTTGAAGGGTGCTCTATGATTCTAATGGACCATCCTCACCAGGCAGGCCTAAGTGATTGCTGAATAGCCAAAAAAAAAAAACCAAAGACAACAGCAAACCCACTGGCATGTTTAGTAGGGCTGCTTTTAGGGAACATGTTTCTAATATGAATGATTTGTTTCTGCTCATAAATTTGTATCTCTCTAATCTATTTGTCTTCTTACATTGTTTTACTGATCATTCCATAAGCAATGCTCGCACCTTAATTTCTTTTCAGCAAGTCTAAGGTTCAAACCACAAAATACTAAACCCTGAACATCAAATACAAATCCAAACATTTCGGGATCAGTCTTAAACCTTTATACAATATGATACCATTCATAATATAAACTAAATGAGCAGATGACCTTCAGCAGCAGAAAAAAGCATAATATAAACCACAAAATACTAAACCCAGAACATCAAATACGAACCCAAACAAACCCAAGCGAATATCAAACACATATCTAAGCGAAAATCAAACAAAAATTTCGAAAAAAGGAATCCAACTAAACTATGAGAGAGAGAGAGAGAGAGAGAGAGAGAGAGAGAGAGAGAGAGAGAGAGAGAGAGAGAGAGAGAGAGAGAAATTAACATACCGCACGGCTAGGGTTTTGGATTCAACAAACTTGAGATTAAAGAAGCAAGAGACGAGAGATGAGTGTTGAGAGAAGAGGATTCGGGACAGCGACAGTTGACAGATGAGCGACAAGAGATGGACAAAGTAACGAGTTGAGAACTTGAGTCTGAAGAACAAAGAGGATTCGAGAGAGACTGAGAGTGACTTGGAGACGGTGACAGGACTCGACAGAGGAAAATGCACTAAACCTAGCAGGAATGGCGTCGATTTCATAAGAGAAAAAAAAAAGTGTATAATCTGGTTACGGATAACCGGGTTATAAAACCGGATCCAGGTGTAATCCGGGCGGATAACCGCCCAGATTCACCCAAATTTTGGATTTCCAGACCAGACCGGAAAAAAATTCGGTCTGGATGCATGCCCCTAACTTAAATGAGGAGTAAGATTTGATTTTTAAAATTCAGATTATAAAATTTAACTTTTAAAGTAAATTATGCCTTAAGTATATAATTACGTGTGGTTGACTGTGTGCCTTGACGAAGGAGTGATACACAACACAATTTTGTTATATATACGAGTTCATGCTAGGAGTTTGATCGCACTACTCGAAAACCAATAGACATAGGAGAGAGAAGTAAGGAAAAAAAAAAAAAAACTCTCACATTGCTTCTGAGTTGAGACAATATGGCCGCTAACGCACATCCTGAATCTGATTCTGGTGCTAGGAGTTGGAAAATCTTCCTCAAAAACTTTATTATTCCAACCTCCCTGCCATGGCTCGGGGATGGAAGGAATAAGGGGCCGACAAATGACTCTAATACCCGAAATCTTATCTTGGTGGCGGCTGCTTTGATTGCTGCAGTGACCTTTCAAGCTGGAGTCACTCCTCCTCGTGGAGTTTGGCAAGACGATGACAAAGCAGGACACGTCGCGGGAATTTCTATATTCTCTTCTCGAAGGGTACCCTATTATTTTTTCTTGATATTTAATACCCTGGCCTTTTCCTTCTCAACGTTTCTCTTACTATCCCTTACTTTTGGGTACCGTTTCTTCTTAGAAGTTTTAGTTGCCACTTTTGCAATGGCGGGGACTTTCGCAGCTGCTATTTTTTGCGTTACACCTTATGAACCCAAGTGGTTTCGTCTCATCTCTATGGTTGCAGCTGTGCCTTACATTCTAAGGGGGCTAGTCTATTACTTCTCCCTCGGGGCCAAGATTAAGGCCAAGGGGGGGCAAGGAGGGGTGGAGGACCCCAAGGCTCTGAACAAAAGAAAATAACCAGACATATGTGATGCAGCACGCAAGACGCTAGGAACAGACCAGATAAATTAGCAATGAAGTGCGGATAGATCATTGCAACAACTTTCCAATAATGCTCGGTTCTTCATCTTCCAGGTTTTATTTCCATTTGAGAGAAAGTTTCCTTGGTTTGTTATTTTTGTCAATAAATTTCCATTTGAAGATGGAGAGAGAAAGAGAGCGATGGAGAAAAAAGTAATCACCTGTGTACGAGTTTATGTTGTAATTTGCTACATTTCCTACGTGGCAGCTTGTGATTTGCTGGTGTGAATTGAAACTAATTACCCGTCCGGCCTGAACTCGTTGTCTTATTTCTTCTTCTTCTTCTTCTTCTTTTTCACCTTTTTCCACTCATTTTCGAATTATTTAATTGTTTTGACATTTTAAAATCTATTTGAAGTTTTATAGCTTAATATTTTTTAAAAAAAATTGCTAACATGCCATAGGTGAAACATGTCACGTTTTGATTTGTTGACCCCTACCAACTCAACTAGTAGAGCAGACAATAATGAATGAAAGTAGTTAATTGCAAAATTTTAAAATATCAAATATAAATGTTGAGAGTACTAAAAACTGAGATGGCCTTTTGCAAACTCGGTGCTTCGCAAACTAGGGAAAACTGAAACTCCGAGTTTGCAATTAACCCTTAAATTAATATATAACCATTTGCGAAGAAAATAAAAGATATTGGGCTGAGAGTTGTCCTTGTAATATTGGGCTGAACACCATACCAATACAGAGAGGAAAAACCAAAATGCAAATCAAGCATAAGTAAAAGGTGCCTGATGCTCCTTATAGCTGTAACGGTCCGGTCCTTAGGGGTTAGAGAGTTAATTCTTATAACTTGAAAACATCTTCAATAATACAACCATATATAATTCAAAAACTCCAAAATAATAAATTTATTTATTCAAATCAAGTGTACTTGTGCTTTCATCAAGATACTGAAATAAAACCTCAATAAAATAAATTAAAATCTCCTCCAACACTCATAAATATCCATAACTCAAAACACTAAAATAACATAAATAATAAATCTATCAAATAAAACTCTCCAATAACTACTTGTACCTTTGGCACTTATTCCTTAACGATTATCGAATATTGTTAACAATTCCTACTCTTGACTCTCAGCTAAAGCATCAAAATTATCTGAAAATATTGTGAAAATAAGATGTAAGTTATCAACAACTCAGTAAACAAAGAACACATACTAGTGTGTAAACATGAGCACTTATAGAGTTCAGAATGCAGAACAAAACATTTACCTTCAAAATCCTAAAATCAGAACATTTGTTTTTTTTTTCATAGTGTGGAAGCAAAACATGTAAACAGAATATCAGAGCGAAGATTCATAAATAATTTCACTCAAAAATATCATTTGGCATGTCATAAATGATTATTATATTAGAACATCATATCAGAACAGAGGCCATGTATAACTCTGGTGGTAGGGTTGTGCATCTGTAGATAACCTAGAAGAACTTAAATCACTCTGTCACCAAGGTGTGCATTCAAACAAAGACCACTACTATAACCGTGGTTGGGCCGTATCCACTATTATAACCCATGGTTGGGCTGTATCCACTATTATAACCCATGGTTGGGCCATATACTACAATTATCACCCGTGGCAGGCCGTAATTGAACAGAGTGGAAACAGAATCAAAGTCAGAATCAGAAAGTCATGCCAAAGTTTCTTTTTCTTGAGTCATATCTTATTAAAATAGAGTACTGAGTATAATCATATCATCTATAGAATCAAAACAAATTCATAGAATACTCTAATAATCATGCACAAATTTTATATTCACTCTTTTTGCATAGTTCAAAAACTAGAATGCTAAAAATAAGCTTATGTCTACAATAATCATGACAAAAATACTTTCTCTTTCATTAGAGTTCATAAGTAATACCTAACAAATAACTGAGGTTATTTTCACAACTCTTTTCAAAATTAAAATGCATATTTTCTAAAGTTAACCTTATTTCATTTTCTTTTTATGTAAAGTCTAGTATATGAACCCTACTTACCTGAACTTCTTAACTTATTAGAATTTCTCCACAGAAATACTGAACAAAAGTCACTCGTCACCTATAGAAAATTCAAGCAATTTAAATAAATCTCTAATTGAATAGTTACTTCATAATTACACCTGAAATACCTATTTTAATATCTCAAAAACTTAAAATTTCTCTCAACTCTAAAATACAATCACTTTCTAAATTCATCAGTGCCCACTTAATAACTCCGACTAAAACATTAAATTCTAACTTATTTACTAGCGTAATCGAACTACAAAATTTAATACTAGATAATTTAATTATATCAAATATTTTAAATTAAACAACTTTTATTTAATAAACCAGATCATATCTAAAGTGCTTGAAAAAGTAAAATAAAATTACATCATTATCGTTTACTTTTGAAGGAAAAAAGTCTCTACTTAATAACAACTTAAATTACTTAATGATTTCTGTAAACATAAATAAAACAGAGCCCACTAATACATATTAAAGGTTTAAAAACAATAACACAGTTTGTAACTCAAAGGGTAAAGATGTAACTTCATCTCGATTAATATATGCATGACCAACTTCATGGTAAGCTTCAATAGAATATTTGTTATTTGAAAACATGCTCATAGCGTGAAGCAAAGACTTGCGCAACGGTTTGCAGAAACTTACGCAACCGAGACTAACCAACGGCTGAAGTTCCAAGCGGCCACAAGGTAAGCGATGGCGGCCTTTTCGTGCGTGGTGGAGCTGAGAAAGAGAGAGAGGAAAATAGAGAGAGATGCAAAGGGACAACACGGCTTGCGGAAGAGAAACGGAGGAGAAGCTGTGTGCTTATCGAGAGGAAAACCACTGGGGTGACAAGCAGTATTCGGCGGCAGCTCCCGTGCAGGTGGAGGCGACGAGCAGGGCTGGCGAAGCCACTAGGCTTCCGATGTGTGACGGGTTGAAAGCACAAAATGTGCTCTGTTTTAATAGGCAAAAACATAGGTTTGATGTACACGGGTTGGGTGGTCCTCTGCGGTTGGGTGCGACGCCGTGCTTGGAGTTGGACAGTGGGCTTCGAGCTGTTGAAGAATTTAGGTTGAGCTTCTGTGAAAGTGGAGGACGTGCAGACTGCAGTTTCGAACGGCAGAGGCGTTAGTGCATGCAGGGATAACGCCGTAGAGTCTCTAGATGGCCCATGGGAATGCTACTTTTGCTTGGTTCTTCAACATACGTGGGAGAGAGAGAAAAAGAAAGGAACCGAAGAAAAAAAGGATCATGAGCGGCAACGCTAATTGAGGGAGTTGTGCATAAGATTATATCTCTCTATTATAAAAAGTACCTATCTAACGGTTATTTAACAGTAATTCTTGTTTTCTTATTTTTCCGTCTATTTTTACTGTTTTATTTAACACCGTGTAAATTGATCGGATCTACGTCAGTTCTTCTTCTTAATTTCTTTAACCTTTACGTCTTCTATTCTGCATATTCTCATTCGTTTAACTCTCCAAAGCCAAACTCCTTTCCTTACGTCTGTTCGTCTTCTCTCTTCTTTCAGTTTTCAGATCTTTCTCTTCATCCCGAAAATGAAATCCAAGAGGAAAAGTGAAGAAGATTCGTGCTCGATTTTTTTCCTTTCTTATATGCCCTTCAGCGTGCGTTTCTTTTCTTTCTTTCCATCCTCGGTAGCTTCACTAGCAATGGCTTGGGATCTCAGATCTTCAATCAAGGCATTCAAATCAGAGTAAGAGGATCCTCCTCCTTCAACAGAGTTCTTTGCCATCTTCATAAGCTCCCGAACAAAGGCCATCGCCTCGGGTAGCCCAGCTCCACCATGTCACTTTCCCCACGGTGCCTCTGTTTTTCCTGAGGTAAGCCTCTGCCGCACGCCTTTTCTTCTTCTCTGTAGGGCAGCCGCACCAGCCTCTAAATCTAGAATTTGTTTCTTGTTTACTTAGGCCTTCAGCCTTCAATTTTCAGAATGCTTGTTTTATTGGCTTTAATCACAAGGATGCCCTTTTACATTTAATCACAACAGTTTGTCTTCTGTAGCGATGGTTTTTTTTTTAATTTTTTTTTAATGTCATTGAAGCTGGTTTGTGGTAGATGATCAAGATTTGATTTTTATTTATTTTTTTCATTTTAAGGATCCAATTTCTTTGTTTGTGAAAAAAAAATATATGGGTTTCTTTGTGATAAATGGCTTTCTTTTATTTTACTTCAGGTTCATATTTCTCATTTTCTATGGTTTTTTTGGGTTAGATGCAAGCATTACAAAAGCAGATGCAAGATTCGAGCTCCCTGGTGTAAAGGGATGTTAGGTTTGTTGAGTAAGTTTTAATCAAGCAATGTAGTTTTCTGTTTCAAGCTGGTTTAAGCATTGTAGTTCCCACCCCCCCACCAAAAGTTTTGATCTTAGTTTGAGGATTGTAGCTTTTTTTTTTTTTTTTTTTTCATCTTGTGGTAGACGATCCAAGATATGATTTTTATTTTTTATTTTCCTTTAAAGGATCTGATTTCTTTGTTTTTGAAAAAAGAAGTATGGGTTTCTTTTTTATTTCTGGGCTTTGTTTCGTTAATAGCCTAAGAAAGCGTTATTTTTGGGGGTCGAGGTTTCTTTGCTGCTGCGTCGACTATCTCGTCGTTTTTACAGAGAGAAGCTTCTGATGCACTGATATAAAAGGAGAGAAACTACACTGTTCAAGAGAGGCGGTGCTTTAGGGACTTTTCATCTTCCGGTGCTTTGTTTGTTTTTCTTTTGTAATTGAAGGAAGACAAGGATAGAGATGGAGTGGCCCGCTTGTGTGGACGAATACGAGAAGCTTGTGATCCGGATGAACACTCCCAGGTCAGTTCCTTTTCCTTCTATGAATTCCCAGTCTCTGGGTCTGGATTTCGACCTCTTATTCCCTCATGGAGACATACGTCACACACACACACACACTAACAGTGGGTACCTTTTCTATTTGGGTTTCTGGTTTTGACATTTAAAAAACTGGTTTAATTGTGCCTGATTTTGCATTTTTCTTCTCAGTTTGGCCTTGATATTGAGATTTCCTAAGAGAAGTTCTTTCGTTCGCTGCATATGTTTCCTTCAGGCTTTAGACTCCTAAGCTTGCTTTTGATTTGGTTTGAATTATTTTTTACCGTTTCAAGGTGAATGTCGTAGGAATTCGGACGATTTTATATTTAATTTTAATTTGTGAAATTTATACCTTTGAAAACGTGGTACTCAATTTGAACTTCGGACTCTCTGGTTTCCCATATAGAAAACCCTTTCTTAAGAAACATGCCTGAGATTCGGTTTTCTCCTTAATTAATTTATCTGAATAGAATTCCTTAGTATTCCATCAGTTTAATGCATTTTTAAGACCCGTGTTTATCTGTAGTTCCAAAATTTTGGAAAACAAAAAAGTTTGCCTCTGTCTTGACCTTTCCACCATTGCGCAGGGTCGTGATCGACAATGCCGTCTGCCCAACTGCGAGTTGGTCACGGTGAGCCTTCCACTAAATCCTCAAAAATCATCTTCAATGGTGTCCTTGCTAACTTTCTGGCACGCTTTTGCGTCTTTTTATTTTTTTCGAGTTAAAAACATGTTCACGCTACTTCCACAAGTTTCTGACACATGGATTAATGACGGTTTTTTCATCTTTGGCTGCAGTTTTCCATGTGACTGATCAAGATGGAAACAAACTGATGGACGAGAGCGTTATCAGCTTATTATTATCTCACAATAAAAATCCTATCCTAACCCCGTGTGATTCGCACGTACAAGGGACACGTGAACAACCGGAACTTTGTCGGGCTATCAGGGTGGAGAAATGGCGGGTTACTCGGTTGCGGATCGGAGAACAACCAGCTTTTTGTGTACGATTTGAGGTGGGGTGAGCCTATATGGGTGCATGGGTTCGAGCCAGTGAGTCGAGCCCGGCGCGAGGATGAGTTCGTTAGTAGCGTGCGTTGGAGGCAAGTTGGGGACGAAAGCTGCGCACTTGTGGCCGGGGATCAGATGGAGTTTTGCAGGTTTTTGTGGGCAAAAGGAAGCCAGATTTAAGTCTGTCGACCCATAAATGATATGCATTCATATATCTTTATTAGCAGCACAAAGAGAGAGAAAAGAAAAAGAAAGACAGACGCCATGCACTTTGCCTAGGTGTTATTGATCATTTCTTTTTTTTCTAATCAGCTGTTATCTGATCATGATCTGCTAACAAAACTGCAAAACCTGCATGGTGCATTTTCTTTAAACCCCATGTTTTATATTTTAGGGGAGATTTGGTGAGTTTGATTTGTTTTGACTCTTTCATTTTCCCAAGGCAATCTTCACATTTACTGGTTGTACTACATATGGCCTGCATGTAATTAAGCTGATCGTTTTTATTTCTGGGCAACCTGCTGTAAGCTAATTGAATGCCTTGTTTGTATTTTGTTTTGCTACTTGAGATAAATGTTCATCGATCCAATGTACTTTTATACTTGGGACAACATGAAGAAAACAGTCTTTTTGCTTCATATATATCAACATGCCGGCACAAATTGTTGGCACGCCCTTTTGCACGATATTGAAAGAGAGTACCAGTCTCTCTCTTGGAGATACTGAACAATGGAAATACACTCAAATAACTATTGGAGATCAGATTGTCAAAGATTTTTAATTAATTCAACCATTGAAATATTTGTTCTCAACTAGGGATCATTCTATCTTTATGGAATTTAAACCAGTACATTTTTATACAGATGCAAGATTTGAAGAAAAAGAACTAGGATAAAATATCAAATATCATATCGTCATCATGATTAGCAGTATGGATAGATAGATCATCATGATCTTTCTTCCTTTGAAAAAAATCTGTTTATAAGGTTATTTAGATCAAGACGAAAGGTCAATCATATGCAATGCGAATAGATGGTCTTTCTTAAGTGAAATGCAGATAGATGGTCTTTTTTCCTTCGAGAAATTATGAGCTTATTTACCGACAAATCAAACTGGCCGGGCGGCCTGCTACAGTACTTGTGTTTTGAATTAATTATATTTCTAATGATGTGATCCCGTGGTACGTAGAAGTGTGCTGCTTGTAGGTACGTAGCAAGCATAACTTCTTCTCTTCTTTTTTTTTTTTTTTTTTTTCCCCTCATAAAGAATATTCATATTTTTCAAATTTTTATAAAATGGCCCAACGAATCAAGAAGAAAGTAGTAGAAGGCCGGGTGGGTTCTGACCACTAATTTATAACTCATTAAAGTGAATCTTTAATTAGACTATAATAAATTTGAGTAATTTTCAAGTCTTAGGACTTTTTTTTATTGGACCTTCTGTTTAGGATTTCAAAACTTGTACCTTTTCCTTCCCTTGACCTCTGCAAATGTTACGGATTTTTTTGTTTTGTTTTTTGCAATCGGCTAGAAGGCACAGGTCAGAAAAAAGATAAAAAAAAACAAAAAACAAACAGGTCAGAAAAAGAAGTTAAAAGAAAAAAAATAATACGAATATAATACTTGTAGATATATATATATATAATATTGTAGATTTGATTTTAAACAAAAATATAATTTAACTATAGGAGTAAATTAATCATTGTGACATCCGGCCAAAATATACATATTAAAAGATATTATAATTCACTAACTTATTATTATCTAAAAATATTTCCTAAAATTTACTTTTTGTTTGTATTAATTAATTTTTTTTTATAAACAATTATATTTTTTTATTAAAAATTTTATCTTATCCAACTAAGTAAACGTGTTTTGCACGTAATTCCGACCTAGTATATAAATAGGTGGTTGAAGCCCTAGGAAAAGAAGGAGAAAGAATCGTGCGTGCATGGGAGACGTGCATGGAATGGATTCTAATATTTGGTTATAAGGCTTGGTTTTGGGCGGGCTTTTTCCTTAAGACTTTAGGATATCCATTCAACCTTTAAAAATATTATAACTTGTTCTACTAATTTTCTCGGCCCAATAAAATATTTCACCTAATATTCTAAAAATATTTAAAGATTTAGGTTGTATTTAAATGTTGGATTGAGTTGAATAAAATATTATTAAAATATTAGTTTCAAATATTATGAGTGTGTTAGAATTTGAAAAAGTTAAATTTTTTTATTATATTTTATATAGAAATTTAGAAATATGTATGAGGATTTGAAAAAAGTTAAATGATGAGATGAAGTGAGTTGATGGGGGTTTGGTAACCAAATTGGGCCTTAAACTTACTTAGCAAGCCCAATAAAATTATTCGATAACTGCCAAAAAAAAAAAATTTGGGCTCGTAGTCTAATCCGACAATACTCGTAAATTTCTAGTGGACTTTTTATTCGTATAAACCAATAATTTTAGAAAGTGACTTGGTGCTAGATCCAGGTGTTACAAGAGTATGAAACCATTAATAATAAATGCGAGCAATAATTGGATGTTGTATTTTCTTACTTTGAACCTTTATATATCGAATTATAATATAATTGTTAACATATATAGATGAAAAAAAGTTATATTGCACATGAATGTTGTTGGTCGGATCGTGATGATGCATGCGATATGTTAGTTTTGGATGTTTTAATTTTTGGTTCAAATTATAAGTACAAATTAAAATGCCTGATGGTCTAAGATTCGAGTTATGTTTATCATTTCGAGAAATGGTATACTGTTATTATATTTTTTATACGATGTTTTGACTTCTTTGCAACCCAATTAGAATTAAGTACCGCTACAATGAATGGAAACAAATAAAGCAGCCCCATCTCAAATGTACATATGATCAGTTCGGGCGGCTCATAAGGACGACAGTACGTACGTGCCATTACAACCGTCGGGCCGCTCATAAGGAGGACAGTACGTACGTGCCATTACAACCAATGTAATCCAGAAGGTTCAACAATTAAAGAATTTTATTTTCGCCAGCTAGTTATAAAGAAAATAACAAATAAAATCAAGTTACCAACTTAAAATCTAGCCTTGAGATAAGATCAAAAACTAAGCTAAGAGACAAGGTAAAAAAAAGATATGAAAAAATATTCAGAGAGTTTAGACTCTTAAAAGGCAACCACTGAGTGGACCGCCGAAAACCTTCTATCTTCACCTAGACTATCCCCAACAGCCATAGTCGTGCAGGGTGGTGTCCCAACCGGGGACACCATGCACATAACGTGCATCTGTAAGGCTCATGACGGCCAAATATAAGCTAATTAAGGGTCCCGACGATCACCACTTAGACCTGCGGCGGCCTGGGTCACTGCCGAAATGGTCCTTCACCATGGAGGCGAAGTCTGCTACACTAGCTATGTGCATGAGGCATGCACATGGTTGAATCCTACCTCGCCCACTCATCGTGGGCAGGCGAGCCCACCAGTAGCAGACTCTGGGATCCCCGGTGATGTCTGTCACCAACAAGATGTCCCTTGGCCATAGCACCCCAACATAGTGGCAATCTCCATTTCTCGTCAAGCACATAGGCGACCGACAGTTGCAAAACCACCCTTCTTGACCATGGGCTTTTCGCCCATGGGGTGTTCCTCCTCACCACCCTCCTCTGTCACAGGTTTCTCGCCCATGGTGGTCTGCTTAACCACTTCCCCGACATGGGGGTCTACTTGACCGCCTATTTGTCACGATGATCTACTTTACCACTCACCTCAACCATGGAAGCTCCTCGTCAATGGAGGAAGCTCCTCACCACCCTCCTCGACCCCATGGCGAGCAATTGTCCCTCCTAGGTACTGCCTCGCGTGGGCAGTGATTACTACTCATAGCGAACTTATGGGCAAACTCCCTAACTCATCAACAATTAATCATATGGCAAGCAAGCTCCTTTGCCAGCCCACTGTGACTCACTATTCTCGTGACAGATTACTACTCCACTATGTACGCATCCACAATTGCTTGCCCCTAGCGACGGGAAGCAAGCTCACCAACTCTGAGCAGCTCAACAACCCAATAGCATCTCACCACCCTCATGGTTGGCAACAGCTCACCTTTGCTAGACCAACGAGCAGCCCACACACCGACCGATAATTGTCCACTCACAAAAACTTTGCTCGCCATAGAGGAGATCACCGCCCCCATGTGCTCACCCACTGTGAGTTTCTCTCCCAAAGTATTTTATGCACCCACAGCAAAAACCATTCTTAGCGAATAACTCCAGATTGGAAAAAATAGAAAGTAGGGATAAAAGTTGATTTAGTTTGTCTTTCTCAAACTTGCTATTTGAAATTCATTTTTCTACTAACAAATATGATTTTTGGCAGTTCCTCGTAAAACTCCTCAACATTCCACGAGAATCCTAATGGCTACACGACCCAGGAATATACTTCACAAGAATTCACTTGCACGAACAGAATATCACATACGAAGCCCCTCTCGGGCATCTTAATCTATCTTCATTATAATAGATTGCTCAGTATCGCGGGCACCCCTGAGCCTTCATCATGCTTTAGCAAAATGGCTCAAGTTCACAAATCTCAAACTTGTAATTTGTATTATACTAACTTATTTGGTTTTTGGTGGAGACCTCTCAGGGCGGTCAAACTCAACATCCTGCCATAACAGTGCGGTCAAAGATCCCCCCAAGCACCCAAGACTTATGGTGAAAAGGGCGAATAGGTCAAAAGACCTCCCGCGAGCCCCCAAACACCAAAGACGAGTCCTAGACTTATGGTGAAAAGGGTGCACAAGTCACAAGACCCCGTGACCCTCACAATCAAAACAGGCAGGAAAGGTCAATGATCGACCGACCCTACTCACACCTAGCCAAGAGTCAATAGGCAAGATAAGTCATCAAATTGCCCGACCTCCCTTGTGACTAGCCAAAATTTGGGAAAGGTCAAGGAGCATATGACCTCCCAACAACTCCCTGGACTGCCTGACTTCTCCCTGACAACCGTACAAGCACAACATCTTCTCCATCAAATGCTGAGTGTTTATGCTTGCGCCATAACCGATGCCAGTAGGTAACCTTCGGGAACGAGCCACCGAGCTCTACAACTACCTCGCGTAGGTTTATTTCGAGAATAAGTCAATGAGCTCAGCAACCGCCTAATATAGACCTAAGGAGTCAATGGGCTTCGTGACCACTTAAGCATGGGTCAATGCAAAAAAAATCCAACATCAATCCCGAAATGAGAACATCGAACGACAATTTACACCAAAGGGTAGGAAATCCAATACTACCAACAATAGCAAAAATGATCACAGAATACACATAAAAAACCAATCATCGAAATATGCACTCTTCACTAACAATAAACAATCTCTTAGGCAAACATCCACAAGAATAAACAAACTTAAAACCAAGCTCCGCGCTCACCCCTAACATGGTCGAGTACATCTCCCACTCAAGCAAAGCTCCTCACACCTAATGGGGTCGAGTACATCTCCCGCCAAAGCAAAGCTCCATTCTCACACTTCAATGAGTACATCTTCCGCCTATCTAGCCAAGCTGAGCTCTTCATTGCTTAGAACAAAACAAACAAAAAATTAGGAACCAATTTTTAAAATTTCTTCTACAGATTATTCAATTGAAGATCCTCAAGGCCTTCTTGTTGAACAAATCGACCTTAAAAATTGCGTGCATTTGTAGGGGTTAAATTAGTAGCCTAAAATCTAGCCTCGAGAAAAATCTAAAAATCAAGCTAAAAGAGAAGGAAAGACACCTAGATTATTAAAAGGAAAGAGACTTAGACTCCTAAAAGGAAAAGACTTCACAAAGAAAATTGGACTCAATCACACCAAGGAAATAAACCTCCATATAAGGAAGAGATCCCCACAAATTGGATGAGCTCTTCACAGGCTTCCTAGAGAAGCTCCCTATGCCAAAACTCCACCACACATAGCCACTCCAACAAATCTTCTATAAATTCCTCCATTGTCTTAAGAGATATGTGAAATCATGAGATATTGTAAAATCACACATTATAATGGATTTCGCATCCCAAACAACCCGTGGGCACCCAAATCAATCCCATCGCTGATGGCCTTACCCTCTCTCAAACCAAATATGCTCTTGATATTCTAGAACGAGATAAGATGCATGACTGTAAACCTATGGGCACTCCCATGATGCCGCGGACCAAAGGTCCTACCTCTCAGACACCCTTCTCTGACCCTGCTCACTACCATAGTATTGTCGGTGCCCTACAATATCTTACCCTTACTCGTCCTGACCTCTCTTATAGTGTGAATTTTGTTTCTCAATTCATGCATTCACCTATTGAAGCAAATTATAAAATGGTCAAGCGTATTCTTCGATATTTAAAAGGCACTATAGACCTTGGTCTTCATTTTAGTTCCCATTCTATACTTGATCTCTATGCCTTTTCTCATGCAGATTAGGCTGGTTGTCCTACTACTAGACGCTCCACCACTGGCTACTGTGTCTTTCTTAGAAGCAATTGTATCTCCTGGTCTGCAAAAAAACAACACACAGTCTCTCGATTAAGCTCTGAAGCTGAGTACCGTGCAATGGCCCATACAACTGCCGAACTAACTTGGATATCGTTCTTATTACGTGCTCTAGGCATTCACCTCACCTCCACTCTGTTGTTACTCTGTGATAATATTAGTGCTCTCTACATGACTGTTAATCCTGTCTTTCACGCTCAAAGCAAGCATATTGAAATTGATTATCACTATGTTCATGAACGTGTTGCTCTTGGACTTCTTCACACTTGCCGATATGTCTCGACATCTCATCAACTTGCCGATATGTTTACCAAGCCACTTGGCCGACTTGCTCTTATTGATCTTCGGACCAAACTTGGCCTCATCCCTCGGCATAGTTTGCGGGGGCATATTAACACCACAGACAAGGCAGAAGAAAACTTACCTTGTGAAGAACCAAATAGCTTCCTCCCATACAAAGAACCAACGGCTACAAGCAAGATTACATCCACAAATTATGGAATAGCCAGCCCATCTTCCAGATCATGCAACGGCTAATATCTTTATTGTAATATAATTACTTTCCATTACTGTATGTATCCTAGGCCTCCAATCATTACAAACTCTCATGTATTGATACAATATACGAATTGTATAAATAAAATAAGACTCTCACAGTTGAAGAGGATTTACAAAAGCAACCTTGTTGTAATTGTTTTCATGGTACCAGAGCCCTTGTGAGAGAAGAGAGTCTTCCTCCCACGACAACCATCGCCCTTAATGTCGGTAACTTTGTTACCTGGCAATTAAACGCCACCAATTATCCTCTTTGGAGAGAACAAATCCTGGCCTTGGCTGAGAGTCAAGACCTTGTAGAGCATCTCACCGATGCATCCCCACCCACTGAAACCATCACTGCCAGTGAATCAGCTCCTGGTTTGAGCAAAACTGAACCTAGTTCCGCCTTCCTTCAATGGCGCAAATCAGATCGATTGCTCAGTGGATGGATTATCAGGACACTATCTGAGGAAGCCCTTGGTCTTGTTGTAGGCCTTGATTCCGCCCATCATGTTTGGGTGGCTCTCAAAGAGGCATATGCTCATGATTCCCAGGAACGGGAATTCCATCTTACACAGCAGTAAACATACCTGTGCAAGGAACCATCGACGCCCCTAGGTGACCATCTTCGCACATTCAAAGGCTTGTACGACAGCCTTGCTTCCATTGGACGCCCCATGCAAGACAAAATGAAAGTGTTCTCTTTGCTAAATAGTCTCGGCGCCAAGTATGAGCCCTTAACAACGACGATGTTGAAACTTCCCATGTCCTCCTACGCGGAACTGCTTCCTCTGCTACAAGGGTATGAAATTCGCTCAACTCTTCATGATTCCACTAATAATTTTGCTTTCTATGGACAGAGACACTCAAACTCTACCAAGGATTACCGAAACAACAACCCATCTCAGAATCGGTCTTTCTCTTCAAAGGGTCGAGGGTTTCAGCCCTTCAACCAGTCCGTGAGGACTTCCTCTAGAAATGGCCCTCAAAATGTGCATTTTGCACCAAACCCCAGTGGGTCTAACCCACGTGATACTCATGACCAGCTCCCTAATAAAGGATCCACTTCTAACCGTAATGAAAGCTGTCAGATTTGTGGAAAAAAGGCCATGTTGCTCTTAAATGTTGGAACAGGTTCAGTCACTCTTATCAACCTAAGGATATTCCTCATGCCCTTGCTATGATGACTCTTGAGAATTTTTCTCATGATGCTGAATGGACCGCTGACATCGGTGCATCTAGTCATATGATCGGCGACCCAAATATACTCGAAAATTTACGTTGCTATTTTGGTAATGATGCTATTATTATTGAAGATGGTAGTTCTCATGCTATTACTCATATTGGTGATACTTATCTTGATAATGGCACTACTAAAATTAAATTATGTGATGTTTTATTAGTACCTGCATTGGCCAAAAATCTTTTATCTATTGGGCAACTTACCACTGATTATCCTTATAACTGCGAATTTTACGGTGTTGATTTTGTTATTAAGGAACGGGAGACCAACCGCGTCCTGTTGACTGGATGCCGGAAGGGTAATCTCTATGTCGTTTCTCCTCCATACGAAGCTCACTTTTCCACTCGATTCCGACGTGTTCCTGAAGATGTTTGGCACTAGCATTTGGGACATCCTCAGGCATCTTCTTTACGAGTCTTAAAATCAAAAGGCCTTATTCAAGTTTCTGGCTCTTCTAAAAATTCTCCTTTTTGTAATAGTTGCCAATTAGGCAAACTTTGCAAACTTCATTTTTTACCATCTACCAATATTACTCATAATGCGTTTGATAAAATTTATTGTGATTTATTGGGTCCAGCTCCTGTAGTCTCTATTGGTAAATTTCATTATTATGCATGCTTAGTTGATGCTTTTTCTAAATTTATGTGGTTTATTCCTTTACGCAAAAAATTTGATTTTTTCCATGCATTTTTACTTTTTGAGAAATATGTTGAGCGACAATTTTGCAAAAAAATTAAAATTTTTCAAACTAATGGTGGTGGTGAATTTGCTAATCGCCAATTTACATCCCATTTACAAAAACAAGGTATTATTCATCAGTATTCTTGTCCTCATACTCCTGAACAAAATGGTATGGTTGAACGATGCCACCGTACTATTCGCGAATTTGGGATGACCATGCTTTTTTACAGTAGCGTTCCAAAACGCTTCTAGGTTGAAGCTTTTGCCACTGCCACTTTTCTTATCAATCGACTCCCTTCCACCACCATTGATTTACAATCACCCTTTTCCATCCTTCACGGTACCTATCCTGACTGTAGTTCCTTACGTGTGTTTGGCTCAAAATGTTTTCCCTACACTTGAGATACAAAAAAAAATAAATTTGATCCTAAAACCTTACCTTGTGTTTTTATGGGTTACAGTGATAAGCATCAAGGTTACAAATGCTATCACCCTCCTTCTGGGTGTACGTTCATCTCACGTCATGTTGTGTTTGACGAGTCCACTTTTCCTTTTAAACAACCTGGTAACCTTCACCTACCCTCACCTACCGAGCTAGTCCTCTCCACATTAGATATGTGGATCACTCCTCCTACCCCTTTCTCCAACTCCACCATACCCAAAGTTGGTCCCGCACCTTGCTCATCTCCCATAGCCGTAGATATTCCTCTTCCGCATCTATCCACTTCCGCCCCTTCCCCTACACCTGCACCACCCACCTTTAGTGTCAGTAGACTACCTATATCTACATCTCTATCCCCTAATACTGAAGTCACTATGCCCCTGCTACCCACTGATCCTCCCACCATTCCATTAGTGACCCCTGCTACCACCATTGTCACACGGTCCAAGTTTGGCATTCGCAAGCCTAACTCCAAATATGCTCACTTGCATGACCTTACTCCCATTCCGACTGCGCCTAAATCCATTCGCTCCGCTCTCAAACATCCCGGTTGGTTACAAGCAATGCATGATGAGTTACACGCCTTACGTATGAATAACACTTGGACTCTTGTCCCTCGTGATTCTACTGTCTATTATAGGTTGTAAATGGATTTTCAAAAGCAAACTTAAAGCTGATGGCTCCTTGGATCGGTTAAAAGCTCGTTTAGTAGCTAAAGGTTTTCATCAAGAAGATGACATAAACTATCATGAGGCTTTTTCCCCTGTTATCAAACCCAGTACTATTCGCATTGTTCTTACAATTGCTCTCATCAACCACTGGAGTATTCGACAATTGGATGTCAAAAATGTGTTTCTTCACAATGATCTTTAGGAATCTATTTACATGGAACAACCTCCAGGTTTTATTCATCCAACTCATTCTTCTTATGTTTGCAAATTAAATAAAGCACTTTATGGTCTCAAACAGGCTCCCCGTGCTTGGTTTGAAAAATTTAGCATTTTTTTTTTTATTAACGTATGGCTTTCTTTGTAGCATTGCTAATTCTTCTTTATTTGTTTGTCATTCCTCGCGTGGTACTCTTATTTTACTCTTGTATGTTGATGATATTTTATTGACTGGCTCCTCTACTGCTTATCTTCTTGAATTTATTTCCACTCTTCATAGTCAATTTGCCATGAAAGACCTTGGCCCTCTTCACTATTTCCTTGGCATCCAAATCAGTTCCACCGCTGATGGCCTTACCCTTTCTCAAACCAAATATGCTCTTGATATTCTAGAACGAGATAAGATGCATGATTGTAAACCTATGGGCACTCCCATGATGCCATGGACCAAAGGTCTTATCTCTCAGACACCCTTCTCTAACCCTGCTCACTACTGTAATATTGTCGGTGCCCTACAATATCTTACCCTTACTCGTCCTAACCTCTCTTATAGTGTGAATTTTGTTTCTCAATTCATGCATTCACCTACTGAAGCAAATTATAAAATAGTCAAGCATATTGTTCGGTATTTAAAAGGCACTATAGACCTTGGTCTTCATTTTAGTTCCCATTCTACACTTGATCTCTATGCCTTTTCTAATGCAGATTGGGCAGGTTGTCCTACTACTAGACGCTCCACCACTGGCTACTGTGTCTTTCTTGGAAGCAATTGTATCTCCTGGTTTGCAAAAGAACAACACACAGTCTCTCGATCAAGCTCTGAAGCTGAGTACCGTGCAATGGCCCATACAACTGCCGAGCTAACTTGGATATCGTTCTTATTACGTGATCTAGGCATTCACCTCACATCCACTCCGTTGTTACTTTGTGATAATATTAGTGCTCTCTACACGACTGTTAATCCTGTCTCTCATGCTCGAAGCAAGCATATTGAAATTGATTATCACTATGTTCGTGAATGTGTTGCTCTTGGACTTCTTCACACTTGGCATGTCTTGACATCTCATCAACTTGCCGATATGTTTACCAAGCCACTTGGCCGACCTGCTCTTATTGATCTTCAGACTAAACTTGGCCTCGTCCCTCAGCACAGTTTGCGGGGGCATATTAACACCACAAACAAGTTAGAAGAAAACTTACCTTGTGAAGAACCAAACGGCTACCTCCCATACAAAGAACCAACGGCTACAAGCAAGATTACATCTACAAATTATGGAATAGCCAGCCCATCTTCCAGATCATGCAACGGCTAATATCTTTATTGTAATATAATTACTTTCCATTACTGTATGTATCCTAGGCCTGCAATCATTACAAACTCTCCTGTATTGATACAATATACGAAGTGTATAAATAAAATAAGACTCTCAAAAACTCCCACGGTTGAAGAAGATTTACAAAAGCAACCTTGTTGTAATTGTTTTTGTACTTAAGATCTATTTTATCCTTAAAAAAGAAACAGAAATGTTAGGTTTACAAAGGATATTATTAGTTTGTAACTTTACTTGAATGAGATCTTTTGTGAAAGAAGAGAATTGTTAGCTAGGTTCACAAAAATATATTAAAAAATAAAGTTGGTACAAATTTAATTATTTAATTTATATTTTAAATCCGAACACAGCTTGGAGACCAAATCTAGAATATTACAGGTTGCTTAACGGTGAGAATATTACAAATTAATGGTGAGAACTATTTTGCAGGTTGCTTAAGGATATTGATGATAAATGCATATATACTCAAGGTACTCAAGGATATTGATGATTTGCCATCATTAATAAATGCATGCTAGCTACCACTCTCAAGGCCGGACCATATACAACAAAAGTTGGCAGTGATGGATATCTACCTTTTTTTTTTTTTTTTTTTAATTGATCCTAGCTATAGCAACTGATCATATCTGTATTTGAAATTGAAAACAAAACTAATTAATGCCTTTTTCTTTCATAAAATTGGTAGATTATTCATGTCCTTAATTCATCGACGTCCATTCATCAATTATCTACAATTGGTAGGGTCACGTGGCACTTATACGTTGGCAGTGATAGGAAGCGTGGGGACCATTTCTGTCCCTTTCAAAACTTGGATTAAAAATATATTACAAAAATGAAGTTGGTAAAATTTAATTATTTAATTTATATTTTAAATCCAAACACACCTAGAATATTACAAATTAATGGTGAGAACTTGCTTGCAGGTTGCTTAAGGATATTGATGATAAATGCATACTCAATTAGGTACGTACAAACTGATGGTTATAATTTGCCATCGATCATTAATAAATGCTATCAAGGGACCATATACAATAAAAGTTGCCAATGATGGATATCTCTACCTTTTTAATACTAATGCAATGCATCTTTCTTTGAACTGCATGGATCGATATCCAGAAAACTTGTAGATTATTGTGCTTATTTCACACATACGTACACACACACACGACATATATATCGCATTCAGATTCATCGATCATTCATCAATTTTCTGCCATTGGCAGTGATAGGAAATGTGGGGACCATTTCTGTCCCTTTCAAAACTGGGATTAAAAGAAAGATAAGATTTGTGTGGCTAACGCTTGACTACTTGGATATTTATGAATTAATGGGAAAGATTCTTGAGTAGGAATTAAAGCCTAATATTCTAATTTTAATTATATATCTTCATTTGTGGTAGTTTACGTTTCAACATATTAACTTTATATTATATAAAATATAGTTGGTTCGAACTTAACTTTAATAAGATTCAAGTACTGTTGTTTTAGTGACGATATATATCCAGCTTCCGTCACGTAGTACGTAGTACGTACGTACGTTGGCAATGAATAGGAACCTGTGTGGGGAATCCATTTCTATCCCTTTAAAAAGTATATAAAAAAAAAAGGATTAGATTTGTGTGGCTTGACTTGTATTCTGAATTAATGGAAAAGATTCTTTCATGCAGATAGAGAAGATGAAATAATATTCTAATTTTATTTATATATCTTCATGATTTGTTGGGGGCGAGAGTGTCCATCGATTGTATCTTTGCATAAACAAAGTATTAAATGGCTACCCTCATTTGTATCTTTGCATAAACAGAAAAATAAGCATTATTATTAAAAATATAGATATTATGGCAATAAATTAGATTTTACGTACATCGTAATTTGATCCATTCATGAGTTATTTGAAAATATTATATTTATATAAATTATATCATATATATACTTTTAATTAACGTGCTCTACGTATCTGATTAAAAATATTCGTGGCAAAAATCCATACCACAAATACAAGTCAACAAGATGAGTTAGTGAATAATTAGGATATTTTTTTATCATGTTCTAATTATTCTAAGTAAAATTAGATATAGTTTTAAGTCGTGCAAGTCTTATTTACTCATTTTAAAAAAAGTATTGTTCACCATTAACAATATAATTTTTTCTGCATGTGTATTATATATATATACATTAAAGTATATATATCTACTTTAAAAAATAAATAAATAAAGTGTGTCAGACAGCTTGCATATTTTAAGTTTGTAAATTTCTACATTTTCCATCAAATTCAGATTACCCCATGTGGCGACTTTTACATTCCTTCAAACATACAATGTGTCTCTAACATATTTTGACAGAAGCAACGCACAAATATGTTCTTAATTCCATTTTTTCTATGGAAGAGAGAGTAATTCCTATTCTCATCTGAAACTGGAATGTAGCTCGTAAAGTGGAGTGCTTTAACGGTTAATTAGAGTGTGCATCCTCTCAGCAATTTTGTTTTCTGCCTCACGGGACATCAGCAGTACTGGTGTGTCATGAAGCAGGATGCTGTAGACATTCAACACTGTAAAACATGGGCAACAAGCATCAGCCAGCGGCATTACCCAATTGAGTGGGATATTTTATTATAGAAGAGAAGTGCTAGCTAGGTTCACAAAAGTATATTACAAAATTAAATTGATAAAATATAATTATTTAATTTATATTTTAAATCCAAACACAGCTTGGGGACCAAACCTAGAATATTACAAATTAATGGTGAGAACTTGCTTGCAGGTTGCTTAAGGATATTGATGATAAATGAATACTCAATTAGGTACGTACAAACTGATGGTTAAGATATTTTTAAAGTAACTCAAAATTTTGTAAACAGTGATCATTAAATAGTTGCGAAAAAGTTTTATTAAATTATGAGAAAGTAGAGATAAAAAGTTGAATAAAAACATTTTTAAAATAATTATTATATTGGAGTTTAAAAATTATTTGAATATACATTTTTAACATTATTTTTGTTTTAAAGTTTGTAAAAATTAATTATATTGATTTTTGTATTGAATAATGATTAGATGA
Source organism: Carya illinoinensis (assembly GCF_018687715.1). Classification (NCBI taxonomy): domain Eukaryota; kingdom Viridiplantae; phylum Streptophyta; class Magnoliopsida; order Fagales; family Juglandaceae; genus Carya; species Carya illinoinensis. The sequence continues at coordinate 1,953,141 of NC_056757.1, forward strand.
AAATGATTGAAAAATTAAAATTAAAAAGTGTTTTATGTTTCATTGATATTTGTGAATAAAATAATAAGAAATTTTGAAAATTTTGAAAAGTGACTTTACCATTTATCTACCTGGTCTCACATATTTACATGCACGTAACGTGACTTGTTAAAAAAAAAAAATGATCTACTTTAGATCTATTTTATTTATTCTTAAAAAAAAAAGAAATGTTAGGTTTATAAAAAGATATCACATAAGTAAAGTTTTGAAATTGATATGACTAGATTTCATATATTAAATTTGCTTTATATTAAAAAAGACTTTATAATATGATGTATTGAATTATATCAATTTGTGATTTTACTTAAATGAGATATTTTGTTAAAAAAAAGAAATGCTAGCTAGGTACACAAAAATATATTATAAAAATAAAATTGATAAAATTTAATTATTTAATTTATATTTTAAATCTAAACACGACTGTTTGGGAACCAAATTTAAAATATTATAAATTGATGATAAATGCATACTCAAGGTACGTACAAAGTACTGATGGTTATAATTTGTCATCATTAATAAATGCATGCTAGCTACTACTCACAAGGGACCTGCGTATACAATAAAAGTTGAAAGTGATGGACATCAGCCTTTTTCATTTGGAAAATACTATCTTCACAGGCAATTTCTATCGAATTTTTTTTTATTTTTTATTTTACTTAGTGATTAAGTAAAAGTTTTTAGATGAATATGTGATTTTTTTTAATTTTTAAAAATGTTTAAATAACTTTAAAAAATGATGAAAAAAAAGTGAAAAAAATAAAAAAACAGAATTGCACTTATCGGTAGAGGATTTCGGAGTCTGTGTATGTAGTCCCGATTGGCGGCGGCAACGTCGATTTCGGTGTCTGTGTATGCTCCTTTTCATTTATCCTATGGCAACTGATATCTGTTTTTGAAATATGAAGCAAAACTAATTAATGCAGTCGGTAAATACAGATAGTTATACGGAATGAATAAAAAAATTTCGTATTAATTTATTTTTTTATAACCGATTGCACGCCGATTGTATCTACCGATTAGAAAAAATATTTCTCTTTCTTAAAAGTGCATGCATGGTCAGCCAAAAAACTTGTAGATTATTCATGTGCTTAATTCACACATGATATATACACACACATGACATATATATCACATTCAGATTCATCGACCATTCATCAATTATCAGCAATTGGTAGCTAGGGTCACGTGGTATTTATACGTTGGCAGTGATAGGAAGTGTGGGGACCATTTCTGTCCCTTTCAAAACTTGGATTAAAAAATAAAAAGGATTAGATTTGTGTTGCTAGCGCTTGACTAGGATATTTATGAATTAATGGTAAAGACTCTTGAGTAGGGAAGCCTAATATTCTAATTTTGTTTATATATCTTCATTTGTAGTACTTTACGTTTGAACAGATTAACTTTATGTTATATAAAATATAGTTAGTTCGAACTTAACTTTAATAATAAGATTCAAGTGTTGTTTTAGGGACGATATCCAGCTTCCGTCACGTGGTACTACGTATGTACGTTGGCAGTGAATAGGAACCTATGTGGGGAATCCATTTTTGTCCCTTTCAAAAATAAAAATAAATAAATAAATAATGATTAGATTTAGAGTTTTGCTATAAATAAAATCGCATACTAATCTACATATCAATACTGATTTTTTCATACTTAAAATTTAAATTAGTACTGTTTTTAATAAAACTTACTTTTTAACTCATCACAACAAATTAATATACATATTAGTGATGATTGCAGTAATACAAAGTGTAGATTCTAAATATATATATAAATTTTTTAAAAAAAAAAATATGTTAACTTTACACATTCTAATATTATAAATATCATTTCAAAACTATAAATAGGCATAGAAGCACCAGTCGCCCCCATATCTCTCTCTTCGAAGAAGTAGAAAAATCTTCCATCTTGCACAGATCGCCCATGGAGTCCTCTAGCCTGTACAACCGGGTGGTCTAATCTTCGAAAGGGGAGTAGTCTCGTTGTTTGGTGCGTTTATTTGGTCTTGTTTAATTTATGATTTCTCTTTCATCGTTTTGTTTTGCCAGTCCAGAGCCTCCCAAGTGCTTGTCCTTCAACTTTGTCACTATTCGATTCAATTTTTATGTCTTTCGGTTCCAGTTTGATTTTTGCTCTCTCTCTTCCACTTTAATTCGTTCTGTATAGCTTTCTCTTTTTTATTTTTTATTTCTAAAAAATGGCTTAATTTGAACTTGTACCTCACAGGTTTTGGTATTGCGAGTTTGAAGAAGTTCCTTGGGTTGATCAACTTTTCAGGGCTCAATTTCTTCATCTGGAAAATGACTTTCACTGTGCTTAAATAAGTTATAACCAAGATGAGGAGTTTGGTAATGAGATGCTTCAGTTTTCGCAAGTACGTACTTTAATGATTTTAGAAGCAAATAAATAATTTTCCAAGTGAAGTGTTGGTTTTTGTAAAAGTATTTCGATAGATTCTTTATATCTTCTATATATAAAAAGTGTGTATGAAACGGAAAATCTTGTTTTAACGGTTTTTCTTGTTTTTCCGTTAAAGTTAACACCGTTTGTTTTAACGGTTTGACACATAAAATGAAGACATAAATGTTGAGAGAGATAGCATTCAATGTTATTATATGATTTATTAATCTCAATAATTATAATACTTAATAGTTTATATAATAATAAGTAATTAAAAATTAGTTATTATATTTTTCTCTTTCTCCTTAACATATACACGTGTATTAGGTGTATAAGACGTGAATCTCTAAGTATAATATACGTGTATTATACGTTTCATTAACTCAGATTATTGAGTATTCCAAATTTAAAAATCTCATATAATATATAATATAAGTGTGTTTAATCAAAGTGTTTTTTTTTTCTCATGGTAGTAGGATGTGGCTTCCGCTAAGTCATATTCCATACGTGGGCTTGCTATGATAGGCACGTGACAAAGGCCGTGATCCTTGAGCTAATCAAGAAAGAGTAAATTCGGCCAACAATTTTAAAATATATTTTATGATTTATATATATGCTATATATAGAAAATATTATACCACAAATTTTATAAAAAGATTATGTTTTAACTTTATGTTGTCTCTGATCGACTCAACCAACAACAAAATAAGAATTTCAATGTTGTCTCTATTGATTGTCTACAGGATGACATAAATTGATGAATTATAATACAAATATCAAACGACACATATTTTGAACTACCGTTTGTGTTAGACTTGTATTAAATTTTTCGTATACATCTTTGCTAAAATTATAGATGTTATAAACATGTATTGGATTATATGATACTTTGAACTAATTTTTTTATTTTCTCCAATATACCTTAAATTATTAAGTGACATCAATAATTTTTATAAAATATATATTATTTTTTATAAATAATCATTTCATAAAATTAGACAAACGTGCTTTGCACGTTATTCTCACCTAGTATATATATATATATATCTATCTGAAAGCATCATTAATACGCCATTTTAATTAATTATGACAGACGAGATTTAATTTTATATCACCGATTATTAATGTAGCCAAGTTTGTGTCGTGATTGAAATCACTCTTAATTTATAAGAATATAAGAATGCTCAGCTCCATCTATTACTAAAAACCTTTTCTGTACGTAGAGTTTAGAATTTATACAATGTCTTGAAAATACAATTTATCATCTTATGTGGCATCAAATGATTACTAAATAATAAAAGATAGTAAATAATTTTCTACGCTTTTAATGACACATCGGACAGGATGATGTACTTAATGATGGTAATTAAAATAATAATGAATAGCACTTGTCATGTTCACTATATATATATGTATTATATGTATAAATGCTGTATATATAATAATTGTTAACTCTAATTTTTGTTTGGTGTATATATATATATATTGTGCTGATCAGGGACGAGGATATTGAGAGGCAAGGTCCCAAGAATGACGGCATCAATGGTTCAGAACAGGAGATCAAAATAATAGAAATGGCAATTAGGTTGATGGTCAACCCAGATGATCTGATGGTCAAAATTCCTTCAATAACGAGGTTGATCTATTGGAATGTGATCCTTTTAGTGGTGTGCGTTGTTGCAGTAGCAGTGGATCCTTTGTTCTTATATATTCCCGTGATCAACGAGGCTACCAAATGCATTACTATAGATAACACCTTACTAGTCATTGCTATTTGTGTGAGATCGTTCCTGGATTTGGTTGCTTGTTGGGATTTTCTTGCTGGGCCAATTGCAAGAAGTGGGTATTACAATTGGGTAGACCGCATAAATAACACTCTCAGCATTCTTCCAGTAGCCCAGGTAACAAATTTTTCTGCTTTCAATTTGTACTTATAATTTTTATTGATATAAATAAAAGAAATTAAAATATAAATAAAATAATACTAATAATATATATAAATATATATACACTAGATATACAATTTTAAATTTGAATATAAAAACTAAAAACTTATGAAAGATATATTTAAAAAGACAAAAACTAATAAAAAAAATATTAGAAAATCCAAAGTACAAAAAAAATCGAACTTTCCACTAGGCCCCAATGCCAGCATGTAAAGGGGCATGTTTTAACTAGGCCCTGCCACCCCCATCCCAAGTTGGGGGACTCGTATTTTTGTTAGCATCGGCCTGGCTAGTGCAACTGCAAGCATATATATCTTGTATTATCGTAATGAATAGAGTTTTTCTTCCAATTGAGTTGGAGGAAACTACATTAAAAAACATGTGCTTGCTTCTTATATGCTCGAGTGATACATATCAATATTATAAATAGGTTGAAAGAAAAACTTATTTCATTAATAATCTTTGGGTTGAATGCTTCGATTGTTAGCTACTAGATCTTATATACCTAAGTTTTGATTTTTATGAACACAACAGGTGCTAGTACCAAGAATTTCTAAAATGAGCGGTTCAAAACTCCGGATTATAAGGAAATTCCTGAATGCAGTTGTTTTTTTGCAATATTTGCCTAGAATTTTCCGTATCTACAGATTGTGGAAAATAGTCAAGACTACCATCCTACCGAAAAGAAATACAGGTTTAATTATGGTGATGAAAGCTGGATTGAATCTCTATCTGTATCTGGTTGCCAGTCATGTAAGGTTCATCATTATCATCAGTTTCTTCATACCGCGAGATCCATACATGTGTGTGTGTGTGTATATATATATATGTACACATCTCATGATCTATAATTGACTACTGCTTTATAATCAATTACACTAATCAGTAACTAAAAGATCGATGAAATATTGGTATATGTCTTTGATCAGGCACTGGGTGCTTTTTGGTACTTCTTCTCCATCGAACGAGAGACCACGTGTTGGCAGTTGGCCTGCGAGAGTGATATTGGATGTAGCAAGAGTACTTCTTTAAACTGTGGTGATGGTTTTGGAAATTACACATTTTTGAATGATTATTGCTCTTTAGAAAAACTAAATACCACTCTCTTTGATTTTGGAATATTCCAAGAAGCCCGTAAATCTGGTATATTGGCGTCCATGGATTTTCTCCGAAAGACTATGTATTGTTTTTGGTGGGGCCTTCGAAATTTGAGGTTCGTGCATGTTACACTTATTTTTTTTTTTCAAGATATTTCAAATTTTGTTTTTATGATATTTGTCATCTGATCAAAAACCTGCATGCGCATATGGCATATGCATATTTTTTCTTTAGTTATTTCAATGATTAAAATCGAATGAAAGTGATATTTGATTTAAAAATTATAGTATAATTGTCCAACTTGTCAAAGTATTAATTCAGATATATACCACAATATTAATTTCAGCAAATTAAATATAATAATTTTAAGGTACAAAGAGTCAAAGACGTTAATTGTTATGCTTAAAATTCCTAGCTAGCTAGTCGGTAATTTCCATTGCCATACTTTCTTGTGCTTAGTCTATTCATTCATGTTGATCGGCAAGAACTGGGCCAACGTCTATTTTCTTCTGAATTGGTTGTCATTGATCTACAGTAGAGGATCCATTTGATACCTCGGTTTAACTATAAATTATAGTGACAGGCATAGCCCAAACTAGAGGCTAAAGGCCTATGGAGGCTTGATATTCCGTTGTCTAATAGAGCAGTTAAGCACTAATGCGGTGAGCGGATTATTCTTATTATTTAGGAGTAAGATGAACAGCTAAGTATCATATGAAAGTAATCTAGGGATGATTATGATCCGATATTTTCCTATATCTATATATATATGGGTATCAGGTAACCCTAAAACACTTCTAAGGAGATACTTGAGTTAATATACACTACTATTTATTGACTTAAACATTAGAGTATTGGTTGCAGGTGTACAACGTCGTCACCTTTGACTTGCAGGTAAGTGATTACGTTCAGTAGTGGGATACGTCCTTTAGAGTGGCGCCATCTATGGGATCCTATTTTCTTTTATTTCAGTTTCTCATCAGACGCCAACGTGATTCTCACATGCTGACCGTGACTCGTTCTTTAACAAACCGTGAATTTGAAATACTAGCTATCGCCATGGAAGCAAGACTAGCGGCAACAGAAGAAAAGCTGAAGTTGGCATTAGATGCCATGGATAATCTACGAAAAGATAATGAAGACCTAAAGCGATGGAACTTGGAGCTCAACGACATAGTTGTGCCCACCCACAATGAACAGGATAAGGGGGAGGCACATTACAATGGGGGACTAACCCAAGAGGATGTAGAGAAAAAGAAGATGCACGACAAGTTATGAAGCCTCACTGGAAAACATGAAGAGATGGCAAAGAAGATGGGAGGATCTTCCTCAGTAGAGTACTTACTGAACCATACTGATCTGTTGTATAGTGAAAAGGTTATGACCATGCCTTTCCCACCAAAATTTAAAGTATTGCAAATAGAGATGTACAACTGGTCTAAGGACCCAGTGGACCATTTGGATAATTTCAAGGTGCACACCAAACTCCACGGCTTCTCCGAAGAAATCGCCTGTCGAGCCTTCCCCCTAACCTTGAAGGGAATGACAAGAGGATAGTTTGGAACCCTTAAACCAAGGTCAATAAACAGTTTGAAGAGTTGGTCAAGTAGTTCCTAATACAATTCATGCCCTAGTAGGAGACAATGACGCCCAGCCCAACTGCATATCTCCTAATGATTAAACAAAGAGAAGACAAGAACCTTAAGATGTACCTCACCCACTTCAACAAAGAAAGGCTGACAATACACGATTAGGATGAGAAAATTACCCTTGCCGCCCTCTTGGGTGGAATCTAGCCACGCAACCCCTTCATGGCCAAATTGGCTAGGAAGACCCCTTCTACTCTGAGAGATTTCATGGATTAGGAAGACCACTTCGTCAACGCTAAAGACACACTTCAAACATTGGTGGATCCGAGAAAAGGGGAGTACAAAGCTGAGCGGAAGAACAATCATGTCAACAAGAAACCCACATCAAGTCATCAAGATAGAAGGAGATAAAGGCAGTCGAAGCACAATAATAGATTGACGTAAAACAATGTGAATGTGCAAGAGAAAGAAGAGTCAAATAAGGAACACCACCAGGCTAAAACAGGCAGTTGCTACTGCAAGTATCACCAGACAAGTTCACATTAGACGGAAGATTGCATGACCATGAAGAAGAGTCTCTAAATTGGCAGGCACTGGAAAGTTAGAGTGGATGGTCACAGAGTGCTCAAAGCGTAAGTGACGCTATGAGCCAGGGTGCAACCCTAGAAGGAGTAGTAGTCTCGATGGGCGGCGGCAACGTCGAGACAATACCTATGGTAATGATAGGGATATGGCGCCCCTGAAAAATGATAGGGATAAGTTTACCCATAGAGGAAATCCAGACGATAGCAGGAGGATTCACTGGAGGTGGCGTGTCCTCATCCAGTTGAAAGGCGCGCACACGAAGAGCTAGGTATGAAGAAGTAATGTGGCGAACAGGACCCCCAAGTATCAAAAGCTCAATACTCAAACGACCATATCCTTCAGGGAAGAGGATCGAAAAGGGATGCTATACCCACATGACGATGCCTTAGTAGTCACTCTCCTAGTTGCCAACTATACGAGCAGGTGAATACTTATTGACAATGGCAATTTAGTAGACATTATTCTGGGAGACCTTCACCAAGATGGCTATAAGTGAAAATAAGTTAAGACCTTCCTCGACATTGTGGAAGGGCTTCTCCGGGAATACAATACAACTGGTAGGTGCCATCACCCTCCTGGTGAATGCTAGGACAGGAATGCGCACGACCACCACCATGATCGACTTCTTAGTCATAAAAACCCTATCTTTATACAACATCATATTAGGGCGGCCGACGCTTAACAATCTTAGGGTGATTACATCCACCTATCACCTCAAGATGAAGTTCCCTATAGATGTAGGAATAGCGGAGGCAAGGGGCGAGAAAGCCTTTGTGCATGAATCCTTTGTATAAGAATTAAGGAGTAATAAGATCGAGGTGCGTACTGTCACAAGCGACGGCAGAAAGAATGGCCAGGGAAGCAACCAAGAGGTCTTTCCGCCACCCTTACCCCTTCCTAAAGCGGTGTCCTTAGAGTGGGGGGAAAGGTTAGAGATGAGCAGAATCTATAGCAGGCCAAAGCCAATGAACCATTGGAGATAGTGACATTATATCCTAATCGTGCCAGGGCCACCACACGCATCGGAACCCAAGTCCCCCCTGAGGATAGGGAAGCCCTAAAAGAGTTGTTGATAGAACACCGAGATGTGTTCATCTGAAGCGATGAAGAGATGCCAGGAATAGATCACAGTATCATAGAGCACCATCTTTGTGTGGACCCTGCACACAAGGAAGTACGTCAGAAAAGGAGGCTAGTCAACCGAATGTTTGAAGGACAAATAGGCAGGTTAATGGAGGTGTATGTAGATGACTTGCTAGTAAAGAACAAGGAGCCCGTCCAACACCTGGTCAACCTGAGAAGCGTTCGCAATTTTGCATCGATATAAAATAAAGTTGAATATGGCAAAATGTGTGTTTGGGGTTAGCTTAGGAAGGTTCTTGGGTTTCATTGCATCCATGAGAGGAATGGAAGTCTCTCATGAGAAGAATGAGGCCATCCTAAACATGAAGCCACTGAGAAGTCTAAACCACACTTAACAATTGGTAGGAAGGGTAGCTGCCCTAAATAGATTTGTGTCCAGTTTGATGGAAAAATGTCTCCATGTCTTCAGGGTATTAGGTAAGGTATACCCTAGTAACGAGGAATGCAATGAAGCCTTTGAGAAACTAAAGCAACACTTGGCCAACCTGCCATTTCTAAGGCAGCCAGAAAAGGGCTAGATACTCTAAGAGTACATGGCAATCTCCCCACATGTCGTTTCGACCATCCTGGTTAAGGAAGAAAGAGCCACCTAGCTACCTATATACTATGTGAGTTGAGCCTTGAAAGGAGCAGAGGAGATGCTAGCTTTTACCTTAGTCACAGTAGCTAGGAGACTCTGCCCATATTTCCAAGCTCACATAGTAAGGGTGCTCACAGAAAGCCCGCTCACAAAGGTGTTGCAAAGACCGAATAGCTAAAGAAGGTTACTAGGGTGGTCGATTGAATTAAACGAATTCGATATAGAGAATCTACCAAGGAAGGCATTAAAAGGGCAAGCATTGGTGGATTTTGTAGCAGAATTCTTATACTTAGCCCCAAAGGATGTGGCGGCTCCTACATGGAAGTCATGGGTTCTCTTCATAGATGGCTTCTCTTGTCGAGCTGGCAGAGGGATAGGAATGCATTTGGTTAGTCTCGAAGGCCAAGAATACTATTACATGGTGACCCTTACTTTTAAAATGACCAACAACAAAGCTGAGTACGAGGCACTGGTGGCAGGACTCTCGATAGTCATGGTATTGGGAGCAACTGAGGTGGATGTGAAATCAGATTTGGAAAGGGTGGTCAACCAGGTACTGGGCCTATACGCCATGAAGGGCAGAAGTTGAAGAAGTATGTAGCTCGGGCCTATACGCATGCTACTGGTTCTTGTATTTCAACATATCCCAAATTCCCCTAGAAGATAACACAGTGGCAGACAAGCTAGTGTGCGTAGCATCAGGGATGGAAGATGCACCCCCTTCTATGGCAAGTTGAAAAGAGGGCTATTGAAGTCCCAGCTATTGAGGCAGAAGTGTGCGTGACGGGCTCAAGTGTCCTCGAATGGGCTGGCGCCATGGTCAAGTACCCTGATATGGTTGAAATCACTGAAGGGAAGGAAGATGCGAGGAAGGTAAGAAGGAAAGTGGCAATGTTCATACTTATCGACGGGGTTCTCTACAGAAGGAGCTTTGCGACCCCTTACTTTGGTACATCTCCCACAAGAAGCACAATATGTCTTGGCTGAGATACACGAGAGAAGATGAGGAAACCATTCAGGCAGGAAGGCCCTAGCTAGAAAGGCGGTGAAAGCTGGATACTATTGGCCCAATGCATTGAGAAAGGCTCCAGAAATAGCCAAAAAGTGGATCAAGTACGTGCTTGCCCAGGAGAGCTGACGTCCATGACCACCCTTTGGCCATTCACCTAATGGGGAGTGGATCTAGTGGGACTTTTCCTACTTGGGAAAGGGGGGCGTGAAATTTATGATCGTCGAGTGGACTATTTCACCAAATGGGTGGAAGCAGAGCCCCTAACAACCATAACAAGTAAGGCCGTGACTAGGTTTTTGTGGAAGAACATCATTTGCCGTTATGGGATTTCACAAAGCATAGTTTCAGACAATAGGTGCCAATTTGACTTAGACCACTACAGGGAATGGTGTGTAGAGTTGAAAATATAGGTCAAGTACTCCTCTCCAGGGCATCCACAGGCAAATAGGCAAGCAAAGTCAACAAACAAGACATTATTATTGATTCTAAAGAATAAGCTTACAGAAAAAAAAAAATATAAGGAAAGTGGGCGGAAGAGTTTTTGGGAGTATTATGGGCTTATAGAACCTCAATGAAGACCCCTATAGGGGAATCTCCATTCACATTGGCATAAGGTTGTGAAGCCGTACCCCTAGTGGAAATGGGGCTACCTAGTTTCCGAACCCTCCATTTCTCGGCACCCCAAAAAGAGCAAAGAGATCAAATAATACATCGTCCTTTTGGTAGAGGAAAGAGAGGTGGCTGAGGTCAGAATGCTAAATGGGAAGAAAAAAACCGAGCAGTACTTCAATAAGGGAGTGAAGCCCAAAACAGGCAAAATAGGAGATCTAGTCTTAAAGGAGAGCGGGGTAACTACCAAAGAAGAAGGCAAACTAGGTCCCCGTTGGGAAGGACCATATATGGTGGTGGCTAATAACAGGCCAGGGTCCTACCACCTAAAGGACAGCCAAGGCAAAGAGTTGCAGACATTTCTAAAATGTAGAGGACTTGAAGAGATTTTAACCGTGATGACATCTTACTCCTTATTCTTACATCATTATATTTCCTGCTAGATGTTTGTTTATTATTTATCAGAACTCCGTTGTTATTTTTACATCATTGCTATTATTCTTTTGTATTGTGAATAAAGTGCTCTTTCTAGCCCCATCCATGCCCAAAGAGGCTATGATGCGACCAATCTATATGACTAGTCTATATAGACTATATGACTCGCGGTGCCAGGTAAAAAATGCGTGGAGATCATTAGACCACACCACCATTAAACACCAATGACGAGCATATACGACTTGCGGTGTCATGTAAAAATGGCGTGGATATCATTAGACCACACCACCCTTAAATACCAATAACGAGCCTATACAACTCGCGATGCCATATAAAAAGGGTTTGGAGGTTATTAGACCACGTCACTCTTAAACACCAATCATGAGCCTATATGACTCGTGACCCCTTATGCAAAGGGCGCAGAGGCCAAAAGACTGCCCCAGCTTCATAAAGAGGGGGCATAAAGGCCAACGCCACTTTCCAAACTCAATTCCCCACCAACCACAAGAAAGGGGACAAAGGGGACAACTAAGTCACCCTAAAGATCGCTCAGCAGCAAGAAAATATAAAGGGAAAATGAAGCAGCCAATCACAAAAGGAGTAGCACAATCCAAATGACATGATTATGCAAAGTCAAAACATCTGTCCATAAGAAAGTACAAATTATCTATTTCAAAAAAATTTAAACATTGGATCCCGAGGAAGGCGAAGAAGAAGGAGGGATGTCCTTTAAAGGCGTCAAGCATTTTCGTGCGACCAATGTTATCAACATAAAGATGAACAGTTGTGTCAGGCTTGAACAAATTCCAATCCAAGTGCATCAGATTGGTGGAAGGTTTGGTAATCAGATGGGACCTAAGCCTCAAGACCCCAGCATCGTAGCCATAAGAAAAAGCATGACCTTTGGTTATGGCGGCATAAGCTAGTTGGGCGAGCAGGTAGGCAATTTCATCCTTAGCGGTTGTCAATTCGACTTTTTTCTCATTCAAGCATTTGTCCTTTGCCAAGATGGCCCAAGTGTAGCTTCCACTTCTCCTCTTCAGAATCTTTCTGACTCTTTTTGTGTTGCTCATGTCGCTACTGCAGCTCTACCAAAGAGCCCCGAGCCTCAGAGAGGTTAACTTAAGTGAGTCGCTCCTTTTCCAGTGAAGCCACTAGCTCTTGCATGAGCCCGCGGTTACGGTCCTAAGAGCTAGACAACTCTTAGCAGATAGAGTCTAACTCTCCCTTGAGAGACAGAATGTCAGAGTTGAGGCAACCTCGCTCAAACTCAAAATTCATTTGGATAAGGGAGAGTTGAGCCCTAGCAAAGTCCCTCTTCGACTCTAGTAGCCTCAAAGAAAAGTCATCTTTGACCTTCACCTCTCTGGCAAGACCCACTTCGTTGCAAAGTCCAGAAATTTTGTCTTCAAGGATCTCCAAATCACCATCTAGGGAGTAAGAGCACCCCTCAGCCTACTCCAGTACAACCTCTAACTCATTCTTCTGAACCTTCCACCTCTTGGACAACACCTCCATCTCTGGCCTCTCCACCTTCCATCTCTTTAATGTGATTTTTCTAAAAAAGACAAACTTCGACCTCTCTCAAACCACCTCCTCTAAATGCACCCAGTCTGCTAGGATCTAGGTGTAAGTCATCAATCCTCTGCAAAAAACCTACACCCAAATTAGAGTGACTAGCTGATAAACAAACAAGAAATTGAAGAGGGGAAAGCCATAAAATGATGAAAGTTAACCCAGAGAGAATGGCCCTCAGTCGGTCAACCATCGCGGTAATAGCCTTGCCTTGGGCATTGCCAAAGGAAGAGGAAGTGCCGCCTCAAATCTCCCTAGGATCACGACCACCATCAAGTGAAAGTACCCAAAGGGATTCAACAACTAAGTCAACCCCCCTCCCTAAGGGGACCATCAAGGTCTATGCAGTGCTAGTGTACGCCAGGTCCACATCGATCAAGTGGACACCTTTGCCCACAAGGCCACCCAAGGGAATACCCCATCCATGAGAGAGGATCTGGTCTCCCTGCCAAAAGAGTACAAGAAAGGAGAATGAATAGATAGATTCTCACTATTCACATGTAAGGAGAACCCTCCCTCTAGAGATGGTAGTTGGTGGCGACTAAAGAGGGGAACCTTCTACCCCAGCATCTTCATTCAATTCCTCTTGGTGAGGAACCTATCATCATTCTCGCCACCCTGACCATCCACGCCACTTGGCGGGGCGACCCCTTGGCTCACTACAGGATTAGTATTTTTTTCTCCACATAGGTCAGTGCTCGCCTCTTTGTCGCACCCATCCACATCCATCTAGGGGGCAAGATCCTCCACCACGACCGTGAGAGCTTTTGCTCCCACAACGGCATCCAAAATAAGGGCAGTAGCAATTTCAGCACTTAATTTGCTGTCCCCCACCAAGTCCTCAAGAACAAAGAACTCAAAGACGGGGCTAGATGACAAGGTAGATAGTACAAGAGGGGGTAACAAACTGAGGGGTAAATGCTTGGAGAGGGCTGTCGACTTTGTCCGTCAAAGCCTTTTTCTTCTTCTTAGTGGGAGAAGAGGTATCCTCGAGACAGATTCACTTCTTCTTATCCTACTTATCCCTCTTATCTTTCTTCTCATTCTCATCTTTCTTCTCCTGCTTATAAATTTTATCTTTCTTGTCCTTCTTCAAGGACTCTTTTGATGGGGAGGTAGCATCACAACCTTGGTTAAAAACAAGCATCCCTTGACGTGAGAACGATTGGGTGTCATAAAAAAATGATCTATATGGACCAAAGTTAACAAGTGTTCGGTCCAAAGTTCATCTGGATGGCCCTCTGCCCAAAGGCGAACCATTTTTATTGAAGCCAATTCACGGAGTGATAGGGGTTCCATCCCGGCCAGCAAACCCTTCTCCTCTCGGATTTTCCTCCCATTAGCCCTAATGGGGAAATCGTACTAGGAAGTCTCCAAAACTGGAAAATCCCAACCCATACCAGAAATAAAGAAAAACTTCCCTGTCCAATTTTTGGCATTTGAATGCGGGACTCAAATCGAGCCAGCATCTGTCCTTTGTCTTTCTTCCGGAAGCTCAAAGTGTTGCCCTTAGCGGCTTGGTGTAAGTGGTAAAAGGCCATAAATTCTAGAGCAGTAAAGTCAGGCTTCAGGGCCATACGAAACACAATATAGGCACAAAGAAAGGCCCTCAGTGCAAAGGGATGAAGTTGGGCAAGAGCAAGGCCTAGGAGATCTAGAATATCGTGCAAGGGGCGACAAAAATGAAGCCTCAACCCATTATTTAGTAAGGAAATGGTAAGGGAAACCTTACTGCTAAAACCCTCTTTGTCTACACATCCTCAAGAGGGAATCTCCAAGAGTGCTGTGTCTAGAATGTGATACTCTTCTCGCAAATTCTTTAGGTCCGGAGACCTGAGAGAAGAATGCCACCCAAACCCTTCATAGATTGGGATGTCCAGTACGTGGGAAGATTGTACGTCAATAGTCAGTAAGACGAGCAGAAATACTGTGTTCAGCCAAGAAAAATTGAAATGAAGAACGGGATGAAAACAAAGAAGTTGCAAAAAACTGCAAGGGAAAGCAAGAAACTACAAGAAATCGCAAGAGAGAGAAGCAGCAGGAAAGAAGAAGTAAATGAAAAGAAAGATGGGGAAGGCCATAGTATGCAAACCGAGTAAGGAATTCGAGGGGATGTTTGTTGTAGCATCATAACCTGACAACAGGATGCGACGGGATGGGAACGGTTGCCCGTTACCCAGTAATGGTCGCCACGTCAGGAGCAATCAAACCTTCTCTTCTTGACTCTTAAAAGTTGGAAATGGCGGGATAAAATGCCTAATGGGCTAGTGGGGTGGCCCATCAATTTGGCAAGCGGGATGGCCCATTGATTTCAGCATGAGGAACATTGGGGTAATTAGAAAGCCCGTAAAATCCAATCCGAGCCACTTACAACATGAAAGGTAAATTTACATCTTGGGGACAAGTTAGCACAGTCGTAAGGCTAGATTCACTGAAATAGAGAATTTCCCATGCCTACAAGCAAAAGGAATTAGTGGGGTAATTGGAAGGTCCATTTGGTACCTTGGCCCAACTATGAATTATAGTGATAGGCATGGCCAAAACTAGAGGCTAAAGGCCCATGGGGGCTTGATATTCTGGTATCTAATAAAGAGGATAAGCATTAATTTGGCGAGCAAATTACTCCTATTATTTAGGGGTAAGATGAACAACTAAATATCATATGAAAGTATCCAGTGCTGATGATGATCTGATACTTTCCTACACCTATATATATATATATATATATATATATGGGTACCCAAGTAACCCTAAAACACTTATGAGGAGATACTTGAGTTAATATATACTACTCTTTACAAAACTTAAGCATCAGAGTGGTTGCAGGTATACAATGTCGTTACCCCTTGACTTGCATGTAAGAGATTACGTTCGGTGGTGGGACACATCTTTTAAATATAGCAACATCATATCAAATTTATTTAGGTTATTTTACTATTAGAATAAAAGATTGAAAACGGTAAACGAAATAAGATAATATTATTATATTATAATTGTTAATTATCATAAAATTAATATAATTGCTATTATTAATATTATTATTATAGAAATATTGCATGAGTTACAAACATATCTCACAAAAGAAAGAGAATAAAGTCAAAACTACTATTTTTGATTGACATAACTTACTCGGGTAAAACAAGTTATTAAACGTTGATTTGGAGGCAAATAGATAAAAAAACAAACAAACAAACAAATCGAGAATCAGTTTATTTCCTAGAGAATGTTAAATTAAGAAAGAAAAATGTTTTCACCCATGCACATCTCTTATCTCAAATATCCATGCATGCAGTCATGCATGCGTGTCCATAAATATACGGCTTTTTGTTGTTTAGATGATGGTTCGTTGTTTATCATTATGCGTTCCATGTATGCAGGTATCATGGGCTTATTATATATTTTAGATCACTTTAGATTTTGCTTGTTTATTTTGAGCATATTATATATATATTAAAGTTTTCTGATATTAATAATTCATGCATGACCATTCCAAATTTGGCAGTTCACTTGGTCAAAATCTTGAAACAAGTTCTGATTATTGGGAAAATTGCTTCACAGTTTTAATCTCGATCTTTGGCCTGCTTCTGTTTTTATACTTCATTGGAAATTTGCAGGTTGGTGCTGATCATCATCTTTTTCCCTTTTTTAAAGTAGGGCTCTTATTATTTCCATAATTATTTGTGTGTATATATTTAATTAAGTGCTGACCGTATCAGCTCAAACCTTTTTAAGAAAGTGGTGATTTAACATATATGTTTAGAGGTCCTTATGAATTTGAATTATCATCCTCATTTAATCGAGTATTTTCTGTTAAGTGGTCTACTTATAAAAACAGCTGCATGGCTCGCGCGCGCATGTCATGAAGGTATAAATTAAATGATTAAATTCCCACATATCTTTGGGATAAATGGTTTGACAAAATATGTGTCAAGCGAGGATAATTGATCGATCTATGATATATATTTTTATTATATAATTTGTATGTTTGCATATAGCTAGGTTGGGAGATTCTTTCCAATCCAATTAGGAGGAAAATCGATCTATTACTAATCTTACAACAGAATTTTCCTCTAAACTATATTGGAATAAGAGTTATGCTACCACAGAAACCGCACACCCGACACACTAGAGTTTTTTAAGTGTAGAATAAAAGAGGGTAAAAGCGTAAAATTATATATTTAAGTGGCGTGAAGAGTGTAAGGCTTATATTTAGAATTTTTCTTGGAAGAAATTTTCTCAAACCCATGATTTAAAAATATCATTTCATAGTCTTGCAAATTTGAATTTTAACCATTTTACCAAGTAAATAAAATCTCTATCTTGGGTTGTTATTAAATAAAAGATGGCTAGTCATTAAAAGAATATTTTGGATATGTTATAATTACCAGATGTAATTTATGAGGAAACTGATCAACTTAATTGTGATGTAACAGGTGTACATGCAGTGGGATGCATCTAGAGAATTGGAGGACGCATCTAAAGAATTGGAGGAGATATCTAAGCAGCATCATGCGATATCATTGCCCCTGCTCTTGCCCATGCTAAGGAAAGTGAGTTTTGATCCCCCAGTCTTTTTTATGCTTGACCAAAAATAT
The DNA here is from genome assembly GCF_018687715.1 of Carya illinoinensis. Taxonomy (NCBI): domain Eukaryota; kingdom Viridiplantae; phylum Streptophyta; class Magnoliopsida; order Fagales; family Juglandaceae; genus Carya; species Carya illinoinensis. The sequence goes on from NC_056757.1 coordinate 1,970,750, forward strand.
CATTCAAGTGAGAATATCAGTTTTTTTCCCGTTAAAAATGCTTCAAAATAAATGAATAAATAGTAAGATTGATGTAGTGGTTTAGTTATTTAGTAATGTCATTTTAATAATGATATTTATCTTACATTCATCCTTAATCGATCACAATATAAACTACTGTTATGTAATACTATAATTGATTTTTATTTAACTAGTTGACTTATAAACCACTTAAATGTGCCAAATAATAAGTATGGTTGCTCAATTTTGCATGAAGTCTACTTTAGCATTGACCTATTTGGTTTGAAAAGAATTCTATGCACCAATTTCCATCTCGTAGAAGTTGGTATATATTATCTCACTAATTAATCTTGTCAATTGTTTGTGAACGTGCAGGTGCCAATATTCGAAAACGAAAGTGTAAATTTCTTGTATGAGATCAGTAAGCTTTCCAAGCAAGTGCAGTACAATCAAAACAACTATATTGTTCGAGAAGGAGAACCACTAGATATGATGATTTTCATGGTGAAAGGAATTGTGTGGACATATACAAGTAATCATGGTGATAAATCTGGTTGTCTTAAGAAAGGTGACCTCTTTGGAGAACATCTTGTAGAATGGCTGCTGGAATCTCCCGGACTATCCAACATTCCCTTATCAACATGTACTCTCAAATGTCATACAAAAGTTGAAGCTTTTTGTCTTATGGCTGGCGATCTCCAGGATATGATCATATCTCAATACAGGTGGAAATTTAGCAATCTCAAGAACACCACCTGGCTAGTCTGACTCGGAATAGCCAAAGCATTTTGCAACTTCAACCATCCAAGCAGCGTGGTGCTGACATGCCATCTATCCGAAAAAAATACGTACTTGAATGAGGTAAGTTGGCCACTATCGCCAGTAGCTCCCCAAGTAATTTAGATTACAGTATCACTTAATAATTAATCTAGTATTATCAAATGTTCTTGCTATTTAACGAAAGACAATATATAATTTGTTAAGTATATTATGTTGAGGATTAAATACTGCACTCATTTTTTAAGTCGTTAATCAAATTGCTAGTCACTTGATTTCAATATTGAATGGTTATAAGAGTAGGAAACCACATAAAATGAATACTTGTCTAATAATAAATGAAAGCACTAACATTGATACACATTTTCAATTTGAAAAAGGAAAAAGTAGACTCGCATCCTCAAAAAGTAGCGCTAATATGCATGTATTTTATATTTTGTTCATTATCCAATTATAATTGTTCTTTGTTCATATAGATGGAAGGATAGTTAATTAGTTTTAGTAGGTTTAATTTGAATTTTGCTCTGTACAAGTAAATTCGTGTACTAATTTACGTATCAATACTAATTTATTTATATTCAAACTTTAAATTTATACTATTTTTAATAAAATCCACTTTTTGACCAATCACATTAGATTGGTGTATATATTAATATGTAATTATACTTATAATTAAATTTTTCCTTTTAATTTTTGGTGCAAAATGCAAAATTCCCTATGGTCTAATTAAGGGTACTGCAAATTAATTATATATATTCTTTTGAAAAATGTATACTGTTATTGTATTTTTTATTTTTTAGGAAAATGTTTATCCCACTGGGAGTGGGTATTGAAAAAGGATGCTGATCGTGTGTGCGTGTGTTTTTCCTTTTTTTTTTTTTCCTTACTTCATGATTAAAGAAGTATTTTCAATATGTTTGTGATTTTTGTTTTTTTTTTTAATATTTAAGAGAAATTAAAAAATGTTTAAAAAAAATTTGCATGCTCGGTGATTTTCTTGGTGGATCTAGAATTATTATTAATATTATTATTTTCAGATGTTTTGAGGTCTTTGCGACATAAGAATTAATTAGTACTGCTTCAATGAATAGAACCAAATAAAGCAGCCGCATCTTAAATGTACAAAATGTACATGCGATAAAACACATACACATCTCATGGAACTGACATGATAAAACACGTACATGCCATATTGCGCGCTATACTTTCAATATTGACCTTTAATTTTAACTTGGCTGAAATCGAATCTTCGTGTAGAGAGGGCTTTTGGATTATTTGTTTGCCTCCCGGCCCACAATTGATATAGCATGTTATGGCGATACCGCTATCATTATTTCCTAGGCTGCGCGCGGTTTCCACGTCTTTTCCTCACTAGTATGTACATTCCACACATATAAGTAGAGATACAGTGAATATGTGATCCGTGATTGAACAGTATATTCAATCCCATAAATCAAGGTAATCAAGGTGGCTGTCTGTCAGCCAAATAGTTAGATCAGTCATCAGATAGTCTTGGGGTGTCTTCTAAATCATGTCCAAATGTATTACTATAGGAGGCTTCAGAGGATGCTTCTGAGTCAAAGTCAGAACTATCTTCTTTCACCGACTGTTGGAACAAATTGATTAAATCCTTCTTTGTAAGTGCTTTGAGAACATTCTTCTTTTTGAACTTGGAGGATTTAGCAGATTTCTTGGAAGAGGAAGCATTTGCTTTCTTCTTTGAAGCATTTGAACTAGTTGGTGCCTGGATTAATGGATATTCAAGCGTTGAAGATTGGTCAATAGTAGGAAAATTCTCAGAGTTCTTTAGGTTTGGAATAGCTTGTGCGAACTCTTTGGAAACAACATTAATCATATTCATCATGTGTGGGAATCTGTCCCACCACTTGACAAAATCAAATCTTAGTAATAAATCACCATTTTTCCTATAGGACCATTTCAGGATCCATGGAAGTTTGAATCTTTTACTAAAATGAAGGGAGTATGGAAATTTTGCCTCATATTCATTCAATTTTGGGGGAATAGATACTGTGAAGCATTTGAAGGCTTGTTGGAGCTCTTTTGGGAAAATGTCAAGAATAAGTCCAAATTGGTGCTACCATTTATTAAACCAGAGTGGGATTTTTCCTCTGAAATTTTTATCAAAATTAAAAAATCACGAGTGTGACATATCTGGCTTCTAGAAAAGCATGAATTTGAACCAGGCATCAATATAGTCATAATAGTTGTAAATAATTTCTGAATTAACGAGTGTTTTAGAAGTAGAGAGGTGTGTGCCCCAATCTTCTTTAGTGATGAATCTGAGAATGTAAGCACTATGATAAATCAGTTTTGAACTATCTGTTTTATCATAAATGGGTTTAATGATCAGTGAATCAATGTGGATTAAAATATTGGAGTAATATTAGAGATTTTTTGCTGGATTTTCTAGGATCCAGTGGAAATTAGGGGCAAAATAGCTGGTAGCTATTTTGTATGGATCAGTGTCAATGGATCAGTTGGATTCAATGTAGAATAAATTCCAGGAGTACATCTTTTTGATGTATTGAGTTTTTGAAGCAAGGAGGAATAATTGACTGGTCCTTGCTGTTGCTGATGCAACAGGTTTGGCATATGGATCATAAGTGGTTGAAATAGTTGAAGCAAAAGAAGTAGGTTGAGATAAACTACCTAAGGTAGTAAATTTGTTGGCAATTTCTAAGGGAGATGCTAGTTTGGTTGAAATGGGTTTTGGAGGAGCAAGAACTATTTGTTTTCCTTTGTCTCATTTTTTACTCATGGTTGCTGCAAGAATTCACGAGTAAGGAAATCAGGAATAGAATTATTAGATCCTTTAATATATTCAATATCAAAGTCAAAAACACTTAAAATGGTTTGCCATCTGGCAAATATATGTTTAGATGCAATGTTTTGAACATCTTTTTCTAATACATATTTAGCGCTTTTGCAATCAATGTGTAGTAAGAATTTTTTATTTAATAAATCACTTTGAAATTTAGAGATGCATAATATTATAGCAAGAATTTATTTTTTAATAGTGCTATAATTATGCTGTGCATGATTCCAGACTCCAGAGTGGAAGCAAACAATTTGTTTAGAGGAGTCTATTGAAATAATTTGTTTCAGAATGCCGCCATAACCAATGTCTAAGGCATCTGTTTCAACAATTTTGAATGAATCGGAAGTAGAAATTCCAAGGCATGGGAGAGTCTTGACATGTGCCTTGATCTATTTAACAAGATTGGTGTGAATATCTGACCAAACAGGAGGATTAGTGTGCAACCTTTCAAACAATGGTTTGCACTGTTTTCTCATGTTTTGATAGAATTTAGCCACATAGTTGAGTGAACCAAGAAATCTTTGTAATTGATTTTTGTCAATAATGACATCAAGGAATTTGTCAGCAAATTCTATAGACCTGTTGATGGGTCTAATTTTGCTTTCAGAAATATCGTAACCAAGGAATCGAATCTTGGTTTAGAATAATTTGATTTTCTTAGTAGAAACAATAAGACCATTTAATCTAATGATGTCAAGAAATAGGGGCATTTTTTAGGCCAAAGAGCATCACATTCCACTCGTAGTGACTAAAGGGAGTGGTGAAAGCAATTTTGTACTTGTCTGACTCACTGATCTCGATTTGCCAAAATCCTGACTTAAGGTCAAACTTAGAGAAAACAATGCTATCATTCAACCTATGAATTAAGTCATTTTTGTTGGGGATAGGGTACCTAATCCACTGTAAGACTTTATTCAAGGGTTTGTAATTGATTACTAGACGGGGGTTCCCTCTCTCAATTTCTGCATTTTTCTGGAAGTAAAAAGCAACACAAGACCAGGGAGACTTACTCGGTCTAATAATTTTCTTAGCAAGCAAATCATTGATTTCTTTTTTACAAAATTCTAAAGTTTTGCTACTCATTTGAATTGGGCGAGCTTTAGTGGGAATATTTTTCTCAAAGAAATCTTTAACATATGGTAAAGAAACAACGCATTTTTTCCTATGCCAGAAAGCATTTGGAAAATCAGAACAAACATTAGAGATCAAACGTTTGTTGAAATAAGCAATTTTTGAGTGGATTAAAGGACTAGACAAATGTTCAGAAACCTTTTTGCATTTGATTTCTTGTTGAAGGGAATTCAAATGTTGAATTTTTGCAGAAAGCAAAGATTTCAAACTTTTGTCAGTGTCGATTTCAAACTTTGAAGCAAACATAAATTTCACTTACTGTCCAAAGGGATCAATAGTGATTCCATCTTTATAAAAAATGAATGGGTATAAAGCAGAGATAAAAGGAATTCCTAATATGACTTTGTCAGATATATTTCGGACTAAAACATAAGGAATTTTAAAGCAAACATTATCTTGGTAAACATGAGCATTACTTAGCTCATAATTGATCTTCATCTTAGGTCCATTTGCTGCTAATAATCTTTTAGTAGACTTTTCATAATATCTACTGGGAACTAATCCTTCTTGGATACAATTCATATCCGATCCGGAGTCAATCATAACAATAACAGAGAATTTGAAATCTTGGATAATAACAATATTAACACGTGAAAACCATTTCGGAGGAATAGACTAGCAAATTAAAGAAATCTGATTTCCTGAAGATTTTTCTTCAGTATTTTCACAAGCAGAAGGGTGCTCATCATCAGTAGGAGTATCATGATCAAAACATTTATTAATTTTAAAACATAAAATCTCTTGTTGTAAAGCAGTGTTTGAATCTTTGAGATTATTGATCTCAGTTTTGAGCTCAATAATTTCTTTTTTAATCAAATTAACTTCATATTGTAAATCATGTGTAGAAACTTCTTTAGGTTTTTTCTTATGAAACCTTTCTAGAGTTTCTTGAAAATTGATCCATTGTTTAGGAGATTCTGACTCTAGATGAGTCAAAGTCTTCTTAAGCTTAAAGCTTTGGATCTTGAATTTTAGAAATTGGATTTAATAAAAGATTTTCTTGTTCCTCTGCCTTAGAGGTTTCACCTTTGGTTTAAAATATTAATTGTTTTACCTGTAGGTTTACAACAACAATTATTGCAATTGCAACCAAGCTTAATATTGGGAGAATCAGAAGATCCAGTTTCTGAGGAATATTCTGAATCACTAGAATTGAATTCATTGATGTCAAAGGAAGAAGCTTTTATTTCAAGAAGTTGAAATAATTCTTCTTGATCAATGACACTAGTATTCAACTCATTAAGCTTATTTTTTTAATTTATTGGGCTTTTGGGTACATTTATCAACAAAGTGTCCCTTCTTGCCACAATTAAAACATTTTCCTTTTGAAGTATTTTAAGAATTCTTTCTTTTAGGAAAAGATTTCTTATTGAAAGGTTTCTTGTAAAAATCATCACGGGGTTTTCTCCTTTGATCACCATGAGGTTTAGAAAACTTCGTATAACTTTTACGCTTACGTCTAAAGGGAGCAATAGGAGGAAGACCAAATTGTTTACAAAATGTTCCCATTTCGTATTTGGCTTTCTTGCTATTTTTCAATTATTGACGAAGCATTTGTTGATCATTGCACATACTAATACCAAGTTTTTTGATTATGCTAAATATATCACCATAGGTGAAATTATCGTAATTGAGAAATCCCGATATATCAGTAAGTTCATCCTTGACTTTGAGAGCAAATAAATGGGGCAAACCATAAATGAATTTTTCTTTCCAATATGGCTTCTGACTGTCATCATGAAGCATTACTTTGGATGTGAAAACATCTTGATACCATCGATAATCGGACATCTGCTTAAATTATTTAAATAATCGAAAACACGATTTGTAATATTAGAAGGAGTACCAATGAAATGCTTAATAATAGGATATATTAAAGTATTAATACCATCAAAAGGAGCAAAACCAGTTGTTTGATCAAAAAGGGGTTATCCATTATCTTCTTTTTTTACGGCGTTTTTGATTGTTTCTCTGGTCTCCGAAGTAAGGTGTTTCTCCCACCAATTTTGGATCATTCCAGTAAAACCAGTGGTTAGAATAACAACAATATCAGGTTCTCTAATATTATTATTAATATAAGCATTTGCAACTAAAGACATCTTACTCATGGTATTGAGGATTTCTTATTCAGACATTCCGTCAATATTCCATTCGTAGGTTTTGTTGGTAGAATAAGAAGATTGAGATTGAAAAATCTTTTCTTCGAATTGTAAATCAGGGGGAGTAGGTTTGAAATACCAGTTTCTTGTAAAACTCATTGGGTTAGGTTTAGAATCAAGACCAGCAATTCCTAATTTTAAATCAGGATTTTGGAAGTTCTTTTCAAGAAGATCAATGTTTCTTACAGTTGAAGAATCACTTTCCAATGAATCTTCTCTTGTAGTTTGAACAAAACCATCTTCCTCTTTGCTAGTTAAAGCACTAGTGGAAGGTTCTTTTATTTTAATGCCTTTAAGCATTTGATTAATTTTATCAAGAGTTTGGGCCTGTTTTATTTTTGGATCAAGTTTTGGCATTTTCTCTGGTAAAATAATCAAAGGTTTTTAAATAGTCTGTGAAACAGTTTTTGAAGTTAAGGTAGAAATTGGATTTTCTATCTGTTGAATTCAATCCAATTGTTGTCCTATGGTCTGGAGATAAGTATTTGAAAAATTATTCTGTTGAATAATCTTTTTTGTCTCAGAAAAAACTGTGGTAATCTCCCGATCTTTAGACTCTATGTTGGATGATTTAAAAGGTGAAGCGGTTAAGTCAACACCTAAATGGGAAATAACAATTCCCTCTGAAGGAGGATGACTAGATCTAACAATGACCTTTCCTTTTTCCTTGACAAAATAAGTTTTCAAAACATTTAAACTATTTTTTGGAACATAATGATTTTCAACAAAATCAAAGAAAAGAATATGTTTTTGAAGAGCATACATCGTTTCTTTCCATTTGCGTTTAACACATGATTTTTCAGAATTAGAGAAAGTCGCATGATAAGTTTTTCTCTTATCACGGTTTTCTTTTGAATTGTATTCTTTAAATAGAGAGATTAAATCCATTTTAAAGCAATCTTTGTTAATGACACAAAGTTGACTAGGTAGAGAAGTAATGGAAGCGGCCATATCTGAAGCTGTAGGAGATAAAGTTGAAGTTTCTTCATCATCCTTATTTGCTTCATCCTTTATAGATTTGCCTTTAGATGTTTCAACATCTTTGGCTGAATAAAAAGCAGAGATAATCTGAGAGGACGTAGAAAGTCCTTTCATTTTTAAATCAGAATTGTTTAAAACAGTTTGTGCTACCTTTGCAGAATCTTGGAGAAAGATTTTGAGATTTTGATGTCTTCTTTCTGGATTTTCTAAAGCAGGAAAAGAAGATCTAGATCCAGTAAAAGAATTTCTTCTGAAACTCGGTGCTGGAGCTTGGTCAAAACTTATTTTAACTGTACCATCTAAATATTGTTGAATATAATCTAGATCAGGTTCATCAGTTAAAACAGGGGTAGGAGGAACTTCTCGTTCTAAGATCCATTCTTTGGGAAGAGTAATATCTTTCCAATGAATCATTCTCGGAACTTGAATGTTTGCATCAGGAGTTGAACTTTGGACTAGTAAAGTTTTATTCCTGTGGATTTTGGAACAGTTTTGGGATTTAAAGTTGATTTTAAAACCTTGTAATAAATCCTGTAAATAATAGCAAGATGTTTGCTTCCTTTGATCATATCATAACCAGAGGTAGCAATATTCAAGGTCAAAGGCTTTAAAATATTTGGATCATTCAAAGCAAGAGGTAAATCGGGATAACAATCAAAGTAAGCAGGACCATTGAACAAAGAAGATTGGATCATACCAAGTATGCAAGTTTTAAACTGGTTGTGCCTAGCATCTCTTAAACAGAGAAGAATAGAAGCATTGATACCTATTCTTGTTCAATGTTTAGTAGCAATTTGAATAGATCCAATATGAAGAAACTTATAACCTTTTGACAAGAAATCCTGTATGGATTTCTTAGTAAAAAGATAATATTTTTCTTGGGCATTAGAAACAGCATAAGTTTGTTCAACAGTTTTAATTTTTAATTTTGAACTAAAGCTAAACTTGGACTGAAACCAACTTGTTTGGTAAATAAAAGTGGGTTGAATAGGTGGAATCATCCATTGATTCCAATTAATAGAAGAATCAGTTTCTTCAACAGAAAAATCTTCCTCATTAATGATATCAGGGGGTTCAATCCTGGAATTGGAACTAATAGTTGAATTAGATTTAAACATTCTACTTATTTTTTTCTTAAACAAAACAGTGCCTCACCCCTCAGAAGTCATAGGTACTCTCATACCTTATCTCACTTTGGCGTCCAATTGCCCTACAATCACTAGCAACGGGTCTTACAAGACAGTAGGTCTCTTGACAAGTCTGGGGATAAATAAATCGAGTAGGAGCTTGGTCTTTAGTTTGTAGAACAACAAAATAGGTGAAATGAAGAGAAGTAATTACGAACTATTAATCACCAAGAGCCGAAGAGATGGCTCTGATACCAAATTGTTAGATTGTTAGATTGTTGAATTTGCCTTATTTATAAGTAAATTAATGAACAGATGAGAATGATTCTAATAAATAAATAAAAGTAATCATTTCTCTAATATTTTTAATAAGATATGATTGAGTGATTTCTTCGATAAGAAAAAATATTATTTTTATTTAAATTTGAGAATTCCAAAAAAATGAAATACACATAAAGCAGAGGAGTACTATACAACAATTATTACTATCTTTAAAAGTAAAAAGTAATTTAGACAATAATAAATGAATAATAGATAATATAGAAGCTGTTATGAAATTAAAAGAGAAATGATATTGCAAGAGAAAGAGTTATTATTCAATACAAAACTTGATCATATACGAGTTAATGATACCCATATATATAGGAGTACAAAGGAGTTTAGGTATAACTTCAGTCTTAATTGATGGCTAAAGATTGTTCTTAATTGATGGTTAAATGGTCTTAATTGATGGCTAAAGATGGTCATACAAATAAATTTATAACACTCTCCATTTGGATGACCATACATAAAGAATATGAATTGTTAAGATCTTGACAAGGAAAAATCTAGTGGAAAAAAACCAATGGCAAAAAAAAAAGAGTACAACATTCATATGTACTGCCAAGTGCTTTAAGATTGTCTCATTAAAACCTTACAAAGGAAAACCCAGTGGAATAAAACCTTAGCGAAGGAAAAATAGCACAATCAGCACAAGTTTTCAAGACATTTACTCCCCCTGAAAAGTGCATGATAATAGGTCTTCAAGTTTTTGCATTCCAATGTTTTGCACAATCTTCTTAAATATTACAGTTGATAATACTTTAGTGAATAAATTTGCCAGATTATCACTTGACCGTATTGCTTGACATTAATTTCACTTTTCTCCTAAAGTTCATGGGTATAAAAGAATTTAGGTGAAATATGTTTGGTTCTATCACCTTTGATATATCCTCCTTTAATTTGAGTAATACAAGCATCATTATCTTCATATAAATTTATTGGATTATCATTAATTACTAGAAGACCACACTTTTCTTGAATATGTTGAATCATAGATATTAGGCAAATACATTCTCAACTTGCCTCATGAATTGCAATGATCTCTAAGTGATTTGAAGAGGTAGTAGGTAGTGTTTGCTTGACAAATCTACATGATATAGCAGAATTTTCATAAGTAAATACATATCCAGTTTGAGATCTACCTCTGTGTGGATGTGAAAGATAACCTGCATCCGCATATCCAACTAATTGTAGACTTGATCCATGTTGATAAAATAATCACATATCAACAATACCTCGGAGGTATCGAATGACATGTTTAATGCCATTTCAATGTCTCCGAGTTGGTGTGGAACTATATCTTGCAAGTAAATTAATTGACAATGTAATATCAGGCCGAGTGCAATTTGCAAGATATATCAGAGCTCCAATTGCACTGAGATAAGATTTTTCAGGACCAAGAATTTCTTCATCATCTTTACAAGGATGAAATGGATCTTTCTGCACATCAAGTGATCGAGCTGTAAAAGTGTTTGTCCATGTAAAAGTGTTTCAAGACTTTCTCTGTATAATTTGACTGATGATGAGAATTCCATTTTGCAAATGCTCGAGCTGCAGGCCGAGACAAAATTTCGTTTTGCCAAGGTCTTTCATTTCAAATTCATTCTTTAAATATATAGTGGTTCTTCTGATCTCTTCAGGAGTTCCAAGAAGATTTAGATCATCAACATAAACTGGAATAATAACAAATCTGGAGTCTGATTTCTTAATAAAAGCACATGGGCATATTGGATTATTCTTAAATTCTTATTTCAATAGATATTCACTAAAGCGTTTATACCACATGCATCTGGATTGCTTTAACCTATATTAAGATCTTTGAACTTCAATAGAATACATATTTTTAGATGTACTCAGATTAGAATCTTCAGGAATTTTCATATATATGTCATGATCCAATGATCCATATAAATATGCAGTGACCACATCTATCAACTGCATATCCAATCTTTTTGTAACTACCAAACTAATCAAAAATCTGAATGTGATTGCATCCATAACAGGAGAGTATGTTTCCTCATAATCAATCTCTGGTTTCTGCAGGAAACCTTGTGCAACAAGTCATGCTTTATATCGTACAATTTCATTGCTCTCATTATACTTACGTATAAATTCTCATTTATATCCAACAGGCATTACATCCTTTGGTGTTTGTACAATTGGTCCAAAGACCTCTCGCTTTGCTAGCGAGTTTAATTTAGCTTCAATAGCCGATTTCCATTTTGGCCAGTCATCTCTATGTCGACATTCTTCGACAATTTTTAGCTCAATTTCTTCATTACTTCTGGTAATGTCAATGGCCATTTTATATGAAAATATGTTGTTGACAACAGTTTTATTTCTATCCAAAATTTCTCCAGTACTCATGAAATGTATTGAGATCTCGTTATTTTCAAGTACCTATCCCTCTTGAAGGGAAGACATTTCATTAAATACCTCTTCAAGAGGTTCTTTTTCAAGAAATTTAGTCTTTTCAGGAGCATCAATTACTCTTATGGCTTGTGATGTAGGTATGGACTCTTTAGGAGTACTAAATTCATTTTGTACTTTTCTCTTCCGATAAATTTTATCATTTGCACCAATAGGCCGTCCACGCTTCAGGCGTATCTTAGACTCACCTATTGCTGTTTTGGCAACTTGTCCTTTAGGGACTGCAATCCTTGCTGGAACATTTACAACAGGAGTATATGATTTTACCACACCTTTAGTGTCAGTAAATACATCCGGTAATTGATTTGCTTTGCAAATGAATAATCTTTTGAATCTCTAGTTTACATTTATTTGTACGAGGATCAAATTAGGAAAATGATTTATTTTCCCAAGTAATTTTCTGTCATGCTTCAAGTACCGATTTCTCATTACCCAATGTTAGAAAAATAGATTCGTCAAAATGACAATTCTCAAAACGTGCCTTGAATATATCCCCTGCAATAGGCTTAAGGTATCTAATAATAGATGGAGAATCAAACCCAATATATATCCCAAATCTACGTTGAGGATCCATCTTTGTACATTGTGGAGGTGCAATTGGAACATATACCGTACATCCAAAAATACGAAGATGAGAAATATTTGGTTGTTGACCAAATCCAAGCTGTAATGGAGAATATTTGTGATATGCTGATGGCCTAACTCGAATCAACAATGCTGCATGAAGTATAGCATGTCCCCAAGCAGAAATAAGAAGTTTTGATTTCATAAGTAAAGGTCTAGCAATTAGTTGAAGCCTTTTAATTAATGATCCAGCTAAACCAGTTTGAGTGTGTGTGTGAATAATTGGATGTTCAATATCTATTCCTATTAACATGCAATAGTTATCAAAAGCTTGAGATGTAAATTCACCTGCATTATCCAATCGAATAGTTTTAATTGGCTAGTCAGGGAATTGTGCTCGTAGTTTAATTATTTGGGCAAGAAGTATAGCAAATGCAATATTTCTAGTGGAAAGTAGACAAACATGTGACCATCGACTTAATGCATCAATTAAAATCATAAAGTATCTGAACGGTCCACTTGATGATTGAATAAGCCCACATATATCCCCATGAATCCTTTGTAAAAATGATGGAGGTTCAAAAACAACCTTTGAATGAGATGGTTTGATAATCAATTTACCCTGAGAACATGCAGAGCAGGGATATTCATTGGGTAAGATAATCTTTTGATTCTTTAGCGGATGCCCATACGAATTATCAATTATTCATCTCATCATTATTAATCCCGGATGTCCAAGGCAATCATGCCAAGTCATAAATACTTTGGGGTCAATGCAATTCTGTTGCACTACCACATGTAATTCGATTGTTCTCATTTATATGTAATACAATGCAGATGAGAGAGCAGACAGTTTTTCTAATATGAGCTTCTGGCTCAAAATTATTTTAGTAATGAGAAGATACTCTTTATTATCTTCATTGGTGGTTTCAATATGACAACCATTATGACGTATATCCTTAAAACTCAATAAATTTCTTCTGGATCATGAAATAGAGCATCATCAATACAAAATTTGGTGTCATTAGGCAACACAATATAAGCTCTTCCAGAGCCTTCAATTAGATCCGATGAACCAGATATGGTATGAACATAGGCTTTACTCAATGTTAAATTTTGAAAATATTTTTTATCTTTAAGAATTGTATGAGTTGTAGCACTGTTAGCCAGGCATACATCTCTATTATTTATTTCAGAGATAAAAAGTTTATCAGTAAGACTCATGATTCTACAAAATATATAAAACTTTCATTACTACAAAACATTGCAAAATATAAAAAGGTTTTACAATAAGATAAAGAAAATACATTAATTAAAAAGGAACACTTCCATCACCAATCAAATGGTCAACTCTACTATTAGAATCTTTAAAAAAATCAGAAACATCAAGGTTTGTAATATCTTCTCTATCTATAGAAACTAAAGCATCTGATAGTTTAGCAAAATTTGTTTCAGACTTTTTTGTTTTTTCATTTATAGAAACTTGGTATAAGTCAACCAAGTGCTTAGCTGTATGACAGGTACGAGACCAATATCTAGTCATACCACAACTATGGCATCCATTTTCATCTTTCTTTAAAAATTTATTTTGAAGACCTTTACTTTTCTTTGAGTTGAACCACTTCTAGTGGTACGGTGTATATCTATTATTATTCCTTTTAATTTAGTCACTTTTAGGACGTCCACTTCTATAGTTTTTCCTACCACGTCCACACCCTCAGTTTCTTTGAAAAGATGCACCATTCACTTCTGTGAATGGTGTAAATCTAGTATCATTCACTTTAGGGAATGTTATAGAACTAATAGGACGTGACTGATGATTTCTTAACAAAAACTCATTATTTTGCTCAGCCACTAGAAGACAAGATATAAGTTCAGAATATTTTTTGAACTTTCGCTCTCGATACTGTTGCTGCAGGATCACATTCGATGCATGAAAAGTAGTATATGTCTTCTCTAACAAGTCATCATCAGTGACTTTTTCAGCACATAATTTCAATAGTGAACTAATTTTAAAGAGTGCAGAGTTATACTCACTAACACTCTTGAAGTCTTGCAACTTCAGGTGCATCCAACCATGACGAGCTTTTGGGAGGATTACAGCTTTTTGGTACTCATATCTCTCCCTTAAATCATTCCACAAAATAAGGTTATCTTTCACAGTGAAATACTCAGTTTTTAATTTTTCATGAAGATAGTGCTGAAAGAAAATCATTGCCTTAGTGTGGTCTTGCCGAGACCTTTGATTTCTTTCTTTAATTGTATCTCTCAGGTTCATCACATCTAGATGAATCTCAGCATCAAAGATCCAAGATAAATAATTTTTTTTAGAAAGGTCAAGAGCAACGAATTTCAATTTTGTAAGATTTGACATTTTGTACATATATAAATCAGGAACATAAGTATGTTTATCTTGTAAATAAGAAATACATTCACAAAATCATGAGAATAAACATAGAGTTTCATCAGGTAACAGTAAGTAATGTAACATTTCATATTCATTTTGGGAACTATAAATAATATATTGAAAAACTTACTTGAAGTAAAAGACTACTAGCTTCAAAATCGTCAGAACCTTCGTACTAATAACGTGTTATGAAACTAAAAGAGAAATGATATTACAAGAGAAAGAGTTGTTATTGAATATAAAACTTGATCATATACAAGTGAATGATACACATATATATAGGAATACAAAAGAGTTTACATATGGCTTAAGTTTTGATTGATGGCTCAATGGTCTTAATTGATAGCTAAATATTGGTCTTAATTTATGACTAAATAATCTTAATTGATGGCTAAAGATGGTCATACAAATAAGTTTATAACAGAAATTACTTTATATGGCTCTATCTTTTAAACTTAAGGCTTTAAGTTTTGATAGAAATTTGAATGGGCCGGGCCTTCATCCTCTCCCACGTAACCTCTAACTCAATTATAAATAAAAGATAAAAAAGCGGCAAAGACCTGAATAAGCATATCAAAACATTCAAAGCATATATGGTTATAAAAATGGTCCAGCCGCCCCGAAAGCCTCTGAAGGATCGGAAGATCATTTTTTTTTTAGGGAATATGATCTTAATTACAAGAACAGGAGATTAACACACATGAACGGTTGCTTTCGAAAAAAGAGAATATAAGTCTAATCTTTAGTGCATATATTTATAAATAGTATTTGCGACAAAATAAAGTACTCCTTAATTGAAAAGGTTTATTTGTAATGAAAATAATCATTTGAAATATATTTTAAGGAAAAAAAATCATTCAGATCAATAATTATTGAAGACGAAAAAATTATGGAAAAGGCAATATTATGATATTAGCCGGTTGAGTACTCATATTTCCAACACAAATAGATCACTATTGATGTTTCAAAAATAAAAAATAGAAATAGATCACTATTGATTGTGACGCGAATGTCCCTATATAAAAGATATTGCAGCGAGAACTCTGCGAATCATGAGGGGATCGGCTTAAATGGAAAACAATTATAGGGGTAACATGCAAGCATGCATGGTTGAGGTAGAGGTAGGTCCTGGCATAAGACCCCACCGTTCCTGTCTTCATTTGTAGAATTAATTCAAGAGACAGAATTCGAACGGTGATATAAATTTTCATATAATTAGGTGCGGAAAAATACAATAAAATGAAGACTTAAAAGTCAACACACCTAATTAATGTTTAAATCCAGACTCCATACACATGACCCATGACTTGTTTGAAAGTGTAAAAGTTGTCAATTAATGTACCAGTTCTCTAGGTCGAATGTATAGTAACAGTCTATCAGAAACACAAGCTACTAAATTGTCAAAAGTGTCTAATTTCAGAACAAACAAGTTGTAGCTAGAAATCATGTCGAAGGCAGTACTGACCGAATAACCACGTACGTTAACACTAGTTGCCCCCCAAAAATTGAAAAACACTTGTTGTAGTAGGGTGGCGGAACCGCTGCGTAGTCGGTGTCCACGTGGATAAAAATGAAACAAATGGTGTCTTTTAAAATGGACAAAACATCCCGTTTCTAGCAAACCAGACTTCTCACCTTTGTTCTCCTTCCTTCTGGAACCGACTACCCTTCATTTAGAAATTAAAACTTCTACACCTGTGATAGATAAAAATCATTAATTAAAACTTTCGTTTAACTATTTGCTTAAAAAAATCTCCCCATTCATTGTTCGCTTAACTGGCATTTCTCTAGGCCGACTGTTTGGAACTATTTTATAGTTCATAACTTCTTACATGAAAGGTGATAACTTTGCTTCAAGCTCATGTTTCTATTATGCATACTATTAACGTCGTGTTTCATACGCCCTTGGGCCGGGTAACTCACCCGAACTGGGTTTTCACTCGAGTCAGATCCTGAGGTAAGAGAGGGGTGACCCTGCGGTGGCCATGGAACCTCCTATGCCAAAGTTATTATAGAGATCAAAATGCTTTAAAGAAGAATACAATAATGGAGTATAATTCACAACAGGCCTGGGTTCCACCTCCCTACCTTGCAGCTCTAGGTAGCCTTTATACTTGGTCCTTTAGGTCAAGTGGACCATGCCCTATGTTCTGGGGCAAAGGGACACCTCTCCCCGGGGTCTTCTCCACGATGCTGGTGTAGTTTTCTTGGTGTCAGTCATTTAATATGGCGTGTCTCTAGCAGAGTTGTCTGATGCTGTCTCTTCCCCTTTTCCTTAATCATGATTTTCCGGCGTGTTTCTGGCAGAGTTGCCTGATGCCGTCTCTTCCCCTTTTCCCCTATCATGGTTTCCCGCATCTTTCTGCAACGTCCCATCTCAGTGTTGATGATTACATTCGACTTGCACGTGTTTGGAGTCCGCCAGATTCCCATGGGTCTAGGACCTGCCCTAGGCTATCCATGTGAGGGAGGGGACCTTTCCGGGCTCGGGCTAGCATTCCAATGGCTCGTGGGGCCTGGCGAACTAGTGGGCCTAAGGCGGTATTATAGGTAGTATTATGGGCCAGGTCAGTGGCTGTTCCATGCGTCTGATGCCGATTCCCTATATAATACCATCAGGGTGTTGATAAGGCTCCCGTCGCTTCACATACCCTACGAGTTAGGCTGTCAGACGCTACCCGCTTCCCATAATGGCAAGACAGTGCCTTTAAATTCGCTTCCCCCTCTGTCTGTGTTGCTACCTTTCTTTTCCTTCTGTGCTTTCGTTGTGCCCACTGCCTTCCTTTTTCTGTAACCTCACCCTTCTTCACTTTACCTAGCTTTTCTAGCGTCGATGGCTTCCCAGAAATCCACCAACCTGGCTGGCCCTAGGCACCACTCAGAGGCTAGCTCCTTGGAGCCCGAGTTCTTGGGTCGTAACTGGCACTCCGGGGCTGCCCCAGCCTTTCTTCAATCTCTGAGGTCCTCCTCGGGGAAGATAGTCTATCTACCTTCCTTCCTCCGTTGGGTCATGTCGCTCCCTCTGCTCGGGGTGTGGTGCCTAACCCTTTGCCACGCTCTTCAAGGAAATGGGCCACTGAATCCTCTCCTGAAGACAAAGGGAAGAGGATCTGTCTGGAGCCAGGGGGAGTTCCAGACATCTCCGAAAGCCTTGGCCCCTCTTCTGGATAGGGCACCTTGGCAAACCCTGATGATTGAGCCCCCTTCGAAGCTAAATATCGAGATGTCTTCTTCTCCGTCGTCCACTGGCCGGTCCCTGATTGAAGTCTTTGACCTCGATGAGGCCTCAAATCCCCTCCGAGTAGATCTCGATGACAAAGGCGTCTATGATTCTGGGCACGTCCACACCATGGGTGAGAGCTCGATTGCTGCCGCCTAGGCCAGGTCTAAAGAGGGAAGGCTGGTGAGGGCGTGAGACTCTTCTAGCCTGCCAAGCCTTGGAAGGAATGTGCAAGAGGTGCCTTTAACTCTCACCCATTGAGCCCTGGAAAATCGGTAGCCAGGACAGTAGGTTCCTTTGGGGGCGACGATTGTGACCTCGGGGGCGAGAGTGGTCCCTCTGTGGCAGTTCCCCATGTTTTGTCAGGAAACAAGGGTGCTCTGACTGGGCCTATGGAGGTGATCCAGTCGAGTCCCCCCAAAGGGAAGTGCGTTCTCCAAAAACTGCGAACATAGCAGTTCCTGCCGATCCTCTGAAAGAGTCCTTGCGGGAGGATCCCTCCGTAGGCCACGAAGTGGAGCGGCTACATGAACTTCTCTCTGATGTAATTCTCGCATTCCGAATTCCTTCTCTACTCTCTTGGTCTTGAGTCTGCTGTCTAACCTTGAAGCCTGTGTAGAGAATAAGAGCACTAGCCTGATGCGTTACTGAAGATTATGTATGGCGTCTCCAGTCCATAACGGAGCTAGGGAGGGAAGAGAGGGAGTACTTGGAGGCAGAGCTGGCTGTGGCTCAGGAGTGGGCTCTGAAGACCCAGGAGTCCCTAAGTAGGCTCCATGAATCACAGGATCTTTTCCAAATAGAGAATTTGGAGTTGAGGGGCCTACAAGAGTTCCACTTACGTCGGATCAAGATGCTGAAGGGGGAGCATTCCAACCTGTCGGCCATTGTGGTGGACCGCAAGGATGAGTTCTTACCGGAAGATGATGACACTTACAACTTCCTCCCTACAAGCACTTCTGCAGCACAAGGGAAGGGGACTGAAGATCCTCAGTTAGCTCCGAATGAGAGCTGAACCCTATCGAGACAGGCTCTTCTGATCCACGAAAGGGCCTAGAGCTTCCCGATCCTGATCCTCCTCTGTGGTCGTAGTCTTTCTTTTCATTGTCGTGTACTTTCTTGGGGCCGCATCGATACTAAATGCCATGTGGTCCCTTTGTAAATTGTAGACAAATTAATCAATAAAGACATGTATCTTTCTTTTATGCCCTAACTTTTTTCCCGTGCTCTAACTTATCCTCTCACACTATTTGGCTGCCTTTTACCTGTAGTATTTTTCTTTCCAAGATGACGCTTTGAATTCTGCTCTCCTATCATTAATGTTGTACCTGCCCTTTAGCCTTCTCAATGGGGTGAATTAATGGCTAGCATTTCTCCTGTGGATTTGGAGGGATTTCTAACAATTAGTCAATTGCTCATCTGTTAGTTGCCCTGCCTTTATGGCGCGGATGCCGTTTCCCCACACGTACTATGAAATATGTGCAGGCGGTTTGAGATTCGCATCTGATCTAATGGAGCCCTTCGATATACTTTGGACCTCGGGATGTGAACCATCATTCCCAGCCTATATATAGGCCTTCCCCCTTCCTTGCTTCCTATCAAACCTTCCTTCCTGATTCCTCAAGCGTTCCAAAATCCTACATTTTTTACTTCCCCCTTGCACTCATATTGGTTACTCTTAACTTCGATGGGTACCTTGGTTCAAGGTTGGCCTTGTGATGCTGAGTCTTATGATCAGTTCTTATGGAAACATGTGCCTGGCGGCCTCTTTGAGGCTCCCACGGATGCCCATCCAAGATTTATGTTGTTCTTCATTACTGAGAGATGTCTTGAAAAGAGGCATGCCCCCAGTTTCGCAGGACAGTCGTTCAATGGGTTTCTTTGCCTCAGGATTCCTTATGCAGTTCGTGGTTCTTCCTTACATCCTAGGCTGCCCTTGCATCTGGGAAGAGCTAGGCTTCCTTCCCTGGCCGGATTATCCAAAGAGATTTCTGGCATCTTGAGCTTGCTCAAGCTCGGTTGCCTCCTCTCCGGCCTAGAGAGGAGTAGGAGTAGGAGAAGGTGGTGGGAGGGACAGCAAAAGATGTATCCTTCAACTCGAGCTCTTCAGGGAGTCCATAGAGCTCGGGTTGACCACACCCATCCCACCTTCGTGGCAATTTGTCTCCTACTTTCCAACCTCGCCTTTGTACTTATGGGATGGTGCCTCTCTGGGGTTGCAGTTTTAATCCTGGGAGCCACCGTTCCTTTTTTGTCGATGGTACTGTACCCTGCTGGGACCGACTCAGGCCTTCAAGCTGTTCTTTCTCTTTTGTATCTCTTTGCATGGTTTCTCACTATTGTATCGTATTCCCCTGGTTCTAATTGTCTTGGCAGTTGATGAATAACATTTTCTTCTTTATGCCTTCCCGTTCAGTTGCCTTTACTTTTGATGCTTTTACTTGCGATGCCTTCTATTATAAATGCCTTTCAAGGGTAGCGGTATACAGTCCATTTGCTCACATGGCAGTGAGTGGATGATTATCCTACAAGTATCTCGCTGGGCGTAATTGAGCTTCTGCCCCTGTCGACCCTTGAGGCTATTTGTAACATAATCGGCTTGCTATCTTGTACATAAGGTCCTCATCTTGCTTGAATCACGCCGCATAGCTAAAGTAGTGATGGAAATTCCCTCGATGTGCTGTCAGGTAGACTCGGAGTATTTTTAATAGATGGCCAAGCAACGCGTAAGCCAAAAACCAAGTTTACTGCAAAAGCTAATGTGTATATATGTAAATTTAATTTGACCATCACCGACTTGTCTTGCCTATTCGGTGCGGTGGGACCTCAGGGCCTCTACGAGCTTAACTGGTCTCACGCATTGTCTACATTCCTCCTAGGAGCCTTCGGTCATTCACTCATGAGAGCTCTCCCGCATTAGGTGATTTCCTCAGGAAGGTCCATCATTCCCTCAGGGGAGCCTCCGTTTATTTCCTTATAGGAGCTTTTCCACGTCCGGGAGTATTCCCCTTTAGGAGAGGATCATTATCCTTTTAGGTCAGCTTTTCTTGATAAGAGCTTTCTAGCATGAGGAGTATTTCCTCAGGAGAGGTTCATTCCTTTCCTCAAGGGAGCCTTGGTTCATTCTCTCAGAGGAGCTTTCCCGCACGACGTGTGTGGCCTCAAGGGAGGTTTGACATTGCCATAGGGGAGCTTTCCCGCGTGAGGTGGAACCTTGAGGGAGCCTTCATTCATTCCCTCGGGAGAGCTTTCCCGTGCGAGGTGGTTCTTTGGGGGAGGTTTAACATTCCCTTAGGGGAGCATTCCCTCGAGGGAGCTTTCCCGCACAAGGTGGATCCTCGGGGGAGCCTTCATTCATTCTCTCGGTGGAGCTTTCCCGCACAAGGTGGTTCCTTGGGGGAGGTTCAACATTCCCTCAAATGAGCATTCCCTCAAGGCAGCATTGCCTCAAGGGAGCTTTCCTACATGAGGTGGATCCTCGGGAGAGCTATCCTGCTCGAGGTGGTTCCTTGGGAGAGCCTTCATTCATTCCCTCGGGGGAGCTTTCCCACACGAGGTGGTTCCTCTAGGGAGGTTCGACATTCCCTAAGGGGAGTATTCCCTTAAAGGAGCTTTCTCATGCTCGGGAGCTTTACGCCCAGCGGAGGATCGACATCCTCTCAGAGGAGCATTCCTTCGGAGGAACTTTCCCGTGCGAGGTGGTTCCTCGGGAGAGGTTCGACATTCCCTCAAAGGAGCATTCCCGTGCAAGGTGGATCCTCGGGGGAGCTTTCCCGCGTGAGGTAGTTCTCAGAGGAGGTTCGACATTCCCTTAGAGGAGCATTCCGTTGAGGGAGCTTTCTAGTGCAAGGTGGATCCTCGAGGGAGCTTTTATTCATTCCCTCATAGGAGCTTTCCCACGCGAGGTGATTCCTCAAGGGAGGTTTGTCATTCAATCAGGGGAGCATTCCCTTGTGAAAGCTTTCCCAAGCCCGTGAGCTTTTCTTACAGCTGAGGATCGTCATCCTCTCAGGAGAGCATTCCTTCATAGGAGCTTTCCAGCACTCAGAAGCTTTCCTGCACGAGGAGTATTTCCTCAGGGGAGGTTCGTTCCTTCCCTCAGGGGAGCATTCCCTCGGAGCAGTTTTCCCACTTGAGGTACGTGGCCTCGGGAGAGGTTCATCATTCCCTCACGGGAGATTTCTTGCACGAGGTGCATGGCCTTGGGGTAGGTTCAACATTCTCTCAGGGTTGCCTTGTTTCATTGACTAAGAATTGTAGTCATTTGTAGTTTTTGCGTGTTTCCTAAAAGAGCTCCAGCATTTTCATTAATCTACCACAAGTTCATATTTACAAAGTATGCAGACAAAAATAAAATAAAAATAAAAATGTTAGAAAATGGGAAGGGTCCCAGCTATCCTTTCTTCTTGGCATGCGCCCCTCCTCCTCTTTCCTAGTCAGGATAGCTCACATCCTGATGGGAGCATGTCACGAATTCAAGATTGTTGCCTCCCCCCTAGTGGACTTCAGCTCTTGCATATAGCGTTCCCACGCCGAGGTCTGTTCTTCCTAGATCTCACCGATTCCCTTAACCATATGAAACTTTATTTTTAGATGGTATGTGGAGGTGATGACTCGCAGTTGGTTGAGTGTCGGGTGGCCGATGATGGCATTGTAAGAGGAATGAGCCTTTATTACTAGAAAGTCGACCAAAACTGAGGAGATATAGGGCAGATTGCCGACCAAGACTAACAGGGTGATGGGCCCCACCGGCTGGACTGTTCCTCCTGAAAAGCCTTTGACTGGCATTGGGGTTGGTTGGAGCTAAGCTGTGTCTATCCCAATGAGGGTGAATGCATTCCAGAACAAGATGCCTACCTAGCTGCCATTGTCTGTGAGGATTCTTCTGGTTGTGAAGTTGGCAACCTGCATGGTGACCACCAGTGCGTCGTCGTGCGGATAGAATTCCCTTTCCTTGTCAACTTCTTTGAAGGAGATTACAGGAGCGAGCTCGGTTATGGGGAGCTTCACGGGCTAGTAGAAGGCTGAGTCAACTTCTCGGTATCAGGCCACTCTAGCGTAGGCCTTTCTCCCGGACGAGTGAAAGGGTGGGGGCAGTTGGCGCTGTGTGTCTCCTTTCTGCAGGCTCTCCCATCTCCTCCGTTGGTATTCCTGGGCGGGACTCCTCTCTCTGGAGTGTCCCCTCCACAGCTACTCTCTCTGCTGGGAGGGTGGATACCATAGTGGATGATAGCCTATTGGAGGTGATCGGCACTCCCCTGTGTTGTGAGAAGTGGTTCGATGATGGTTGCATTAATGATGTTCCCCCGAGGTGTGCAACTTTTGCTCATGTGTGACGATGAACGTCGAATGGTCGGACCTGTGTTGCATGTCTCTCACAGCGAGCTCCTCCTTTCTCAACTCCCATTTTTTATGTTTAATCTTCTCCCAGGTGGGGCCTTTGGTCAAGGCCTTTTCCTTTTTGCGTGCTCCCTCCACCTCCTTCTGCCAAGGCTCCATCAGGACATGGAGGGTATCCTTTATACTGATGAAGTTATTGGCCTGATCCATAAATTCTCAGAGAGTGGCAGGGTCCTTTTTGTCAGCTCAGCCATGAACATCGATCAAGGCTAGACACCTCCGAGCAACGCCACCAGCGTGATCTTCTCATCTTGGTCTTCCGTAGTCATCCACTCCTTATTAAACCTGGCCAGGTAAGTCTTCAGGCTCTCATCTTCCTTCTGCTTTGATGGTGAGGAGGTAAGTGGTTGGGCATATTCACCTTTGGCTGGGCATAAAGTGAGTGAGGAATAGGCGGGCCAGCTCGTCGAAGTTCTTGATGGATCTAGGTGCCAAGGATCCAAACCACACTCTCGCGAGTCCCTTCAGGATCAGGGGAAGGCCCTGCATGCTACCTCCCCAGGGAACCTATGCAGCGTCATGTGGGCCTTGAAGGTCTCAAAGTGCTCTACTCAGTCCCGGGTCCCATCATACCCTTCCATGGGTGGGACTCGAAACTTTGGTGGAAATGGGACAACCATCACCCAAGCGCTGTACGGTAGGCACGTGCTGACCAATACTTGGTCTACTGAGGATGAGCTGCCCATCTTCCTCAATACCTCCTCATACTTTCCCTGAAGATTATGCAAGTCCTGCTGCATGCGTTTCCTTTTGTCTTGGGCATTGTCGCCCATCTCTGCTTTTCTCGAATGGTGTTTGTTGACACTGGGCTCGTCCTAGTGTACCGAGTCGCGGAAGGTATCCTTGAGGGCATGGTTTTCCTCCTGAAGGTCCTTCACCTCGTTATTGAGCCTCCAAATGAACTGCTCCATAGCGGCCAACCTTGATTCGGTGCCACTTGTCATGCCTTCGTCTTGCTCATGTGCCAGCTGAGAACCGGTCCTCACAGGCATACGAAGGACACGCTCGATCGTAAGATTAGTTGAGATCCCACAAATGGCGCCAAATGTTAACGTCATGTTTCGTACGTCCTTAGGCCTAGTCTCTTAGCCGAACCGGGTCTTCACTCAAGTCGGATCCTAAGGCAAGAGAGGGGTGGCCCTGCACTGGCCTTGGGAACTTCCGATGCCAAAATTATTATATAGATCAAAATGCTTTAAAAAAGAAGACAACAGTGGAGTATAATTCACAACAGACCTGAGCTCCACCTCTCTACCTTGCAGTTCTGGGCAACCTTAATACTTGGTCCTTTAAGTCAAGTGGGCCATACCCTGTGTTCTAGGGCAGAGGGACGCCTCTCCTAGGAGTCTCCACCATCATACTGCATTTAATGCGGTGTAGTTTTCTTGGTGTCAATCATTTAATGTGTCATGTCTCTAGTAGAGTTGCCGGATGCAATCTCTTCCCTTTTTTCCCGATTCTCTACAACAACCTATCTCAATATTGATGATTATCTCTAACTTGCATGGGTCTGGAGCTCGCCAGATTCCCACGGGTTTGGCACCTACCTCGGGCTATCCTGAGGGGATCTTTCTAGGCTCAGGCTGGCATTCCCACGACTCGTGGGGCTTGGTGAAATAATGGGGCTGGGGCAGTATTATAGGCTTTAGGCCTTGACAAAAATACCTATTAACACATACTATATTGGAATGAATGCCTCTAGTTTGAGCTACCCACGCTTATGTTACCTGCTACCTTTTTCATCATCTTTTTTGTCTTGTAAAAATTAATCGTCAGACTAAGAGATTATATAATCAATACAGACCCATAAATATCAGGAATTTTGTTTCAATAGAGTTGAAGGTAATATCGACTACTGATCTGAAATGCTTAAGTTTTTGTCTAAAGCCATCTCTCTACTTCATCATCTGCCTTGGCTATGATGAATAGAAGAAAAAGCAAGTTCAACAATATTGCAGAAGCCCTGTTGCTCGAGAAGGTTCCAATCTTTCAAATTTCTAATTTCCTTTGTTTTACTTTTTTTTTATTAATAAAAGTTGGTGTGGCAGTGGTCCACAATAGCTGCCTACACGTAGGATACATAGGCCGATTGTGTAAAGGAAAATTGCAAAACATTTTAAAATTTAAAATGTCTCCTAAATTTTTCTCATGCCTAAGATATCTTGTCCAAAGATATAGGTAGAAAAAACAAAAATGAATGTTTATCATTGACAAAGTGAAAGATTCTCACAACAATAATTTAAGATAAAGTACTCAATCATATGGAATGACTCAAAAAAAAAAAAAAAGTCTTTATTTTCCTTTCTAGGATCAACAATAATTTAAGTGAAAGAGTCTCGCAACAATAATTTAAGATCAGCTCAATTATATGGAAAGATTCCTAAAACAAGTTTTTCTTTTCTTTTGTAAGATGATCAACAATAATTTAAGTAAAATATTTTCACAATAATAATTTAAGATCAGCTCAATCATATAATATATATATATATATATGTATGTACTTGTTGGACTAACAATATTAATTAAGAAAGGGTACCTATTAAAAATAAAAGATTCAAACGAAAAACGAGTACTATGAGTATTCAAAATTTTGTAAAAGGAAATGTTATTTGGAGATCATATCGTGCAATGAATGATGTAATAAATAGTGCCCCACCTCTTGCGACACTCTTAGATTATTTAGTCTTACAGTAACTAGTAAGCTGTAAAAAAATAAGCAAGGGGTTTTCTGTTCTTAGTTTGATTATTTCAAATTAATGCTCTATTATGGTTGTGAAAATGAGTAAATGCATCATGTTAAAAAAGCGAACTGACGAGATCAACTTATTTAGTCATTGTTTTAACACTACAAGAATCTGGGCTTTTACCAGCGATTTTCGTTGCCAAAGAAATTGCCGTAATATGTCACTTATAGCGGCGAGTTCTTAATCGTTGCATGAAATATTATATTTGCTGGCGAGAAGTGTCACTTAATATATCCCAACAATTTTTATGCTTTTAGCGGCGAAAAATTTCGCTACTGAATGTCCGAACTAAACTTAATTGCACTTTATTTCCCTCCCCGCGACTTATTCACAGTACCCTCTCTGCTCTTCGTGTGTGTTTTTAATCGATTTCCAATCACCTGCAACTAAAATCCCTTCCGGCGAATCCATACGTAGTAGTTCCAGTAATCCCCATTTTCGAATACGTCCTGAAGCTCCATCTCTGGCCTCCACGACATTTTCGTTGTGCATAGAAGGTTGTTCATCGTTTCTGTCCAAAACCCAAGCATTGCCTCCATCGATCGGCAAACCCATATACTTCGGCTACCAAAAATTAAATCCCCTTTCTGTTGAATGCATATGTACACACGGCAATTGCTGCCAAAATCACCCTCTGCTGTGCACTAGAGCTACCAGAAATCCCCCTAAATTCGCTATCTCGAGCATCCTGTGTGCGAGGCTTGCCAGCCCTCGGTTGGTGAAAATCCTCTGCTCGGGTGCTGCTCAGCGTGTCTAAGGTATTTTTCTACTCACAAACTCTGTTTGGAACTCATTATTTTCTCCATACATGGATAAACATAGCGCCATGTGAGGGGTTACTTGGATTGTTGGATGACATGCACAAATCTCAATTTTGGTTTTTTCTCCTTTTGGTTTTGTTTTGCTCTTTTTTTTTTTAATCTTCTGATCTGCAGATGCTGTGCATATTGTCGATTCATTGGTTGATTTTGAACCTTGGTAATTGGTAGTCGATAATAGATATATTTCGTGCTGCCAATGTCCCACTCATAGAATTTGTGCAATTGAGGTTAGGCTTAGGGAAAGAATTCTGGGTAAAGTTGAAACTTGCTATTGGTAACATTGTCCATACAGTCTTTAATGCATGTCATTCCTACCAAGAATGACATTATATTTGCAAAAATTAATCCCACTTGTTAATAATTATTTTTATCTGCTTGGTTGCTTGAAAGTAGTTGTTATTTTCAAATATCATCATGCTAATCTTTATTTATTCAAACCTATTTCTCTTATAAGCTTACTTATATTTATTAGGTTTTGATAAATATGGTAATATTTATCAAAACCTACTATTAGTTTATTTTCACCTACTACTTGGTCATAGTAGATACTTAGCATGACAAAATGTAGACAAATCATTTGCATTTATGTTTGAAGTAGGCAGATGAAGATGTAAATTTTTTCATTAATTAAACTAAACAATAAAAGTGCCTTCTGTTACTCATTTAAAAGACCAAAGTAGGCAATAATATAACACTGTGTAATGGCTGCAGATACAAGAGCAGTAATGTAGCCAAAAAAAAAAAAAAACAATAAGAACAATAATTAAGACCAATGATCCCTATGGATTGGGGTATTCAAGGTCCCCATAACATCCAAATATAAACTCGCTGAAAATTTCAACAATATAATTCCAGATTTTAGATATCCCTCTACTTTCCTCTCTACTCTCCTATATACCCCCCACCAGCTCATGCATGAAGACCCCATACCATGCTTCTTGATTCAGATTCCATGCTGGAATTTTGAGTCTTCCTTCTTGAGTTTGACACTTTCTCCCTCTTCTTTAGCTAAATCTTTATAATGGAGACTAAAAGCCTAAGGTGGAATTTGTCGTGCTGTATCACCATCTACATCCACATGAACGCCTTTATAGATTTCTTCAAGTTCATTTTGCCTCTTGAACACCAACTCCTTCATCTTTGTGGTTTTCAGAACACTCAATTGTTCAACTTCTAGCCCAGTCTGAAACAGTATATAAAGCAGCACTAACTACTACATAGTATCATCTTAATAGAAGCAATTCTATTAAGATTGAAGATATTAAGCATCACCTTCTCAATGACATCAAGAGCGAGGCACCCTTGCCTTGACACCTCAATAACCGAGGAAGAAATTAAGCTAGTTACATGCTCAAAACCTTTTTGTTCATCAACTGATGTGCCCATGACATTCCATAGCTCTACTAGTGTTCTCCCAAGATTATGCAACTTCAGTAAAACAAAATGCATAAGAGAAAGAAACCCTTGGGTAAATTTATGGATATAATACTACTGTTAAGTCACCTTTTGTAGCCTTTGTTGTTTCTCCTACCTTAGTGAGTGGATCAACCCTGTTAATCTAGCAAGTGTGTTGTTGCTGATGCTCTTTAATTGACTACCTGAGGGATCAGTCAAGCTATAGTGTATTTCATTAAGCGTCTTACAAGAATCAATTGACAACACAGTTGCCAGCTCATGGACAGCATCAATATGGCGGTTGACCTTTAGTAATCGGAAAATCTGCAGTTTAAGCAAAACAATAGGGCAAACAAGTGAAATGAAATGCTCATTATTACTCGCATACTACAACTTAAAACCCTAAGCCACTGTTGTGAAAGGAACCTTTTCATTCTGAAGTTCCTGAAGGTGTGACTTAAGCTCTCCCAACTTCTTCACTGTCAGATCACTTTCAGAAACTTGTGGATTAGAGGAAATGTTAGGCTCACCACTGCCTGCTATTTCAGCACAGATTTGAACAACATAAGTCTGTATTTCTGAAAATTCCTTAACTTTTTCTAGCTTCTTTGACCTCAACTTCGCCAATATGGGTTTTATGGCAAATATCTACTCCTTAAGAGTGCCTCTTCCCTTTCCAAACATTGCAAAAAGGAAACCAACTCAACAAATACATGCAATATGATTTAATTAGCAAGCTATATCTTACATATTAAAATATAGTACAGAAAGCATGTAGCAGGTGGTAAGGTCCCTAATCGTGGAGGCATATAAAAACTCAAAAGAGAAATTCATCTTTTGCATGGACATAGGAGCAATAAGACCATGAATTTGTGTAAAAAGTGGCGAACCCTTGAAAAGAAGGCATGTTCCACAAGGGCAGAGGCGATATTGTTAATTTCAGCTTCAGCCTCAGCCAATGACTGATGCAAGTCAGCCTTGTACTTTCTTGTTTTCTCAACCCTCTTTAGGTAAATGTCAAGGCACTCTTGCTCGAGTTGTAGGGGCGTCTTGTCCCTGTTGCTGTCACTCTACCCAATTTCATCCCATAATATCTGTATGAACAATGAAACCATACGTATAAAAGATTACACATTTAGCTAAATTGCTGGATTCGCATGAATTCAAAGCATTGTAGGAAAACAAATTAAAGATAAAATAAAATAGAAAAAACTGAACTGAACTATTATGACACTGTTAGGAGCTTTGAACTGCCCTGCATGAGATTGGGGCCTGAAATGGGAAATGGGTGCACTAAGTTATTCGCATGAATTTGTCACAATTCATACCAAAAAGTGTCCTACCACACAAATTATATGACGGCACACGTGAAATAGCATCCACATCATTAAAAGTGAATGCTATTCCTTTAAGAATAAAACATCTTCTCCATCATTACAATACTCACAAATCTCTGCCAAATGACTCTCATTAAAAATTGCTAGCCTAGTTTGGTCAGCCTCTATCAATAGGTGCAATTTAAAAAGAAATTTGCATTTCCTAACCTAAACATCAAACAAGTGTGATTTCTAAATGAATCCATCTACTGATAATTGCCATCCTCTACTAATTTGACATTTACCTTCTCTCTCAGAGGGCTTGAACACCATTTTATTGGCAATATATCAACCAAACCATGAGTAGAATTAATCTTACCTCTTAGGTTTGTCTCCTTCCCAAAACGGTACCCATAATATAGATGAGACATAATTGAATAAATCGCTGCTAGCCTCATCTGAGTTGTACGAATGCGTTGCTGGAAACCATGGCAACTGTCCCAACCCCACCCTAACAAGAGCGAGACCGTGATCCCGTACTTTTTCTTTTTTTTTTCATGACAACTGTCACAACCCCACCCTAACAAGAGCGAGACCGTGATCCCGTACTTGTTCTTTTTTTTTCTTTTTTTTTTTCCTATTATAACAGTAAATTTAGTTCTAAATGAATGCCCATATTGTTATTATTATTATTATTATTATTATTATTATTATTATTATTATTATTATTATTATTATTATTATTATTATTATTATTATTATTAATTATTATTATTTTTTTTTAAAGATAATGCGTGACGATTCGAACGCATCACGCATAAATTCTAATTTCTAACTGAAATAAACATCTAATAGACATACCTTTACATTCCTTTACAAAGGACTCTCAGAGTCCGTCATCCATTTATTTAAGATAACTACTTTAAACAAAAAG
Organism: Carya illinoinensis; assembly: GCF_018687715.1. Lineage (NCBI taxonomy): Eukaryota > Viridiplantae > Streptophyta > Magnoliopsida > Fagales > Juglandaceae > Carya > Carya illinoinensis. The sequence goes on from NC_056757.1 coordinate 2,001,316, forward strand.
GGACTCAGTCCCTTTAGTCATTATAAAAGAAAACTAACTTAAAGCAGGAGGGTTTCCATTATTGAAACATAAGAAACATATATCATCATAGAAGAAACCAAACTACCCAGGGACTACTAAACATCGGCCTCTCCCTCCTCAGTAATACTCAGCTCCTCAGTAGATTCGTCTGTACCTGGACGTTTAAAACATAAACACAAAGTGAGTCTAATACTCAGTAAGTAGTACACCATGCTGTTAACTTAAAAAGCATATAGTACTTTCTTTTGAAAACATGCATCCATAAACCAATACTAATTCTGACAATACTTCCATGCATATACTTTCTTTATAACATCATACATACACTTACTTCTTACTATCATGCATATACTTACTTCATACTTTCATGCAAAAATCTTTATTTCTTATTTTCATACATACTTATATATCATATCTTCATGCATGCACTTCATTTAATCTTTCACTTTCTTGTGGCCAACACACTATTACGCCCCGTGTGTTGGGGTTAGCGGTGCTGTTGGACCTGGATTCCACCCGTGGCCACAGGTTAGGAACCCCTTTCTGTCAGGGAGCAGCACTGGGTGCACTACCAGTACTACTTACCCGGCATTGCAATCTGCCCATTTCTTTGATATCATTTCCTTTCATGTGGCCATTACATACTTTCATACATTAATTCATTCATTTTCTTTATTTGAAATCAACATTTTCCATATCTTCCTTAGTCCGATGAATATGCTTTTATTTTGGAAAATAACATTTTATGTCATGCTTACATATAAATAAAATCTTAGTTATTTCAAGAAGCATGTATAAAAAAATTTCATGACTTAGGATCTACATGCATGCATTACCATATACACATACAATCAGTTATAATCGATAGGATACTTAACAGGGGCTACCAAGAAAGGCTTGTACATAATATAAACTCATTTATTCTTTAATTAGAAGAACATTTGGAAAGAGATAGAGATATATTCTTCCACAAGAGAACTTGGCGTGGGCGCATGGTCATAGCTACTTACCTCGATCCGCTGAAATTCCTTTAACTTCAGAAAATCCTAATCCAATAAATAACAAGTGTGTTAAAACTCATCCAACATCCTTTAGATCCTCTTTTTAACGATGGCTAAAATATTATAAATCTAACGTCGTTTTCTACCCTTAATGTTACTTCAAATAACTACCATCTCAACAAATCCTTACAAGAGTAACATAAGAAGATAGTTAATTTAGTTAACATAACATCAAAACAGCCCTATATATATAATTAATTCCTTAAAATAGAACATATATGTAGATATACAAAACATAACATCAAAACATTCTCATATAAATACTTAATCCCTTAAAATAGAGTATATATGTATATATATAAAATATAACATCAAAACATAAACTAAACAATTTAGTTAGCTTCCAAAATCACATAAAATCATCTTAAACAATTTACCTTAAGCTCTTAGATTCTTTCAAGAGGTCAAGTGAAGGTCCAAAGCTTGAAGAAAGTGAGAGGATTGATTTCTTGAAGAGGAGAAGAAAAGAGAGAAGTGGAGTTGGCTAGTATGGAAGAGAGATGAAGAAGACTTGTTCTTCATTTGTTAGGTGTAGACCGATGGGTTTGAAAATGAATTTTTTCATTTATTAGGTGTAGACCGATGGGTTTGAAGATGAATTTATTCATCTATTAGGTGTAGACCGATGGGTTTGAAGATGAATTTCTTCATCTATTAGGTGTAGACCGATGGGTTTGAAAATGAATTTCTTCATCTATTAGGTGTAGACCGATGGGTTTGAAGATGAATTTCTTCATTTATTAGGTGTAGACCGATGGGTTTGAAAATGAATTTCTTCATCTATTAGGTGTAGACCGATGGGTTTGAAAATGAATTTCTTCATCTATTAGGTGTAGACCGATGGGTTTGAAGATGAATTTCTTCATTTATTAGGTGTAGACCGATGGGTTTGAAAATGAATTTCTTCATCTATTAGGCCTTAAAAATCATGTACTTAATTTATTTTAACAACCCACATAAAAAAAAAATAAAAAAATAAAAACACACCTATCTAAAATGAAATAATAAAAATCTTTACATGAACATATTTAACTTAAGAAATAAAATAAATTACGTAAAGACTCACGTAGTAAGACTAGGGTATTACAACTCTCCCCACCTTAAAATAATCTCGTCCTCGAGATTGAACGTACCTCAAAGAAAAAGAGTGGGATATTTAATCCTCACGTCGTCCTCATGTTCCCAGGTTGCCTCTTGCTCAGTGTGGTGGTTCCAAAGCACTTTGACCATCGGAATGGTTTTATTGTGAAGTACTCGAATCTCCCGATCTAAGATTCGGACTGGTGCTTCCTCGTATGAGAAATCTTTATGCACTTGGAGAGGTGCATAATCCAACACATGTGTAGGGTCATGCACATATTTTCGAAGCATTGAAACATGGAAAACATTATGCATGACTGAAAATTCTGGGGGTAGTGCGAGTCGATATGCAACTGCTCCTATCTTTTCAAGAATCTCAAATGGGCCAATGTATCTTGGGGTTAATTTGCCTTTCTTGCCGAATCTCATAACTCCTTTCATTGGAGCTACCCGAAGGAATACTTTGTCTCCTACCTCAAAGTGCAGCTCCCTTCTTCTATGATCGGCATATTTCTTTTGCCTCTCTTGAGATAGGGCAAGCCTCTTTCTGATGATAGCTACTTTTTCTTGCATATTTTGAACTAAATCAGGGCCCAACATCTTTTTCTCACCAACCTCGTCCCAATAAAGGGGCGATCTACATTTGCGCCCATACAAAACTTCATATGGTGCCGCATTGATACTCTCTTGGTGACTATTATTATAGACAAATTCAACTAATGGTAAGTATTTTATCCAACTTTCCTTGAAATCCAAGACAAATGCCCGTAACATATCTTCAAGAATTTGAATTGTTCTCTCAGACTGCCCATCTGTCTGAGGGTGGAAAGCAGTACTATAAGTCAATTCTGTCCCCAGGTTCCTTTGCACGCTCCTCCAAAATGCTGAAGTAAACCGTGAGTCCCTATCCGATACTATCTTGGATGGAACTCCGTGCAACCTAACTATCTCTTTGACATATATCTCTTCCAACTTACTCATCGAGTAAGTCATCTGAATTGGTATGAAGTGGGCTGATTTCGATAATCTGTCGACAATCACCCACACAGAATCTTGTCCTCCTTGGGCTTTAGGAAATCCAGTTACAAAATCCATGCTGATTTCATCCCATGTCCAAACTGGTATTGGTAGTGGCTATAGTGCTCCCGAGGGTCTTTGATGCTCAGCCTTAACTTGCTGGCATGTCAGGCATTGAGCTACAAAGTTAGCCACATCTCGTTTCATTCCGCTCCACCAGTAGTGTTGTCTCAGGTCTCGATACATTTTGGTACTACCTGGATGCATTGTGTATAGAGACCGATGTGCTTCCCTCAATATTAGATCCCTTAGTTCCTTTTTACCTGGTACACACAATCTTCCTTTAAACCGCAACGATTCATCACCAGAAATCACAAAATCAGGTTGTTTTCCTTCTAAAATATCCGCTTTGATCTTCTGGAGGTTAAGGTCTTCACTTTGAGCAGCTTTAATTTGGTCCAATATTGTCAGGCCAAGAACTAGGCTATTCAGCCTTGCTTGTACATCCATCACCATTTCCACTCCCAGCTTCTCCATATCTAGAAGAACAAATTTCTGGGGAGTATACATACTCCTGAGAGTGCCAGAAGAAGACTTCCGACTAAGGGCGTCGGCAACTACATTAGCTTTGCCGGGGTGGTAGTTGATATTACAATCATAATCTTTCAATAGCTCCAACCATCTACGCTGCCTCATATTTAACTCATTTTGAGTGAAGAAATATTTTAGACTCTTGTGGTCCGTATAAATTTCACAATGTTCCCCATAAAGGTAATGTCGCCATATCTTTAAGGCAAATACCACAGCAGCCAATTCTAAATCATGGGTTGGGTAGTTGCGCTCATAATCCTTAAGTTGACGCGAAGCATACGCTACAACTTTTCCATGCTGCATAAGAACACACCCCAACTCTTTGTGTGAGGCATCGCTGTATATTACAAATCCTTCTGTACCCAAAGGTATAGTAAGAACAGGTGCCGTCACAAGTTTCTCCTTGAGCTCCTGAAAGCTTTTCTCACATTCTGTTGTCCATATGAATTCCTCACCCTTTCGGGTCAAGGTCGTTAAAGGAACTGCGATGCGAGAAAACCCTCCAACAAATCTTCGATAATACCCCGCAAGACCAAGGAAGCTTCTAATTTCTTGAATAGTTTTTGGTCTAGGCCATTCCACTATCGCCTCCACCTTTGCAAGATCTACGGAAATACCATCCTTTGAAATTATATGGCCAAGAAAAGAAATCTTTTGTAACCAAAACTCACACTTATTCAACTTAGCATATAATTTCTTCTCTCGCAAAACTTGAAGAACAACCTCCAAATGCTTCACATGTTCTTCCGGGGTTCTTGAGTAAATAAGAATGTCATCAATAAATACTATTACAAACTTATCAATATACTTCTTAAAGACACGATTCATCAAGTCCATGAAAGCCGCTGGGGCGTTAGTCAATCCAAAGGACATCACTAAAAATTCATAATGTCCATATCTAGTTCTGAAAGCAGTCTTTGGAATACCTCCGCCTTAATCTTCAACTGATGGTACCCTGATCGGAGATCAATCTTTGAAAATACTTGGGATCCTTGAAGTTGATCAAATAAATCATCAATTCGTGGTAGAGGATACCGATTCTTAACAGTCACCCTATTAAGTTCTCTATAATCGATACAAAGTCGCAACGACCCATCCTTCTTTTTCACAAAGAGAACTGGTGCACCCCACGGTGATACACTAGGGCGAATAAAGCCTTTTTCCAACAATTCTTGCAATTGATCCTTAAGCTCCTTGAGCTCTACAGGTGCCATCCGGTATGGCGTTTTAGAGATAGTGGCCGTTCCCGGAATAATATCTATAGAGAACTCAATCTCCCTACCTGGAGGTAAGCCAGGTAGTTCGTCTGGAAAGACATCAGGAAAATCCTTCACCACCTCTATATTTTGCAACTTAGGCCCATTTGGTTGTGGCATCACCAAACTAGCAAGAAATCCTGCACAACCCTTCCTTAACATAGTGGTGGCCTTTAATGCAGAGATCACATTCGGCACAATACTCTTAGCCGCAGCACAGAAACGGAACTCTAACTCACCTGGTAGTCTAAAGATTACTTCCTTCTTGAAGCACTCCAAGCTAGCATGGTATTGAGACAACCAATCCATGCCCAAAATCACATCGAACTCCTCCATATCAAATAATATCAAATCAGCAAGGAGATGTCGATCTTGTATCTTTATCACGCAACCCTTCAGCACAAACTGACAAATCATGGATTTTCCGAGAGGTGAAGAAACAGACATCACTGGCTGAAGAGGTTCAGATGCTCTCTCGCTCAGGCATGCATATTTACGGGATATAAATGAATGCGTAGCACCAGAATCAAATAGTACTAAAGCACGATGCGAAAACAGGGGAAGAATACCTGTTACCACATTAGGAGAAGTATCAGCATCATCAAATGTTAACGCGAAAACTCGAGCCGGTGCTGGATTCTTCTGCCCTTGATTCTGCACTTGAGTATTAGGGGCCACAAGCATTGTACACTCCCATGCCAAATGACCTATCTTACCACATTTAAAGCAGATGTTAGTCCCCATAAGGCACTTCCCAGCATGACGTTTGCCACAGTTTTGGCATGCGGGGTGAGGCGCTATTGTACCACGTTGGGGAGGTTTGACCACTTGGATTGGCTTGGGCATCGGGTTGTACATAGGTCTCTTGCCCTTATTTTGCTCCATAGCATAAAATGGCCTCTTCCTTTGATTGAATTCCCCTGCCCGGACTCGTAAATTCTCCTCAAGTATCACTGCTCTATCTTCCAAGTCCGCGAACTTTCTAATCTTCAATGCAAGAAGGGAGTCCATAATTCTGGGGTTTAGGCCTCGCTCAAACTTCTCGGCCTTCAGTGCCTCAGTGTGGACCAAGTGTGGGGCAAATCTTGACAACTCCACAAATTTTGATGCATACTGTCTCACTGTCATTGTCCCTTGTTTCAAGTTAGCAAACTCTCGGGCCTTGGCCTCACGAATGGATACAGGAAAGAACCGGTCATTAAATGCCTCTTTAAATTTATTTCATGATATAGGGATAGCTTCGCCCAATTCCTGCTGAATAAATCCGCGAGTGGCCTTCCACCACCCACTGGCCACATCAGCCAAGTTATATGCTGCAAATTCTACCTTTTGTTCCTCGGTACAGCTGATTACACTGAAAATTTTCTCCAAGCGCTCTAACCAATTATCTGCATCTAATTCCGTACCCTTGCCATCAAACAACGGAGGATGCTGTTTGCAGAAGCGATCAAAAGCAGTCAGATGTGGGACTTGTACTTGCATGGCGGTTTGCCCACTAGTGAAAACCTCTATAAGGCGAGTTGCCGCATCAACGAGGTTTTCTGAATCTCTAGGAGATTCTTGTTGATCTTCAGGATTACGAACACTGGGCCGCCCTCGACGTTTATTGTTATTGTGTTGTGTTGCCATACTAGAACATGGATAACAATAGCATTAGCAAAAACTCATACAAAGTAGCATACATAACTTGAAATCTCTTTACAAAATTCATATCATGCAATAAGAAATACCATTTGAACCTGCTGCGGAGCTTGGCATACTTTAGAGAGAGGGCCTTAGCCTAGTTTACCCCTAAAGTCTACAGGACTTCTTAACCTTTGCTCTGATACCAAGATTTGTCACAACCCCACCCTAACAAGAGCGAGACCGTGATCCCGTACTTGTTCTTTTTTTTTTTTTTTTTTTTCCTATTATAACAGTAAATTTAGTTCTAAATGAATGCCCCTATTGTTATTATTATTATTATTATTATTATTATTATTATTATTATTATTATTTATTATTATTATTATTTTTTTTAAAGATAACGCGCGACGATTCGAACGCATCACGCATAAATTCTAATTTCTAACTGAAATAAACATCTAATAGACATACCTTTACATTCTTTTACAAAGGACTCTCAGAGTCCGTCATCCATTTATTTAAGATAACTACTTTAAACAAAAAGGGACTCAGTCCCTTTAGTCATTACAAAAGAAAACTAACTTAAAGCAGGAGGGTTTCCATTATTGACAAATAAGAAACATATATCATCATAGAAGAAACCAAACTACCCAGGGACTACTAAACATCGGCCTCTCCCTCCTCAGTAATACTCAGCTCCTCAGTAGATTCGTCTGTACCTGGACGTTTAAAACATAAACACAAAGTGAGTCTAATACTCAGTAAGTAGTACACCATGCTGTTAACTTAAAAAGCATATAGTACTTTCTTTTGAAAACATGCATCCATAAACCAATACTAATTCTGACAATACTTCCATGCATATACTTTCTTTATAACATCATACATACACTTACTTCTTACTATCATGCATATACTTACTTCATACTTTCATGCAAAAATCTTTATTTCTTATTTTCATACATACTTATATATCATATCTTCATGTATCCACTTCATTTAATCTTTCACTTTCTTGTGGCCAACACACTATTACGCCCAGTGTGTTGGGGTTAGCGGTCCTGTTGGACCTGGATTCCACCCGTGGCCACAGGTTAGGAACCCCTTTCTGTCAGGGAGCAGCACTGGGTGCACTACCAGTACTACTTACCCGGCATTGCAATCTGCCCATTTCTTTGATATCATTTCCTTTCATGTGGCCATTACATACTTTCATACATTAATTCATTCATTTTCTTTCTTTGAAATCAACATTTTCCATATCTTCCTTAGTCCGATGAATATGCTTTTATTTTGGAAAATAACATTTTATGTCATGCTTACATATAAATAAAATCTTAGTTATTTCAAGAAGCATGTATAAAAAAATTTCATGACTTAGGATCTACATGCATGCATTACCATATACACATACAATCAATTATAATCGATAGGATACTTAACAGGGGCTACCAAGAAAGGCTTGTACATAATATAAACTCATTTATTCTTTAATTAGAAGAACATTTGGAAAGAGATAGAGATATATTCTTCCACAAGAGAACTTGGCGTGGGCGCATGGTCATAGCTACTTACCTCGATCCACTGAAATTCCTTTAACTTCAGAAAATCCTAATCCAATAAATAACAAGTGTGTTAAAACTCATCCAACATCCTTTAGATCCCCTTTTTAACGATGGCTAAAATATTATAAATCTAACGTCGTTTTCTACCCTTAATGTTACTTCAAATAACTACCATCTCAACAAATCCTTACAAGAGTAACATAAGAAGATAGTTAATTTAGTTAACATAACATCAAAACAGCCCTATATATATAATTAATCCCTTAAAACAGAACATATATGTAGATATACAAAACATAACATCAAAACATTCTCATATAAATACTTAATCCCTTAAAACAAAGTATATATGTATATATATAAAATATAACATCAAAACATAAACTAAACAATTTAGTTAGCTTCCAAAATCACATAAAATCATCTTAAACAATTTACCTTAAGCTCTTAGATTCTTTCAAGAGGTCAAGTGAAGGTCCAAAGCTTGAAGAAAGTGAGAGGATTGATTTCTTGAAGAGGAGAAGAAAAGAGAGAAGTGGAGTTGGCTAGTATGGAAGAGAGATGAAGAAGACTTGTTCTTCATTTGTTAGGTGTAGACTGATGGGTTTGAAAATGAATTTCTTCATTTATTAGGTGTAGACCGATGGGTTTGAAGATGAATTTCTTCATCTATTAGGTGTAGACCGATGGGTTTGAAGATGAATTTCTTCATCTATTAGGTGTAGACCGATGGGTTTGAAAATGAATTTCTTCATCTATTAGGTGTAGACCGATGGGTTTGAAGATGAATTTCTTCATTTATTAGGTGTAGACTGATGGGTTTGAAAATGAATTTCTTCATCTATTAGGTGTAGACCGATGGGTTTGAAAATGAATTTCTTCATCTATTAGGTGTAGACCGATGGGTTTGAAGATGAATTTCTTCATTTATTAGGTGTAGACCGATGGGTTTGAAAATGAATTTCTTCATTTATTAGGTGTAGACCGATGGGTTTGAAAATGAATTTCTTCATCTATTAGGCCTTAAAAATCATGTACTTAATTTATTTTAACAACCCACATAAAAAAAATAAAAAAATAAAAACACACCCATCTAAAATGAAATAATAAAAATCTTTACATGAACATATTTAACTTAAGAAATAAAATAAAATGACGTAAAGACTCACGTAGGAAGACTAGGGTATTACAACAACTCTCCAATCCCTCACGCAGTGACTGACTCTTATTTTTTAGGAGAATAAGTACAAAATCATTTTCTTGAAAGTACCTAATAGTAGGTAATTCATGCAGGAAAAAATCATGGTCTTGAAATGTTTCCTGGGGTGCATCAGCTTGCCTATCAACGCCATGTACTTTCGCACATTTGCATCGCTTTCCCTCACAACAATATCTTATCATGATACTTTAAGGTGTAGCAAAAGTCCTTGAATTAGGCTATATTAATGCATGGGAAGGCCATCAATGGCATACTCCATAAAAAATTAACAATCTGAATTGTAAACATGTCAAAAAAATGAATTTTCGCTGGGTATAAAGTTCTATCTTGACATATATATATGTGTGTGTGTGTGTGTGTGTGTGTCAAGATACACACTATATAGTATAGTTGTCCTTAAAAATTGCCAAGATGTTGAACAGTTGATGCAATTAGCAAAAAATGTTTAGCTGCTGTTACTCATTTAAAAACTGTATCTAATCAGTATTCAATTTAATATTCATATAAAAAACTTCATTAATGGATCAGAGATTTCACCCTTTTTCCTATTTTTTTGAATTTGTACCTGCTGTTATGCATTTAAAAACCTGTCAATGTTTTTACCAATCAGATCATGGAATTGTCCAGCAACTATTACGTTTCAAAGGTGGGCCACATATTCGTAATCTCGTTCTGCAGAGATAGTATATGTGGGCCACATATTCGGAAAGAAACATAGATATAGTCAAGTCATTATTTCCATGCCCAAAGCACAAAGTAACAGACCACAAGTCCAGCAAACAAAACTTGGGATATTAATACCATCTACATCAAATATAGGAATAAATAGACATTAAATAAAGGTCTTCAATCTCTCCACGACTGCAACCTATCCGGCCGAGGCAAGCCCTCCAATTATATTTTGTTGAAGGGCACAGTATCACAACTCTAGACAAACTCATTAATTGGTTCTTCTGTAAGATGTTCCTCAATGAGAGTATCAACAGATACCAAGTCATCCACAATGGTAAGCATTATCTACAATTTCTTGATACCATACCCAACCAAGACCAGTTTAGATGCTCCGCAAAATAGCCCTTCCATCTGAACACTTCTTACTACTTCCTCAAGTTTTTTCATGGCAGTTTCATCATCCCATGGCTTCACATCCAAAAGAACAGAGGACTTTCCAGACTCTTTCTTTTTGTCGAATGCCTTGATGGCAGCGGCACATTCTTCAGCAACCTTCTTCTCGTCTTCAGTCTCCTAGCCAAAAATGCAGCATCATCTTCTTCTGCAGCTGAGGCCTTAGTGTCAGCAACTGGAGGGGTTGCAATTGCCTCCCCTGTGATGGGAGCAGATCCCTCAATAGTGACACCACATCCTTCTCCAGAAAAACCAGAGATCCTCAAGAGTGCATCAATGTGATTGAACCACCGAGACACGTTAATGTATTCAGCTGATGGAGCCTTTAAAATAGCTCCATATACAGTAAGATCATCCTTGGAAGCTTGATAGCCTGTAATGTAACTACGAGTAAGGAGGTAATCGTCAAGTTTCTTCAAGCCAGAGGGTGAGTTGAAATCATAGAATTTGACTGCCATTCCAACTAAGTGTCATGGGTTGCTTTGTACATACAAGTCATTTGTCTAACCTACCCACATATTTCCGGCATTCTTTTTCCACCTTCCTGCAAGGGTTGAAAGAGAATTGAGAGTTTATTTCTTCATTTCTTATGGGGCGGTGTAGGTGAGGGAGAAAAGTGCCACTTGCTCAGTTGGTAGAAAGTTTGTCAACCATTGGAAAGTGGTCATTTGGGGATTAATAATACCACCAGGTCTTTAATCAAGCTTTACTTGGGAAATGGATTTGTAGATATGATTTGGAGAGTGAAGCCCTTTGGAAAAATGTTATTGATGTGAAGTATGGAAGTCTGTAGGGAGGTTGGTGTTCTAAAGCTTCTAGTGTAGCATAATGGGGTGAGTTTGTGGAAATTTATTAGAAAAGGATGGGATTTTTTATGGTATTGTTAAGGAACAGACTGTCATCACAGCCAAAGGACTTTAGTGGAATCACGTAACGGCTTCAACATCTCTGCATGAGTAGCGTCTCTACATGAGCAGCGTCCCTGCATGTCATCCTTTCAATAACAAACCGTACCTAGGCTAAGAATATTCTTTGTACAAAAACTTCTCTCATTGTAGCTATGCCTATAAAAAGGCATCACTGTAACGTCTTCAATATACAAGAAATAAAATGTTTTGAGGCAGAGTTCATTTTATTTAGCATGGTATCAAGAGCCTAAAAAGGACTAACGTCCATGGCGCCTCCCAAGCCTCAGAATCCTAATCCTTCCCTCACCATTTCTGTCAAGCTCACCCCAGAAAATTACCTTTTATGGAAAGTGCAGCTTGTGTCTTATCTTCGTGGCCAACGCTTGTACAAATACGTAGATGGCTCCTGCCCTGCCCCTAACACCCATCTTGACAATGGTGCTCCCAACCCTGAATATGATACCCGGACTGAGCAGGATCGATTAGTAATGTCTGTGCTCATCTCCTCCTTATCATAACCCATCATGGCTGAAGTTGTGGGCTGTACTTCTGCTCGTGAAGTCTGGCTCACTCTCGGGTCAACATATGCCTCTGTTTCTCAATCTCGAATCCTCCAAACCCAACTCAAACTAGCCTCACTCAAGAAAGGAACCGATACAGTCTCAGTCTATTTTCGTAGAGCTAAAATTCTAGCAGATACCATGGCTGCCGCGGGACATCCTTTACCTCCCGAAGATTTCGTTCCTTATCTTCTTGCTGGTCTTGGACCTGAATACGATGGCCTTGTCACCTCTGTTACTTCTCGTATCACTCCTATTTCTCCAAGTGAAATTCTTAGCCACTTGCTTGCCCATGAAGCCCGAATGATACACCACAATGCAAATAGCCTCTTTCCTGCTGAAGCATCTGCTCAATACATAGCCAAAAATCAACGTGGTCAAGGCCAACGCTGGGGTTGTAACACCCGTGGGTGTGGTCGCTCACACCGTGATCGTGAACCACCTAGAGGTAATCATGGTAGCACTCAGTTTTTACCTACTAACACTCGTTTGGTATGTCAGGTTTGTAACCGCCAAGGGCACTCTGCCCTCACCTGCATTTACCGCTTCGACTAGGCTTATACTTCATCATCACCAACTTCTGCACATTATACCTCCAACTCTTCTTCCGATTCCAGCTGGTATCCTGACACGGCAGCAACGCATCATATCACAAGTGACTTGTCTCACTTGAATTTGCAGGCTGCCGAGTACTATGGTGATGATTCCTTGCGTGTTGGCGATGGCTCCACAATTCCCATATCTCACTCCGGTTCTGCCTCCTTTTCTACCCCTACTTCCAGTTTCCTTTTAAACAAAATTCTTTGTGTTCCATCTTTTCAGAAAAACCTTGTCTCTGTTCGTCAATTTTGTATTGACGATGATGTCTTTTTTGAATTCTTTGCTGACTCTTTTTCTGTTAAGGAATGAACAACGGGGAAGCATCTACTTTGTGGAACCACGCATAATGGGCTCTACTCCTTCACGCCTTCGTTGCCTTCAGCTCACACAACATCTCTTTCAATTCCAACATGGCATTCAAGACTCGGGCATCCCTTCCTAAAACTTGTCCGTTCCATTTTACAGCATTATAATCTTCCTTATGATCCTTTAAAATTGCCATCTTTTTGTAATGCATGTGCTCAAGGAAAGTCCCATAGACAACCTGCACTCACTAGGCATCACAAGTCTATCTCCCCTTTTCAACTTGTGTTTTCATATCTATGGGGTCCTTCCCCACATGTATCTCATGATGGACATAAATATTATATTAGTTTTATGGATGATTATTCCCGCTACACTTGGCTATTCCCTCTCAAAACCAAATCTCAAGCTCTCGATACTTTCATTAATTTTAAAACTCAAATTGAAGTTCAATTTCAAACAACAATTAAACAATTTCAATCCGATTGGGGTGGAGAATTCCGACCCTTCTCTCAATACTTAGAAACTCATGGAATCATCCATCGAATAACATGCCCTCATACTCACACACAAAATGGCATTATTGAACGGAAACATCGTCACATTGTTGATACGGGCTTGGCCCTTCTAGCGCATGCTTCAATTCCACTCCACTTTTGGCCTTTTGCATTCGCCCACGCCGTCTATTTAATTAACATTTTACCCTCCCCATCTCTTAACAATTCATCTCCTTATTTTCTACTTCATCAAAAACATCCCGATTACAAAGACCTTCGCATTTTTGGTTCGGAATGCTGGCCACTTACCTCCCCTTACAACTCCCACAAATTCAATTACCGATCCATTCCATGTGCTTATCTCGGTCTCAGCCCATCTCATAAGGGATTCATTTGTTATAATTTGCCTATGGATTGCACGTTTACGTCCATTGACGTTCAATTCAATGAGCAAATTTTTCCGTTTGCCAATACTCAACCCAAGCCCATTTCTCCTCCAACTCACACGGATCTCTCTCTTTTTCACTCAAATCCTTCTCCAACTGAATCTATACCCACTTCCTCCTCTCCATCTATCTTAGGCCCACCTCCATCATCCTCTACCTCTCACTCATCTCCTTCATCATCTTCATCACCTAGCACACAGGACTCTCGTTCATTTGCTACGCCGCAGCCTGCACATCCAATGATCACAAGGTCCCGCACCAATGCTCTCCGTCCGCGTCAGTACACCGATGGAACGATCAAGTGGCCGCCTCCTCGTGCTCTAATTTCCATCTCCTCTGATATTCCAGAGACACCAACCTGCTATACGATTGCTCAGCAGCATCATGAATGGTGAGAAGCCATGGCCCAAGAATTTAATGCTCTACTTAACAATCGAACATGGTCCTTAGTACCATTAACTGAAGCCTCCAACATTGTTACCTGTAAATGGGTTTTTCAAACAAAACGGCATGCCTATGGCTCTCTTCAACGACGGAAAGCCCGTCTTGTGGCAAAGGGTTTTCTTTAGCAGTCTGATATCGACTTTGAGGAGACTTTCAGCCCTGTCGTGAAGCCAACCACTGTCCGACTTGTCCTTGCACTTGCCGTTACAAACCACTGGCCCATACGTCAATATGACGTTCAAAACGCCTTCCTGCATGGACCATTACAGGAGACTGTTTTCATGACCCAACCACCTGGCTTTTCTCATTCCCAATTTCCCTCTCATCTTTGCAGGTTACATAAAGCTCTCTATGGCCTCCGGCAGTCCCCACGTGCATGGTACTCCCGCCTAAGTAACCGCCTGGTTGATCTTGGTTTTAATATCTCTACTGCTGATCCTTCTCTGTTTCTGCGCACCACCTCACACAGCAAGATATGTGTCCTTGTGTACGTGGATGACCTGTTAATAACAGGATCCTCAATTCAGCAAATATCTGATCTTGTTACAGCTTTGCGATGTGATTTTCCTATCACGGATCTTGGTGTTTTACGGTACTTTCTGGGTGTTGAAGTTACATTGAATTCCAAAGGATTACTTCTTACATAGCAAAAATATATTCTTGATTTGCTTCATCGAACAAATATGTCACTAGCAAAACCGGTAAAAACCCCAATGACTACAACAGAGAAACTAAGTGCCTCCACCGGTAATATTTTTGAAGACCCTTCTCTGTATCGCAGCACTGTCGGATCCTTGCAATATCTTTCATTCACACGGCCTGACTTAGCCTACACCATTGGCAAGGTCTGCCAGTACATGCATAATCCCCGAGTTCCCCATTGGCAAGTTGTAAAACGAATCTTGAGGTACTTGAAACATACAGCAACTACTGGTCTGCAAATTTCGCCATCCTCAACCTTCAAGCTCACTGCCTTTTCCGATGCCGATTTGGCAGGCTGCCCAGACGACCGGCGTTCCACAAGTGGTTTTTGTGTCTTCCTCGGTGCAAATTTAGTTTCTTGGTCATCTAAGAAACAACCCACAATCGCTTGCTCCTCCACTGAAGCAGAATTTAAAGCTGTCGCCAACGCCACCACTGAAGTAATATGGCTTCAGCATCTCTGCCGTGATTTGGAAATTCCTCTCAACTGCCCACTTGTCGTCTACTGTGATAATATGGGGGCCATGTACCTCTCATCAAATCCGGTTTTTCACGCTTGCACGAAACACGTTGAAATCGATTTTCACTTTGTGCGTAATCGTGTAATTAACAAATCTCTTCAAGTGGCCTTCGTTTCTGGAAAAGACCAAGTTGTCGATGTTCTTACAAAACCACTGTCTGGAACACGCTTTGCTCTTCTCTGTTCAAGTCTACGTCTGCATGCTCACTCACCGCTTGACTTGAGGGGGGATGTTAAGGAACAGACTGTCATCACAGCAAAAGAATCACAACCAAAGGACTTTAGTGGAATCACGTAACGACTTCAGCATCTCTGCATGAGCAGCGTCTCTGCATGAGCAGCGTCCCTGCATGTCATCCTTTCAATAACAAACCGTACCTAGGCTAAGAATATTCTTTGTACAAAAACTTCTCTCATTGTAGCTATGCCTATAAAAAGGCATCACTGTAACGTCTTCAATATACAAGAAATAAAATGTTTTGAGGCAGAGTTCATTTTATTTAGCAGGTATAATTTTAGATTGAAGGTGGGAGATGGAAAGAGAATTCTCTTTCCAAAGTGATTTGTGGTGTGGGGATGCTGCTCTTAAGCTGGAATTTCCTGCCCTACACAGAATTTTGTGAAATCATATGTAATGGAAGGATAATTTTGTGAACCTGTTTTAGTTTTTTGGGTTTTTTTAGTTATTTGCTTTCTGGAAGTTGTAGGTTTATCCTTCCAGTATACATCCTATTTTTATAACATGGCTTATGCCTTTGTCTTCATTAACATTATGACTTATAAAAAACCCGAAGGTTTATATATTGTGGTAACAGCTGAAACTTTGACTTTGCATCATGGGTCATCTACAATTTCTTCAATGACTTTCAAGTTTTTTTCTCGACACAGGTCTCGCTTTGTGCATGGTTTTTCACTATCACTCCCCCTTTATATCAGCAATGCAAATTTTTTATATAAATCGGTACTTTTCTTGTTTAGCCTATTTCCTCCTTTTGAGTCATAATATGATGTTGTCTTTTGCACAAAATGCACCCTTTGTTGGCCAGCGATTGTATAGGTGTTGATATCATGTGGGTTTAGCCACATGATATTAAGTTGAAATGAAATCAAACATAGATGGTAAGTATTTCTCTTCACATATACAAATGAAAAAAACTACATCGTTCAACTTGTTGATCAGTCAAATGGTAGAAACCATTCAAGTAACATTTGTATTCTTCACAACCTATGTTCTTGTGATTGGAAAAGGTACAATTGATTCGAAGTTATGGAAGAAATGACACTTAAATGGACTGAATACTGTTAATATATAAAAAGAAGAAGTCTTTTTATGTATTCTATCTTCATTTGTCGCTTGCATGCCTTCATTTGTTCTGTGATATTTTGCAGCTGGCACCTTTTTTCAGTCCTGTATTTTCTGTTGTACTTTGTGTTGTTTCCCTATTTTATTGACTTGCTGTTGGACTTGGTCTTTTGTAATGGACCCCCTTGTATTTTTTGGTTTGCTGAGATCTCCTCTTGGAAAGAAAGCACCAAGCAATTCCACTCTGTTTTTGGGCTTCACCCAGTCCATTTCATCCCTTTTTTGCTCAACCAAAGTTGTGTGCTAGTATGAAAAACCATTAAATCAAGGGACAAAAACCAGCCATCCTCTAAGCTTTAGCTCCTCATTAGGCTAGTATCCAACAAGTTACCAAAAAACTTCAAATAACTGTTGTTTGTGTGAGGTAATTCCAGATTACAATGACACAAACTTGTTCCCTTCCATTTCTACGTAAATTCCAATCATTATTTCATTCTTAAACCATGTTCTTCATAATGCATGAATTGTACAACACCGAATTCCTTTACTAGATAGCTAACATGCTATTAGTCATGTTCATGGATTCTTTTACCATGCTTCAAATGATAAACGAGTTTTAAAGTTTTGCCCTACTGCTGATTGTATGGACAGAAGTTAAATGGGTTGAGGTTGCGTATTGTTTAAGATTTTCCCTAAGTGAAGTAGAGTTAAGGAAAGTGCTTTGTAGTTGATATCCCCTAGTTGGTTTATGTAGTTCAAATTGTGATTAAACTCATAACTCCTATAATTTACTAAATGAATTTTTTTGGCGTGCTATTTTGTTTGTGTTATATTCTGCTATTGAGTTTATACTGAAAATTGGTTGGATTTTTGTGTGCGGTGTGTATGCTGGACCATCAAGTGCTTTTGATTTAAAAGGCGTTGACTGAGCCTTTGAGAAGAATTGGTGAGCCAGGAACAGCCAGGGGTGAGCTGTGCCCTTACTTTGTTGGGTATTGAAGGTAACAAATGCATTCTATGCTGCAAATCTCTACCTTACATTTATTTCTTTCAATAAATATGTAACTTAGATGGATGTTTTATGGTTTTGTCCAATAAATTCCACCCTGCTGAAAGTTTAGAAATTTTTTATTGATGGATACGTTGTCTGATCTTTTGTTGTATGCTTTCTCTAGATGCAACAACTCTATTTCAATGTATGAATTAATTGCTCTAGCTTTTCTTTCACTTTGATAGTTTCACATGACTACGCATTACTTTTGATAGTTTATAGTGAGTTCCCAACAATATGTATGACAATATATATACATATTAAATATATAGACACACGCACACATACATATATATTAATAGGTGTTTAATGAGAGTGAGGGTGGTGGACATGTAGTTGCGTCAGATAATTAATATACTATCACATTGGCTTCATTATTTCTGTCCATTGACATGGAGATAACCCAAAGTACATATATTCTCAGGGTATTTTGACTGCCAGTGTACAAATGATTCTTGTTGTTTGCCCAAAAACTCAGAAAACTTGGAATTCTAACAGCCTATGCACATAGGTTGTGAATTTAGAACCCATAGTAATTTTTGTTACAACAGAAATTACAAACTTATATGTCTTTATTGACCACTGGGATCACCCAATATCGATGTATTGGGACCAACTGCATAAACTTTACGCCTTGATCCTCAACCCCAACGGTTTCTCTTCAAGATACCAGATAATCCTGGTACCTGAAGGACTACAAGTTGGAAAAGAAAATCCTGATATTACTCAGACCATTAATATCTGTAGCAATGGCCCAAGTAAATAGTCTTCAAGAAATAACTCCACAATTCCTCTAGGGAGCGCTCCCTATCCAACATCATTTTGCGAGTATTGACTTGTGATCAATTACTAAAATCCTTTGCCCAATCTCGCTTTCTCATTTGTATAGAATGGTGAACTTTCTTAGCTATTACTAATTACCTTTTTGAACACATGATCGTCTTGGGTGAACGATGTGTATAGACCAGCATATAGGGGTTTTTATCCATTGAGTTTAACTTCGGACTGCATCATTCTCGAGAAAACGATCACCTTAATGCAGATGATATAATATACGATACTGGGATTTCCACCATAAACACTCACATAATGTCCTAATCAAAGACCCATTTAGATTTTTAACTGTCCATCATTTTTGAAAACCTTCATCTGTTACATTTTTGTGAACACAACCAATTATCCTTGAACCATACATGACTAGAAGCTTGAGATCGTTAGTTAATGACACAAAATAAGTGTTAATCAATCAAGAGGTGAGTACCATCGGGTTTGAGGCTTTTCCTATACTCGAATCCTAATGTACAAATGCTAAACATCATTCAGTGCATGATATAATAGTGGACTCCCGAAATAATTTTGTAACATGCCTTTCTTTCTTGTATATACTGAACTCAAAACGCATACACTTGCAAGTCCTATAAGGATGAATTATACAGCTTATAGCAACAACTGGCATGTTGAGACCATGAACTCTTGTCGCATTAAATTAAATATTTTCATCCTACATTTTGCCCAACCATTCATTCCATCGACCATATATATTATTCCACATTTTATGATCAAATTCCAAATGTCAACTCATCAACTACCTACGTTGACGATCTCTGTTTATCTAACTCTCTTTCCCACATTTATTATTCTTTTAGATGGACAGAAGTTAGATGAACGATCCCGATAGACTTTTATCACCTGCATATGCCGAAGGGATTAAAAATTTCTCACACAAGCAAGAAACCATGCAAGTGGACGGGATCGCATTCGGTGTCCATGTCGTACATGTCTTAACAATATGTGGCTTTCTATATTTGAGGTTGAATCCCATTTGTTTATTAAAGGGATCAATCCAAACTACATCCAGTGGATATTTCATGGGGAGGAGGAGACAACATTGGACGTCAATGACAATGATGTTGGTGATGAGTTTATACCAGAAGATGATTATATCGATGACATGCAGCATATGTTGGATGACGTACGGGTAGGCACCTTTGTTGATGTGCCCCAAGAAAACACTGCTGCGACAATAATAGGCCACCAATACCTAAAGATTCACTATCAACTACTTTTGACAAACTATTGGAGGATGCTCGACGTCCTCTTTTCGACGGGTGTACAAAATTTACAAAGTTTTCATTCATTGTCAAGTTATTACACATCAAATCAATTGGTGGATGATCAATTAAGTCATTTGACATGCTCCTTGATCTGTTGCGGTCTTCTTTTCCTGATGTGCTCTTGCCACAATCATATGAGGAATCAAGGTCTTTGGAGCGCGGGTTGGGTTTCAAGTACCAAAAAATCCATGCGTGCCCCAACGACTGCATCTTATTCTGGAAGGAAAATACCGCTCTTAATGAATGCCCTGTATGTAAGGCTTCGAGGTGGATGCCAAATGCACATGGCTCAGGCGTTATACCTCAAAAAGTGTTACGCCATTTTCCATTGAAACCGAGATTGTAGCGTCTCTTTATGTCTGCAAAGATAGCAGGTGATATGAGATGGCATAAAGAGCAACGGGCGATAGAAGATACTAGTATGAGACATCCGGCTGACTCTGAGTGTTGGAAGAAATTTGATGAACATCATAGTTGGTTCGCTGCGGATCCACTCAATGTTAGGCTCGGTCTGGCATGTGACGGATTCACTCCCTTCAACAACTTGGCTAAGCCCCATAGCATTTGGCCAGCGATCCTTGTCCCGTATAACTTGCCATCGTGGTCATGCATGAAAGATCAATTCTTTATGACTTCTTTGATTTTTCCTAGCCCAAAGTCACCAGGGAATGAGATCGATGTGTACCTACAGTCGTTTCTTGATGAACTGCTTGAATTGTGGGAATATGGAATATCTACATATGATGCCTCATCTAAGGAGACGTTTATGTTGCATGCTGCATTGTTGTGGACACCGACGTTTCTTACTGCTAGATCACATATGAAGAAGGAGGAAAGGATTGTTCAACGGTAAAGAAGATCATCGCATGCCGCCAAGAGATATAGGAGGATTCGATATTCTGACTCATTTGCAGATGATTATGGATGTTCAGTTTGGTAAATCTAGTAGGAAGAGAAAACGTATTGCTGAAGAGCTGAACTAGACAAAGTGTAGCATATTCTTCCAGTTACCTTATTGGTCAACACTTCAACTTCGGCATAATTTAGATGTTATGCATATTGAGAAGAATATTACCGAAAACATCTTATTCACTTTAATGAACACTCCAGGAAAAACTAAAGATAATATAAATTGAAGGCGTGACTTGGAGATATTGGGTTATAGAAAAGAATTATGTTTGAGACGTGAGGGTGATCATGTAACAATGCCACATGCACTGTACGCATTACACGGAGATGAAAGGCATCAATTTTGTGAGTGGCTGTCCGATATCAAATTTCTAGATGGGTTCTCTTCCAATATCTCGAATTGTGTTTCTCTACGTGATTGTAAAATTGCCAGTTTAAAAAGCCACGATTATCATGTTTTCCTTCAAAGACTACTCCCAATTGCTGCTGGGGGGTTTCTAAGAAGTGACATTGCCTTGGCTTTGACTGAACTTAGCATGTTCTTCAAAGAGTTGTGCGCTCGAACACTGGATGTGAATCACCTATCCCAGCTCCAAACTGATATCGTCACCATTCTATGTAAACTAGAGATGATATTCCCTCCCTCATTTTTCGATGTCATGGTCTACCTAACTGTCCATTTGCCTCGTGAGGCCATACTTGGGGGTCCAATACAATATAGATGGATGTACCCATTTGAGAGAAACCTAGAAAAATTCATACTGTATGTTAAGAATAAAGCTCGACTAGAAGGTTCAATAGTCGAGGCCTACATTCACACTGAATGCCTGACTTTTTGCTCTATATACCTCAAAGATGTTGAGACAAAGTTCAATCAACGGACCGCAACATTGATTCTGACGAAGAGGAGACTATAGATGGATTTAGAATTTTCAATCAAAAAGGTCGTCCCTTGGGTTCAGCTTCTAATATGCAATTAGAAGATAAACTCTTTAAAGCAGCCATTTGGTATGTGCTCAACAATTGTCAGGAGATTGGACCATATATATAGTAAGCATCAAAGAGTTTACTTTAAAATCTACTTCCATTCAAACTTAACAAGTTATTATATATGCAATGCCCATAACATCAAATATTTTGCTTGGCGATTCTGTGCTCCAAATGTAGGGAACACTATGAGAAATGTAAGGTGCAACACTCAAATTGCATCGATCGCATGCATCAAACTGACTTTCCAACTTGGTTCAAGCACCGTGTAAGTTCTTTTCCATCCTTATCTACGTTGAAATATTATGGATTTCCTTAATATGTTTTGAAATGATGACAATATACGTTATGAACTTTCAACAATTTTGGTATAGATCCAGGAACATCGTACCAAGAATCCACTTGATGTGTCTGCTAATTTGTATGCGTTAGCTGGCTGGCCTGACCGTTGGGTTGCATCATATGATGCTTGCATAATAAATGGAAAAAGGTTTCATACGAGACAGCATGAACTTCGTCAGCGTACACAAAATTCTGGAGTGTTGGTAACTGGAGATGAGGCCACAAATAACGCAGACTTTTACGGTGTTATTAATAATATCGTAGAGTTACGCTACATGGAGTGGCATCGGGTATACCTATTTGGATTTGATTGGTTTGACGTTGGTGATCAAAAACGAGGGGTGCGGGTGGATGACCATATGATTAGTGTCAACATGAATAGGACTTGGTATAAGGGTGAACCATTCATGTTGGTGAGTCAGGCTGATCAAGTTTCTACATAAGAGATTTAAGGGCGAAAGGGAATTGGGGTATTGTGCAGACCTATACAAATAGGAATGTATATAACATTCCTTCAGTGTCGAGGAATCTGGAAGATATTAATGATGGCGAGCCATGTACTAATGAGGCTGATCAAGAAAATGAGTCTTCTAATTACTATGAACCAATGCAGTGTGGTAATGCAGATCCAGTGTCAACTCTACTGGATAGGCTTGATATACCACCTAGCGATATTGATGCACAAGAAGTCATGGATGTGGATGGTCAATGCATAGATTCAACATGCTTTATTAATGATGCCATGATTTCTTTTGGTTCCAGAGATGCATATAGTGAGGGGGAATATTCAGATGAAGAGGACCTATCAACAGACGAAGAGTTTGTGTCAGATTTATAATGAACACTCCAAAAACTTCGTCTAATTAAGGTTGGTACAACAGATTACCTCTTTGAAGTTGGTACCATTTCACATATAGTTAAAAATGGAATTGTAGAGTCATACCTTTTTGATTTATTTAGACTAACCATTAAGAACAATTTTTAATAAATGGACTGAAGTAATATGCACAAGATTACATATATGGTTTCATATATTTATTTCCTATAACTTTGTTTGGCTGCTGATGTATATGATATTAATTATTGCTCAGGTGAGGGTAAAACAATATTGCATGGCTTTATTGTAGTCGTTGCACAGACAGATTTGGGAGGGGATTTGCTTTCTCCGATATCGATATATATATTTATCATGCAATCCCATCTTCAAGTTGGAGGCATGAGCAGCATGATTAATTACCAAGGTATATAATTTAGATCGATAAGTTAATTATTTGTCTATATTAATGATCATAATGTAATGGTTTCTATACCCAAAAGTAATTGAAAATGGTAGATAATTGATTTTTGTTTTTTTAACCATGGCTGTGACTTTGAGATTATGTTGTGGAATGGACCTGACGTTTATTACAATGCTATTAACTCATACGCATGCAGGTGACCGAGCGGGACCCAGTACTAGGGGCGGAGGGAGACTCCAGGGTTTTCGTGCGAGGCGGCATGTACCGTACTCAGCCCGCCACAACCGAACTCAGGGAGCAAAGATCTCCTCATATCACAGTCCTGAGGAGTGTAATCAATCATCCTCGGATGACTCCACATGACCCCCAAGCCGACCACCATCCACCAACCCAATTCCCACGCCAGGGCCTATTCGAGAACCCTCACCAGTGCGGGCACAATCACCTATTAGAGACCACGCAAGAATGGAAGACCCCAGTGTACCACAAACTGGTATGTGTTAATCCATGAGACATATTGAATGCGTTGACCTATTGGTATGTCACCTTGTTTGTGTAAAGATACTTTATAATTACATACACTAATCTAGTCATGTATTTTGAAATACAGGAGCGGACGCCCCCACGGAGGCCGTTGTAGCGCAGGAATAGAGAAAATGAATTCATGGGCCCACTTGATGCATCGAGTTTGACAAGGTGAGGAAGCACAACAAAGTGCTTTTAAAGATAAACGAGAGTGAGACTACACCGTGTTGTGAGCATGCTTCTATGTTCAAGACACGAGTATCATGGATTGTTAAAAAATATTGTGACATGAGTTATGCGCGATGGATGGATGTTTTGCAAGCTTTGAAGGAGGAGCTTATTGACCGAGTTCGGGTAAGTTATTGGGTTAGCTACTTTCGTCAAGTTGGTTGTGGTTTATGCACTATAACCGTTGCCAAAATGCATTTCGTAAGTGCTTCAACTCCTTCCACCATGACTTGCACAAGATTTATGAATCATTTGGAAGCCATGAAGAAGCTTTGGCTAATGGGACAAGCTTGGTGGACCACCTTGTATGGGTAAAGTTGTGTGGTAGATGGGGCAGTGATGCCTTTAAGGTATATATGCACTTTCTCAAAGTAATGCCATATTAAATTCTTCCATTTAATATGACTAAATATTGTTGTGGCAAATGCAATTGTTTATTATAGCTAACATTGGGTGTGCATGGCAAAAAATTTATTCTCAAAATCGGGAGAACCGAAAGAAGCAGGCAATTAATCACACATCAGGACGTAAATCATTTGTCCGAATACTTGAGCAAAAGGTTTGAGGATGCCTCCCAATTGATGGTCATTTCAATAGACTTGTCCAACATCTAAATTCATTAGCACATAAAATACTGTCCTCTATGTCGTGAAATTATATTACATATGTAATTCTGATATTATTACCTTACTGTTGGGTACTGGTTACGTTCAATAGACTTGAGCTTAAAGTACACATGTCAAATTTTATAAACTTTTACTGCCTTCAAAATATTCATATACGTTTTTTGAACACATGTAGCGCACTGAGAACGGCAATTTGGTTGACTTCTATAAGGAGACGCGCTGGTCGAAGAAGAAGAACAAGTTTATGACAGATGCTACAGAAGATACTTACATGAGTTGTACACGTACAGTTCCAGTGATCTATGTTTCTTTCTAATAATAATAAATGCATACTGCTAACATGCCACAATTGTTAATAATCATTGTTTTGTCAATGTCCAGAAGGAGATGCAAGGTAGGTTGGATGGCCTAGAACCAGAGCAACATAATGATGAGGCAATAGTGACTGTCTTTAGGGAGGTCCTGGGCCACCGACCTGGATATGCGCAAGGACTCGGGGAGATGGTCATCCCCGAGTCAAGTAGACAATGTGACCAAGTTAAAATGCAATGCTACATGTCTGAGATTGAAAGACACAAGAAAGATGCTGAACAACATAAGAAAGATGCTGAAGAGTATAAGAGTCAGCTGGATGAAATGAGATCAGAGATGCGGGCTCTTAGGGAGCATCAGATTCAGACTGACAGATTGCTTCAGGCATTCTTTAAGGATCATCCGACATTCACTGAGTCATATCGACAGACTCAGGGTAACGATTCCCCCAACCCATAAGGGGGGTTGTGGGGTTTTTTGGCGTTTTGGGTGGTATTTTGGCATTTTGGGTGGTTTTTTGATAGTGGATTCTGAAGACAACTGGGCAATATACATATATCTATATATATATATATAGATATTACTATATCTATATAAAGGGATCTATGTCAACACCGGGGGGAATCAATATTTTGATGGTCATTTCTTTTTGGGTAGTTTGAGCATATATGTAAGACTCCATACCTGAACCATTTCCCAGCAAAATAACAATTAACGTTAGCATCAAATCATGTCCTGGGGAATCACAAGTAGGAGTTAATGAAGATTGTAAGAAACCACAATGAGTACAGAACAAAGACTCAGTGTAAGTTTCTTATGACTAGAAAATATTTTCTCTTCTAGCTACAACTATTTAGTAGGTAGGTCATACATTATGTGGGCTAACATTGACATAACACGTAATGTACTTGTATTGCAAGGCATTTTCTTGGAGAAGACATTGGACCATCATGCTAGTGTTCACAAGTTGGTGCAAAACCTTGAGACGCTGTTGAAGGAGCTTTGCAATTGACACAGCATGGAGAAGGTCTCTCTCTGTCTCTCTCTCTCAAGAAATATATTCAGCCTTCAATTATCCATTTATATTAATAGGTGGTTGTGGATATACCGAGATTAAACTGAAGATTAATATGATAGTGTGTGTGTGAGGGTCATTACAGATATCAATCCCCTATTCGTCAATATTTGTGTATTAACTTTTTGATTAATACAATATTCTGGTATTAACTATGTATCAGATTAATATTTTTCATATAACAAAACCCGAAGATGAGTTGAAAGGTGCATCTTCCTACCATATATCTTATAAATTTATATCAAAATTTATAAAGTATCGTTTGGGTGGAGGGGATAGTTTATATGGATCCTTGCATAGAAATAGCCTTATGTGTTGTAGATTCAAGTGAATTTTTTTTATTATGTGCGTGTGAAGTCACATCATCGGTGGTAATAGTTTGATATGACTTGATATTAGAGTTATTATATTAAGTTGTAATACAGTTGATTTTTGCTTTTTTGCGAGATCTCCTATATTTGTGCCTCTACTTGCTGGAGGCAGAATCGTGTCTCCTATGCTTGCAATATTATATATTGCAGGAAATATCTGTTGAATTTTCCTAAATATACGTACAATATTTGTCAAGGTGACTCCCTTGATATCTGCTTTCATTAAAATGAACAACTCACGTCATGGATGTAATCTGCAAATAGATATGTTCTCAATATTTCTGGGTTCTGCTGCAACATATATAAAAATGCATGGTTTAAATACAGGTATTGAGTCTACAAGGATTTCCATAATAAACCACAGGAAAACGTATGAGCTTCTGATTTTGGCTTCTTTTGTTGAGTTTGCATGACATGTGGGCCAGATTACTTCTGGACCATGTTGCTAAATCGTACTGAGCGTGAACCTGAACAAAACCAGTGTCTTTTGCTCTATGCATGGGGATTCATTAGCAGTGTCTCCTGAACCACTATCACTTTCTTTTGCTGAATGACATTTTGAAGCCTTGGCACGATCCTTTGCCCGCACTCCTCCTTTCTCCTTGTTTTTTACACATCAAAGTACGTTTTGATGTTTTTATATTTGACTATGAGTTTAAAGCTTTGGCTTTCAATTTCCCAGCTTAATGTTGGGGGTGAGTGTTAATGTGGAAAGGTCCAACATGTCTGTTTTGCAGATATGTTGGTGGAGCCTTTGATGTTGAGTCCCTTGGGGAGAATTTACTTGGTCAACTTGCTGGAAATCAGGGAATTTTAGTGAATGTGTATGATGTCACAAACTCCTCGGATCCCTTAATCATGTATGGTCACCAATATCAAGATGGTGACATGTCTCTTTCTCATGAGAGCAAGCTTGATTTTGGAGATCCTTTTAGGAAGTATCAAATGATATGCAGGTAAGAGCATCAATTTGTTGCTCACAATTTCAAAAGGCAGAAGAGCTCCATGGTTTTTGTCTCATAGATGCTTGTCGTTGGGTTTTAAGCAGATACCATCAGAAGATGAGTTGTCATGGACAGCGCTCACCACTACGTTCTTGTTCTTTGTGATTGGTTTACTGGTAGGTTATATCTTATATGGTGCAGAAATTCACGTTGTTAAAGTTGAGGATGATTTCCATGAAATGGAAGAACTAAAAGTTCTAGCAGAAGCCGCAGATGTAGCAAAATCCCAGGTAATCTTATCGATGTTCTTGTAAAGCATACTATAAGTAAATTTCCAAGCTTCTGCCTTTTAACATGAGTATTACCTGTGATTGACTTGCCAGTTTCTAGCTATTGTTTCTCATGAAATTAGAACAACCATGTGAATGGCATCCTTGGTATGTTCAAACTAATTAGTTTTTTCTTCTCATCTAAAATGGTTACATTTTTAATCTTTCCTTTAGAGCTTTCTAATGATGGGATTGTTACTCTTTATTAATGGCAGGAATGCTTGCTCTGCTTCTAGATATGGAATTAAGCTCAACTCAGAGGGATTACGCTCAAACTGTGCAAGCCTGTGGGAAAGCATTGATAGTGTTAATCAATGAGGTGCTAGACTGTGCAAAAATTGAGGCTGGCAAGTTAGAGCTGGAAGTAGTCCCATTTGACCTCATTCCAACTTCTAGACGATGTCCAACAGTAGTTTATTCATCATCGTTTGTTCATCAATAACATGGTATAAGGGAATAATCATTTTTCTCCGTGTGTTACATCATTTCATTTAATGCTTGTAGTTGTGAATATGAACTGCTATTCGTTCTGTTCATCTAATTTTTAAACTATTTTTTCTGCTCATCTTGCAATGGGTTCTGTTACCAATTGAATGCTACAATCCTCAAACTTCGATAATTGGGGAAACAAAGCTGGCAGTGTTTGTTTCCGATAAAGTTCCTGACATTGTAATGGGTGATCCAGGGAGGTTCAGGCAGATTATTACAAATCTTGTGGGCAACTCTGTTAAGGTAAGTGGATATTAAAGCCCTTCTGTCAATTACCCAAAAAATAATTCTTCACCATTGATTTCTTACTGCTCAGCTTCTTTAATTTATATTCTTAACTTTACTTCAAATAGTGAGCTAATTTACTGGTAGAAGACTATGGTTGGACCTCTTAATGTGAACTTTGCAGTTTATTAATTACACTGAGCATTTGACAGTTCATCGAACGAGGACATATATTTATCCACCCCCTCACTTTTTAGATGTGGTTCAAGTGCAATGATGAAGACCCACATCATTGCTGCTTTTGCTTGGAAACCATGACCAGGTTACTCATCTGCTTTAGTGTTTCCCCTGCATTTCACGTCATACAACTCAGTTTGCATCTTACTCCATCTTTTTAGTATCCAAACTGGAGGGTTGCACAGCTACTATTTTTCAAACAGGCATATGCTCAGCTAGGCGAATTTTGGTTCTCTTGGATTCCTCTGTTCAAGTTATCACATGGCTCAAATTAAGGTGACTCATAAATTGATATACAGGTACTACTTGTCTAGTAGCTATAGAAAAAACTGACATATGCTTTTTTCTCCCTTATTTTAATCATTACCTTGTTGTACATGCATAGCTGCTGTGGTACATATGAATTTTAGGTGGATGGATTATCAATAGTAATAAATGCTATTTTCTTGCACTCCATTCACCTGAAAAGTATTGGTGCATGAGGTTATCTATATTGTCATGGTTTTATGTGGTGTGAGGTGCTTGAAAGAGTTATGGAAGAACATCTTAGGTTATAAGTAAACAAATTATATTAATAATAGGATATACTTGAGCCATGATCATTCTTAAAGAAGAGTTAAGGAGACAATAAAAGAAAATAGTCATTGAGAGAGAGTTCAGCTTCTAGTGGTAAATTATTTTCACAACCTGTACCCGAGCTAATATGATACAGTTAAATTGCCATATGTACTTTTAATCTACTGAGTAGCGAAATGGTCTGAAATCTGTCCATACAGGAGTGCCAATAACATGCATATTAAGTTTCCGGCTATGAAATATAAAGCCTTGACCGCTAGCTTCCAGACCATTAATACCATGTTTTGTGACTGGGAAAAAATCTATTCAATATCAGAGATTTCACTGCTATTTCTAAAAATCGAATACTTAGAATATTAATGAAATGCATCTTATTTTTTCAGAACTATTACATTGTTGATGGAAGCAGCTTTGATAGTCAATGCAATAGTGGATATTTGCTCAATATTCAATATTTAACCAAACGCATTTCTTACTCATCAAGGGGCCCAGTGCTGCGATCCCAAATGCATGAATTTGTTGGGGAAGAGAAGAATGATGATGCTTGGGTGCAGTGTTCTCTGCAACTGGAAAAGGTACTCAAATCTCATTTAAAAGTCAAATTTGAAATATAAACTCTTGCGAATAGTGAAAGTTTTCCTCTCTACTCGACCAGTTATTTTCAATGACAAATCCTTTTTTAAAGCTTTGTTGTCCGCACATTAGCTTCATGGCAATATATTTTGTGTGCCTGGATTGTTTAGTGGTAATATAGATGAGACAACCAAGGGGTTATATTGACTGGAAAGTGACATTATCATACGTCATCAAACATAGTTTCACGGGATTCACACACATGACTCCCAATCTAGATAGGCATTAAAAGGGCATTGGTTGAGGTGTTAATAAATTTTGCAGTGCCCATAATGCATTATGTTCAATATTGGCCAGCGTGAGAATTAGCCTAAAGTTTAGACTTTTTTTAAGCTACTTGTTGACCATTTTATCTACTGACAAGGCTTGAATAAGTTAACCCTGGATTTTTTGTTCTCCTCTTCTAACCAATATTGACTACACCACCTAGGATAATGGTGGACATTTTCCATCTAAAAATGTTTAGGTTAGGTGAAAGAAACTACCGATTCATTTAAAAAAAAAACCTTTAGTATTTGAAATTTCCCTAGTGCATGCACATCCAAATGTTTGGGTGTGGCAAAGTTTGATTATTTGGGAGAAAATCATTTTTCATTGGAAAAATGTTTAGGCAATTAAACAAATTTCACAAATAAATCTTCACCTCTTCCTAATTATAATGCAAAAATAAACAAATGTCAACTTCAAATGTTCAATTCTAGAACATCCTTTTTTCTATAGCTATTTTTGTTTGTCTTTCATTTAAAAAAAAGTGCTTTATATTCATGTCATTGTAAAATTACTTGCATGGCTTTAATAATGGGTTTTTTTTTATTCACTCTTACATTAGGCATCAGACAAAGAGGGGTGGTTTGATATTCACAACAGTGATATGGCCAAGCTTGGGCTGAGCTGTATGACAACGACAGTTTTCGCGCATCATGTTCGCCACCTTTCTTGATCAAAAGTGATATGTCGAACTATGAGTGCCAGTGTGAATGAAAAGTCCCACAGAAATAGAGATAACCAAAATTGGTAGCCCTTGGTTACCATTATAATAGAGTATAGTAAATTAGTAGGTAATGGTGATGTTTTGTATATCATATAAAAATTAGCTCAGCTTGTACTTGATATGACTTCCATAGTGCACCACTCAGTGAGAAAATATATATTTGCGAAAGCATGGTTGAATTGACGCTTGACCGATATTATTGAATTGTTCAGAATGGATGAAACGAAATTTTGTTGATGTATGGATATATTTGTGTATCTATGGATCGTTAGTTGATAATGTCAATCAGGTACATTCGGATTAATGGGATCAAATATAGTAACCCAGTATTCGTACTGGGTCTTATAGTGAAAATGAGACCCAGTAAGAATACTGGGTTAACAACAATTCAATTTACAGGTTTTTCCATCAATTTTTCAATCGTTGCTAATACGTTGAAAAAAAACAACACATACAAAAAGTAATGGCATCGATAAAAATAATACCAACATGCCAAAATCTAATACCGTCGATTTATTCATCGCCGGCAAATTCTTTAAGAAAGGAAAATTATATAACGGCGATGGAGAAAATCGTTGTAATATCAAGTACCAGCGATTTTTCTATCACCAGAATATAATTTAAAAACGGTATTATATATCCCGGCGATGCAAAAGTCATAGTTATATGCCCATGACAACGATTTTTTCATCGCCGAGAAATTATTTTTTTTATTATATAACAGCGATTTCTACATTGCCGGAATATAATTTTAAAACCACAACATTACGTGGTGGCGATGTAAAAGTTGTTTTATAATATGACAGCAATTTCTTCATCACCGAGATATTAATTTCAAAACCGTGAAATTACGTGGCGACGATGTAAAAGTCGCTGTTATATAATATGAAAGCGATTTTTCCATCTCCGGGAAATTAAATTCAAAACCATGAAATTACTTGGCGGCGATGGAAAAGTCGTTGTCACATTATATGACGGTGATTTTTTATCGCCGGTAAACTAATGTACCGTTTTGAAATTAATTTCCCGGCGATTAGAACATCGCTGTGATATAATTTGATAGCGACTTTTCCATTGCCGCCAAGTAATTTCACAATTTTGAAATTAATATCCCGGCGATGTAGAAATCGCTGTCATATTATATGACAGCGACTTTTACATCGCCGGTATATTTAATACCGTTTTGAAATTATATGCCGACGATAGAAAAATTGATGCTAAATAGTGCACATGAGGCGGCGATTTTGAGATATCGGGTAGTATATAGGAAGTGGCTGAATAGTACCGGCGATGCTCCAGCGAGTATAAAATCGCTGGGATATGAATATGGCGGGGATTTTGGTGGATTTCCCGCGATTTTACATCGCCGGGAAAAGTCCCTTCTATTGTAGTGTAATTTAGAGAAATGTTTTAATTATAAAAGTAATGTCTCACAAAAATAAATTCACAAAATAATGTGAGTAATTAATAATGTAGTACATTAGACTATAAAATTACTTTTATTATAAATTAATAAATTTAACATATCATATGAAGTCAATCATGTCAGTTTATCGATTATTTTTGTGAAATATATTTGAAACAAATTGTATTTTTAAGATTTTATCTTTGCATTATATAGCAAAATTCCGAGATCTATTTTATATTAATTTGTATGTTAAGTTGTATTCGTTTACGTTTGAACATATTAATTTTATATTATATAAAATGTAGTTAGTTCCAATATAACTACGTGATTGACTTCATATGATATGTTATCAAGTATGAAATGAGATGAAATGCTTTGTGAATAAAAGTGAGATTTTTGAATTGAGTTGAGATAAAATGGTTTTTGAAAATTTTGTGTGTTTGGATTAAGAAGTAAGATGAGATGATTTTAACTTTTTAGATATTTGATCTATGTAGTCCCACCAATTATTGCATAGCATTTGTAATTATTTTGTTTTATTTATAAGTATATTTATAAATAGTAATAATAGTAATTTATAAATTACCTACTCAAATATAATTTTTCTAAATTATTTCATAATAATATTATAAGATGACAATAATTTTATTAAAATATTTTAATTTTAATAAAATTGAAAATTTGTTTACGCCAAATGTGCTTAAAATGTTTATCAAAATGATTTTGTGCTTAAAATTTGTTTAGGCCGTTGTACTTAAAATGTTTATTAAAATATTTATTAAAATGTTAAATTTGTTTAAATATTAAAATGTATTAATTTAATATATTTTATATATTTATCAAATACTTTTTATTAAAATATTATATCGTAGTCTGCGAAAGCAAAAGTGCTTAAAGAGTAACGGGAAAATGGAGGCATTTGTTTTTTTTGTCTAGTTTGTCATTAGTAAAAATAATAGAAACCATCTCAATAATTTGAAAACTTACATTTGATTGAGAAATGTTTTACCGTATAAACAGAGGTCCAGAGATTCGAATCCATACCGCGCATGGTGACGATATCCTGCTTCCGTCACGTGGTAGTACGTTGGCATGTAGTGAATTAGAACCTGTGTGGG
Organism: Carya illinoinensis; assembly: GCF_018687715.1. Classification (NCBI taxonomy): domain Eukaryota; kingdom Viridiplantae; phylum Streptophyta; class Magnoliopsida; order Fagales; family Juglandaceae; genus Carya; species Carya illinoinensis. Next base: position 2,034,888 of record NC_056757.1, read on the forward strand.
GAAGCCATGCATTTCTGTCCCTCTCAAAAGCTTAAAGAAAAAAAAAAAAAAAAAAAAGAATCCAAAAAAAAAAAGAAAAAAAAGAAAAAGGTAGAAGAAGAAGAAGAAAGAAAGAAAGAAAAAGGATAAAAAAAAAAAAAAAAAAAAAAAAAAAAAAAAAAAAAGAGTAGAAGAAGAAGAAGAAGAAAGAAAGAAAGAAAAAGAAAAAAAAAAGGATTAGATTTGTGCGGACTTGTATTCTGAATTAATGGTAAAGATACTTGTCGTGCAGAGTATGATATTCTAATTTTATTTATTTATTTTCGATTGAAAGTATTAATTATATATATATATACAAGTTTTAAATATACAATTTTTGCATAAAGTTTTTATAAAAAAAATACATCTCATCATAAAAAGTGTGAAACAATATTTATTTTTAGTGGAATCTATTGAACAAAATATTTACACAATATTTATACATTTGAAATTTATTCCTAACTAATATTATAGATATCTTTTACACGCACTAATTATTTATTTACGATCAATTATTTCTATCAAAATAATTATTTTTTATTAAAATAAATATATTTTAATTGTAAATAATCCTTTTCATTACACAAAAATTAGTCACAAATATATATTTTTTTACCTTATATATACATATATATATATATACAGTGACGTTAAGCGAACTTAAATTCAGTAACGTTAGAATGTTATTTTAGTTTGCCTTCTGTCACGTGGTATAGTACGTTGGCAGTGAATAGGAATTAAGTGTGGGGAACTCATGTCCTGTCCCTTTCAAAGATAATAAGGAAGAAAAAGGAAAAATATTTGATTTGTGGGGCTTAATAGCACCCCCATCCCAATCTGCATCCGGCAATAAATTTTATAATTTGGGAAAAGTTGTTTGATTTTCATCAAAATATTATCTCCATCCCAATCCCTAAAATGGGGATGGAGTTTACGGGCACTACAATTTTTTTCCATATTTGTGAAACAACTGTACATCTCCAAATGTACTTTTTGTTCTCTGGCCATCATTGTCTCGCGTCTTCTTCTCTCTTGACAGTTGGGTGAGCTCGTCCATTGAAGCCCCTCTCTTGAACAAAGCCACCAACCCTGTGCATCCTCTCCATCGACGATTTTTGTAAGTTATACCCTCGGTTTCTTTTCATGGCTGATTCCCTCATTCTCTCTATGGATTAAGCATTATGTTTTCTTGAATCTGGACTCTCTATGAACCAATCGCCTCCCTCTCAGAAAACCCGTACGGTTTCTCTTTATTTTTCGGTCTCTCTTCGTCTTCGTCTCCTTCTAAAAAAAACCTACACATTTGAGAGACCCACTGTGATCTTTTTCCCTACACATTTTCGCACCACTTCATGCGGGTTACTTTGTGTTTTCTGTGGAGTGTATGGCCATGGATGGAGGCTCTGGTTCGGTAGAAGATGATCTCATCACATGCCTTGCCATGTGTTTGATTTGGGGCTTCAAACATTCGGTTAGAGTTTGATTTTCTACTGGTTTACATTGATTTGATTTTATGGTTATTGGATATCACTTTCAACAAATTTCTTGTCACGGATGATCTGATTTTATGGATGTTTACATTGAGCTAATGAGGTTTTCTTATTTTGTAAATCAACTCTGCATTATTTGAAGTGTATTGGCATGTTAACAAAATTTAGATTATTTAGACATTAATAGGTGGGGAGTTGTAGTTTGGTTGATCTAAGAAATTATTATAATGGAAAATACAAGTTGGAATTAGCCTAAGCAACACTGCCACTGCAAAACAGGGTTGAACTAAAATGGAGTTTGCTCTACTATGGGAATGCAGAGAGTGTTGGCAGGTCATTGGCACCACGATAAAATGCTTTGCTTGTTAGTTTGTATGCACATTCATGGATATTAATATGTTGCCTTGGGTGTTAGTGGTACATTTATGTAGGGTTGATTGTTTGTCTTTGGTGGGTCATCCAAGTTGCATTTTTAAAAAAAATCTAGTTAATAGTGGTATAGCACTTGTGTAGCAGTTGTTTCTTTGTTCCCTCATCATGGTTGAGCTCTGCTTTATCTTTTTTCTTTTGGATCTCTAGTGATTTGGCAACTAGGCCATGATGTTTGTGCATTGATTGTGTTGGACTTTCATGCCTTGTGGGCTTAATGCCTCTGCTTTTATTTGCTTTGGTGGGTGGCCTTGAATATGTTATTAGGGGGATTGCAAGTGGCCCTCAGATATGTCATTCGGGTGATTGGTTGGTTTTTGCATGTTGGTTGGCAGAATGGTTAAGCATTTTACCTGTTTGCCTTTACTATTATGGATTCTGGTTCTTTGCTATGCGGTTGAGTTTGCTAATTGCTGGTATATTTGTCATTATTGAGAGTATGTGAGATGTCAATCTAAAAGAAATAAGCTAGAATTTTTTGATATATTTTTTGTGGCAAAATAAGATAGAAAAGAACCAGCTCATCTTCCATGCTATATGAGTAATTAAAGCTCCTGGAAACATCTAGAAAATGCACTAATTAAAAAAAATTACTATTTTTATAATACTAATTTCAGTTTTTAAAAAAATACTGTATTGGATAGTCAAAATCATATAAATATTTAGTAGACAATGATATTTGAAAAAAAGATAATAAGACAAAAAAGTTAGTAGTTAAGATTGTAAATGGAAGAGAGAGAAAAAAGTAATAAAAAAAGAATAGAGAAATATTATTTAATAGAATAGAAAAATAGATGAGGAATGAGATGTAGGAGATTTTTAAAAGATGAATAAAATTTCAGGATAAATTTAAGGGAATATGATTTTGAGTTAAATTATAGGAAATTTTATAGGAATCCGAATGGGGATACTCTAACTTGTATTCTCAATTAATGGGAAAGATTCTTTACGTAGGAGAGAATAATATTTTAATTTTATTTATATATCTTTATTTGTTTTATATATCTTTATTTGTTTTGGATAATATCGTAATAAAGATATTGCTAGATTTCAAACCAGCAATTCTCCAACCCTATAACCAAGTAATTGCAACCCTCATTTGTATTTGGAATACACTGAAAAAATAGATATTGATTTTTGTATTTGAATTAGGTAATAATTATATAAATTTATTAAAAATTTTAAATTAAAAAATATTTTAAATTTGAATAATGTTTAAAAATAAAGTCGTTACAAGAAATTTGAAAAATTCTAAAAAAATGGCTTTACCATTTATTGAGCTGGTCTCACATATTTACATGCACATAATGGTATTTGTTAAAAAAGAATGAATGATATACTTTAAATTTACTTTACAATAAAAAAGAAGGTTAGGTTTACAAATTTCACAAAAGTAAAATTTATAAATTGATGTGGTTAGATTTGATATAATATTAAATCTTTTTTATAATAACAAAAATATTTTACAATCTAAAATTTTGACTTATATCAGCTTGTGACTTTATTTTATGACTACACTGACAAACTAGACAAAAAAATGCCTTCACCACACTGACCATCAGTGACCTGCCGATGGTCCATACTTGGACTGCCAGTGGTTTATGGCTGTAGCCACGCTGGCCCTCTCTTGTGAGGATCATGAACGAAGCTCTACCATGTGCATCTCTCCTTGCACATGAGATGAAAGCCTTCCCCAGCTATGGCACAACCAGGGAAGGGTGCCAATCGCCACCTTGTGGTCTGGGACCACCTCTCCCCTGGTGTAGGATGCTGGTGGTGATGGTATTGATCACCGGTAGGAACTCGAGTGCAACCACCAGCATCCTCCACCAGGTGAGGGGTGGTCCCAAAACCACCACTCATGGCAACTTCTTTGCCGCATCGGCTATGTGCACGGAACTGCATATGGTCAAGAGTCTTGGTCCATTCCCACCGTGGCACGACATGGCCTCCAACAGCCATATAGTGGCCCGCTGGAGTTGTCTGCCCTCCCAAGGGTGGTTCTTGACCGCCCCAGCCATGGAAGATGGTCCCTGGCCACGTGTGAAGTGCACAAAGTGTGCAAAACCTAAGAAGCAAATAAATATATACTTTGGAAAAAAAGACACATGGCACATTGATAATGTATCACATCAGTGTGTGAGATTCTTTTGTGGTATCCATTTGTATCTATAATGTTTTTCATTTTTGAATAAATCGAAAAATAAGCATTATTATTAAAACTATAGATATTATCATTATGAAAAATGATAACTTTACCGTTATTTTACAACTTTACATGAAATGGAGAGTAATTTTATAATATTAACATTTATTTTTAATGGAGTGGCATGATTTTATTAAGAACAGTGCTACTCTATCGCCTGAGTAGCACCGTTCATTGTTACCCCTAGCTCATTTTGAGCTTTATTTTTTTTTCATTATTCTTTTCACACTTTTTTAATATATTTAAATATTTTTAAAAAATAAAAAAATACACCAATATATTTAAAATTATTTCTTTAATCATTAAATAAAAAAAATTATAAAGTGGTCAAAGTTAGGGGTATAGTAGCTTTTTTCTTTTATGAATTGTTTGAAAATGATGAGTTGTAAATTAGTTGTAAATTGGATTTTAGTTCATAATTTGACCCATTACATGAGTTGTTTGAAAATACATATTTTCAACTAACGTGTAGAGAACATAATCTAAATCGATTCCTAGTAGCACTCTTAGAAGAATATGGGTGAGGAGGAATAGGTTTGTTTTTTAGGGTAAGTTTAAGAGCCCTTTGAATTTGCTACAGTGAGCGATGGTGGAAGTACCAAATTATCAGTGGAAGTAGCAAATTATCAGCAAGCTCAACTGAGTACTAAAGATCAAACGGTAGTTGCAAATCAGAGGAGCATTGGAGTTAGATGGAGCAAGCCTGAAGTTAGTTGGTATAAGGTGAAATGAGATGCTGCACTGGATGTGAAGAAGTCTACTATGGGAGGTGGTATATTGGTAAGGAACTGGGAATGTAAGTTGGTGGCTTCTACTGGTATGCCAAGGAGATTCATATATAAGCAGTCCATTACAGACTGAAGCTTTGGCACTAGAGACAGCTATAGAATTTAGCATTGACTTAGGTCTTCAGCAGATGATATTTGAAGGGGATGCCCTTGAAGTGGTTAATGATGTTAAAGAGTAGTGAAGAGAACTGATTTTGGTATGGACAGATTGTAGAAAATATAAAAAAATTTCTTTTGTGATAGAGAGGTAAGGAAGATTGAGTATGCTCCGAGAGATAGTAATCAAGCAGCACATCATAGCTAAGTTAGCATTAGACTATGATGAGAAAGTAGCGTGGATAAAGAAGGCGGGGCCGGGTGAGATCATACAGTGTATTCATTACGAAAAGCATTGTAACGATGTTTAGCTCAATGAATAAGATTGATCTTTCTTTGATTAAAAGAAACAAAAAAAAAAAAAAAAAAAAAAAAAAAAGGATACAAACTGACCATGGTTATAATTTGCCATCACTAATAAATGCTAGCTACTACTCAGAAGGGACCTGCATATACAATAAAAGTTGCCTGTCCTGGATATCTACCTCTTTTATTGATCATATAATGGCGACTGATATCTGTGTTTGAAATATCGCATTCATTCAGATTCATCGACCTCTTGGGCATCTACTAACTTGATGTTTTGAGATATAATATACACAGAATCAAAATTTTTGAATGTCTTTTGAATTTTCAGTGGGAAGGATCCACCCTGAGCAGCTATGTAAATAGCTAGTTTGCTGCTTTCTCCTTTTAATTCCAGTTTGTCTGTAATTTGAACCTTTTGAGTAGTGGAAGATATTTCAGTTTGGAAGGAAATAAAAAAACATTTAAAAAAATTTTAATAAAAAAATAAAATAAAAAATAAAAAGAAGAAGAAGAAAAGAAAGAATGAAGGATTCATCGACCATTCATCTGCAATTGGTAGGGCCACGTGGTACTAATTAGTTGGCAGTGAATAGGAAGTGTGGGGACCATTTCTGTCCCTTCTAAAAATGGACTGTGCTACATTCACAGAGATTATGATCTCTACCAATCAGTGCATAGTTCTTCTTTTTTTTTTTTCTTTCACCATTTTTCTAAATTATTTAAATATTTTTAAAAAATAAAGAAAAAATAATATATTCATTTAAAAACACTTACTTAATAGTTAAGTAAAAAAAATTAAAAAAATTAAAAAATTCGGTAAAGATTTTCAGTAAAACATTTATGTAGATCGAACTAGTATTTTCCTTAAAAAATAAGATAAAAAAAAAAATAGATTTGCGTTATAAATGCGAAAGATTCTTGCGTAGGAAAGCCTAATATATAAATATATATAACATTAATTTTATTCATATATCTTCGTTTGTTCGTAGTAGTTTACTTTCGAACATATTAATTTTATATTATATAAAATATATTTAGTTCCAACATAACTTTAATAGATAAGATTCAAGTGTTGTTCTTTTAATGATGATATCCAGCTACCGTCACGTGGTAGGGCGTTGGCGTGAGTGAATAGGAAGCTGTGTGGGGAACCTGTTTCTGTCCCTTTTAAAAGTTGAAAAAAAAATAAAGATTGAATTTGTATGGCTTAACTTGTATTCTGAATTAACAGGAAAGATTCTTGACTTGCGGATCAGATGATAATCTGTCGGAGCTGACGAGTGGGGGAAGAGAAAGGGTTTGAGGTCGGGGTTGGGGAAGAAAGGAAGAAAGTGATGGATTTATGATTACGATATGGAGAATAAGAGGAAGGAGGAAACGAGATGGAGTGTGAGAGGGAGAGGTCATACGGAATTAGAGATGCAGGGAGGGAGGGAGGGAGGAGCGAAATTGAGAGAGACAGATGGAGATGGAAGGAAATGGAGAGTAAAAAAGTAAATAGATGAAAACGCACCGCTTTATTAGATGATGTAGGCAAGCTGCTTGCAAGCCGGTTACACCCGACGCTTGCATCCAACATTTTTCATATATATATATATCACATTCAGATTAATCGACCATTCATCTATTTTGGAATCGTGACACAGAATGACGACACTGGGCCAATATATGAATTTAAGCCCATATAAAAAAAATACATGTTTTCAAACTTAGAAATAAATAAAGTCTACATCTAAATTATTAAAAATTAATCTAAATTAATCACAATCCCTAAATAAAGTTTATAAATAAATATTCAAAAATATCATACATTAATATAAAACTATTACAAATAGTTTGAGTACTCTAGAAAGAAAAATCTATTAGAATTTAGAAATAGTCTCTCCAAGGTACCAAGCTAGTGTCCAAGATGCACTGTACAATATGTTAATAACCATGTTAATTACCATATGAACACGAAAAAAGAAAAACATAAAAAACATGGATGAAAATGAGAATATTCTGTCTAAAAAATTAAGGTACTTGAAATAGAAAATGTAAGAAAATAAATACAAGCCTATAAGGAATGAATTAACAAACTGTATGTGTATTAATGCGTGCCCGAACTAGATTGCAATTGAACTTTTTTTTTTCCCAAATTTGAACCTATATCAATTGAAATCAAAATTAATTTCAAATACAAAACATCAAACAACTTACAACAAAGAATTAATTAAGAGTATTTACCGCTTCCATCTTACTCGTCGTCCTCCTCGCAGTAATCCACATAATCCACCATCTCTCAAACCAGAATCAGTTTCCTTTCAATCCAATTCTGAGTAAAAATCAAAGCCTCTACAATAGTAGAAGATAATGAACTCCTAAAATGATCCAATATATGCCTCCGGTGCTAAAGCGGGACTCTAGGGTTATTGTAGAAATAGGAATGACCAAACACTATGATCTGTCTCCCCAATGATAGGATATTTGACAATATTTATATTCAACCAAACCAAAATATCAAACTCTTCCATAGAGGAGTGTAACTCCACTGACAAATGTCTTTCCGAGTCTGCTTGACCATCTCAATTCTTCTTCTGCTCTTATGTATAACCAAACCGCATACCCCACTTATGCTTTCTTGTCTTCCTAGTGTTGGCAGGAGGTGAAGCAATGGTAGATGATGGAACCTCGGTTCTAGCCTCCTTGAATGAGGTAAACCCATTATACAACCTACTAAGAATGTTGTTAACACTCAACACAAGTTGATCCACCCATAATTTCCCATTAATACTTTCCAACCCATGTACCATTCCATCAATGTTGTAGAGTGGGTTAAGGACAATTGCACTTCCTTGTAGAAAAAATCAAATCATATGCAAAAGGAATTATATTGATGGTAAGTGAGACGATTCCTCATTTGTTTGCTGGTCTTTGTTATGTAGCTTATGTTGAAAACTATAACTAGTTAATTGGTACATATATGGATCCTTGTTTCGAAAATTTTTTATCTTTTGAGAGAGAATGTCCTCCAATACACTTAGAGAATGGCATCACCAAACAAGTGTCTTCTGTTATCGTTGCAAAGTGTAGGTGCCTTGACTTGTACGTGGGAGTTCTGGGTTTAGTTAGTGCAATTGCAAACTATTACGTGCACGTTAAGATTCGGTCAAAAAGATTCATATCTTAAAAGAAACAATTACCGATCGTGCTGTCACCATGTAACATGGAATCTCACTTTTTGGTCAAGTATGCAAAAATTTTACTCGGTTGATCTGTATATTCTTTCTTGAAGGTTTAGTAAATTAGCATATAATTTACAGTAACTTGTCCAAACGAGGCCTAGTAAATTAGCAAATTGCATTTTTCAATCATTTGATTTTCCCTATGTTACATTAATAATTAACACGTTTATCTGGCTTTGGAGTTGGGAGTAATTAATTAGTTTTTATGGGTTTTTACGAACGACTTTATATGCTAAAGAAAGACTTGAGTAAAGGGCCGGATGGACTCATGCCAATGCTTCACTCAATATTATATATATATATATATATATATATTTGTCAGAAGATAAAGACATATGACCATTAATAATATTCACCACTTGCTAGCTTCTGCATCTTCAATATTAATGCAGCTCACTCCTAATTAGATATATGCAGCATCGATCTACGGCACTTCCTGTCACTTATTGCTTTAATCTAAATTATCTTCTTGTTTCCTCGCTCCAACTTTAACTGCAGGTTCATTTTCTACTCTAAATTAATTATGCATGTCTGGCTATTCCCATCGAGTTTTGATATGCATTCAATTTTCCCTTCTTTTGTGATGTGTGATTAATATGGGGGAGATGTATTGGATGAATAATTTGATACTACTGAAAGTGGTGAACTTGGAATTTAAAATACAAGACTAGAACAACAAGCATAGCAAATTTTTTTCTTTTTTTCTTTTAGAATTGCCTAGGGAAAATTAATTAAGAAGATCTACTAGAGGACGTCAGCCTTCTACGGAAAATTAGTTAAGAAGATCTACTATGGGAAATTAGCAGTCTTAAATATATTTTGCTTTTAAATGGAAGAGAACCAGTGTGTGTTTGATGTTTTTATAGATGTAGGTATAGTTGGTGACATTGATTCCAAAAAGTCTACTTTAGGATACTTGATTACTTTTTTAGGAGGAGTTATGTTATGACAATCCTGACTGTAGAAATGTGTGGTTTTGTCAACCGTAGAGGATGAGTATATTGCAATTAGTGAACCTAGTAAGGAATTGCTATGGATGAAGAAGTGCTTAGAAGAACTTGGTTAGAAATTAAATAAACTAGAGAATTATATTTTTACTTGTGATAGTTAGAATGCCATCACTAAGAATTGCTAAGAATTCAACATTTCATTTAAAACCCTATAGCTAGCATATTGATGTGAGGTATCACTATATTCGTGATTTATTGGAGATAAAATTATTACAGAGTGAGAAAATCCATAATAATGAAAGTGGGTCAAATATGATGACAAAAACAATGCTTATGCAAAAACTCAAAGTATGTAGAGGAAAAGCAAGTATGGTGGAACCCTTCACATAGTTTAGAAACATTAAGAGAAAAAGGAGATAATAAACATGTTTTTCACACTACAACAAATATAGTTTTTAGTGATGGATTGAAGATAGTGACAGTCTCCAAACCGTCACAAAAAGTTTTTTATGTGACAGTTTGTGGGAACTATCACTAAATGTTGGGGAAGAAATTTGTAACGTTCGAACGTTTTAATTAATTTGTTCACAAGTCACATTAACGTTTGAACGTTATGTATATTTACGTGCGAACGTAAAATTTTTTAACGCCAATGTTCGAAAGTTATATGTAATTACGTGTGAACATAACAATTATTAGCACCAACGTTCAAATGTATAGTTGTAAAGTTTGAACGTTATATGTTAATTTGTAAAAATTCATCATAATATATATTTGTTTAATATTAAGGTTGCATAATAGTAAATAAAATTGAGAGTATAAATTAAGCTACAATACATACATTAAATAATATTGTCCATTACATATGTCGAAAATAGAAAACAAAATATGATTAATTTTTACAAATGACATTTAGAACTGCTGGTTTATAAAAGATTGAAACTTCTCAGTCAATGTCTCAACCTTATTATTTAGCACATCTACATGATGTGTAAGATGTACGACAGCTTGATCTATATGCGCAATCTGTCTATCGATCTGTTGGTCTATATTTACCTTCATATCTGTTATCACTGCATCAACCCAAGCAGGCTGCACATCCCCTACAGATGCAGTCGCCGGCTGCTGACTAGTACTCGCAGACGGGGAAGCAACACCGGCCCCAACATTAGTCAGAGGAACAAGATCTGATATATGAGCGGCATGACACTGAGCTGAACCTCTCCCCTGTGCAATGCTCCTACGGTGTGGTCATGTCGATGGGGCTCATCTGGCTTAGTATCATCTCCTCCACCTAGAGTGGCACTCCCCGGGCTAGTAATAAGTGGCTGATGATGACTCCGTATGGGAGATTATCCGTTGTAACAATGCTGGCCTCGTAACGAATTCGCTCAAATATAATGAGTGGTAAGTTAATGGATCTCCACATGTCAAGCGAATAAGGAACTGTGCGCGAGCCCAACTGAATGTGGTCTTATGTGCCACAGGGTCTACATTTGTTGCAACAAAAATTTGCAACACGCTAAAGAAAGGCAATAGCTGATTCTGGCTGAAGGAGTTCGGCCTATCCAGCTTTGTGTGGTCTGTGTTAGTGAGGATGTAGAAATCCTGATCCCGCTCGTCATCACCAACCTCAGAAGCAATATCCTCGCCCTTAGGCCGATCTCCCTGATCATTGGGCATAGTGTCAACAGGACCCATAGATGAAGCAGAAGTGGCTGGATCTGCCTCAAAGGTGCCAGGAGCAAATGCAGCTACTGTGTCACCAGCTTGAGCAGCTGTCGCCTCAGGCAGTATCCGCAAAACCTGGAGTAACTCGAGGATAACATCAGCCTAGAACTCAAACTGTACACTGCGTACAGTGAGGGTATGGGATGATGCATCATTAGGCATGGCCGTCATCCTAATGTAAAACTCCCGAACCATTGAGGGGTAAATCTTTCTCCTCAATGTGCAAATTGGGCCCCAGCCTCTCGTGATGAAGACGTCTCTGAGCGTCTTCTGCTCCTAGTTGAGCTCATCATACTGATTAATCAGAATTTCTCATTCACCCATAACAGTTCGTGCCCCCAGCCGAGCAATGTCTGGATTGCCTTCATCCCTTCCTTGTTTCTTGGTTATCATAAAGTGAGCCATATCCTGAAACAAAAAGAATACAAGTTAAAATATAAGAAAATAATCCCTAAATTTACATATATATACATATTACAACATTTACACAATTAAAATATCATCATTATAAATTTACATAATTTTGACAGTAAATATATTAAAAAATTTCACAATTTTAATACCCAAAATAATAATAATAATAAGACGAGAAAATAGAAATTAAATTAAATAGAAATATGTTCGAACGTTACTTAATTGACGTTCGAACAATAAATTACGTCCGAATGTACAACGATTTTACGTTGAACGTGCATTAAGATAGTCGAATGTAAACTATTAACATTCGAACGATGATACTCAAACTAATATAAAAAATTTACGTCCAAATGTAACTTCAAACAAATGTTCGAACGTATTTAGATCTGATCCGAATGTGAATTTGATCCAAACATCCTATAAATATGTTCTAATGTTTTATTAACGTGCAAACGTATTATCCAATGTCATCATTAAACGTTTGATAGTAATTATATTAAATTCACTTGATTACATCCGAACGTTAAAATGTAACGTTCGGACGTAATGAATTCCAAACGTCACACGTTCGGACGTATTTGCTAACAAAAGAATATGAACGGTTTACTTTCGACTGTTTAATCCAACGTCCTTTAAAAACGTTGGATAAAAACGTTTGAATGTTAACATTTACATTCACACGTTATAACATAACGTTTGGACATAAGTAAACTAAAACATCACACGTTGTTTATTTTTAACGTCTAAACGTTATGAGACAGAATGGCTGAGTCAACTCAGCCATTTTCGAAAGCTTCGAAACGTGCGTTTTGAAGCAAAAATAAACCATAAAACTACTCTATAAGCTATGGGAAATGTTTCTACGGTGGTTGTTTACCATTTAATACGATAAACAACCAATGGTGGCCGGAAAATCAAGAAGAAAATCCGGCCTTGGTGGGTTTCGAATTTTTGAAACCCACCGATAAAATTGAAAGTGTCTATGTGAAACGGAGAGGGCACATTACCTTTTAGTGACGGTTGCGGTGGCGTAGGACGGCAGATGCGGCGGCATGCATGGCAGAGAGAAGGACGTTCGGATTGTTTTTGGACGAAATGAGTCTTCCACTGCCGTCGGGCAAGACTTTATATACAGTTAACGTTCGAACTTATACATACATACGTTCGAACGTTTATTAAACATTCAAACGTATTGTGTTTAACATTCGGACATTTCACATTAACGTCCGCACGTATAGCAAATGACATTCGAACGTATTCAGTAAATTATATGATTTTATATACTTATAGATATTATGTATTATAATAACTATAAAATATATATTATATATAATAGTACTAATATATAACAGCGGATAGTATAGTATATATATATATAATTTATTAAATATCAGTAGATGATATATTATAATATATATAATATTATATATTATATATTATAATCTATTATAACTATATAATATATAACTATAGTATAGTATAGTTTATTTAATATTTATTAAACAAAATATTATATTTTATAGCATATAATTTATTAAATGTTATATACTATATATTATAATAGATTATAATATATAATATATAGTAGTATATATACTATATACTACTATAGTAAATGTAGTATATACTACATTTACTATAGTAGTATATAGTATATATACTATATATAGACTGTAGTAGTATATTATATAAGACTACTATAGTATGTATTATATATTATATAATATAATATGTCCATATTTATATAATATGGACATATAATATCTAATATATATACTAATATATATACTCCATTCACTATAGTAGTATATTATATAAGACTACTATAGTATGTAATATATATTATATAATATAGTATATATAATACTATTAATATATATATCATATTTGTTTGTATAATAGTATTAATATATAATAACGTATAATATATAATATATATAATATTTTGATGTAGTATAATAACTATATACTACATATTATGTAGTATATATACTATATATAGACTATAGTAGTATAATATACTACTATATTATGAATATATATTATATAATATATATCAACTATATACAATTAATGAAGATTATTTTTTCATTTAATCAATGAAAATTGAGTTTACATAAAATTATATATTATTATATATAATAATATATATTTTGGAAGCAACACGTTCAAACATATTAGAAAAATAGGCGAGATTTTTCCCGCTTTAAGGTAGAACTCTAAAACGTTTGAACGTTTTATTTTTACGTTCAAATGTTCATTAATGAGCATCCGAACGTAAAACTATTACGTGCACGTTAAGATTCGGTCAAAAAGATTCATATCTTAAAAAAAACAATTACTGATCGTGCTGCCACCATGTAACATGGAATCTCACTTTTTGGTCAAGTTTGCAAAAATTTTACTCGGTTGATCTGTACATTCTTTCTTGAAGGTTTAGCAAATTAGCATATAATTTACAGTAACTTGTCCAAACGAGGCCTAGTAAATTAGCAAATTGCATTTTTTAATCATTTGATTTTCCCTATGTTACATTAATAATTAACACGTTTATCTGGCTTTGGAGTTGGGAGTAATTAATTAGTTTTTATGGGTTTTTACGAACGACTTTATATGCTAAAGAAAGACTTGAGTAAAGGGCCGGATGGACTCATGCCAATGCTTCACTCAATATTATATATATATATATATATATATTTGTCAGAAGATAAAGACATATGACCATTAATAATATTCACCACTTGCTAGCTTCTGCATCTTCAATATTAATGCAGCATCGATCTACGGCACTTTCTGTCACTTATTGCTTTAATCTAAATTATCTTCTTGTTTCCTCGCTCCAACTTTAAGTGCAGGTTCATTTTCTACTCTAAATTAATTATGCATGTCTGGCTATTACCATCGAGTTTTGATATGGATTCAATTTTCCCTGCTTCTTTTGTGATGTGTGATTAATATGGGGGAGATGTATTGGAGGAATAATTTGATACTATTGAAAGTGGTGAACTTGAAATTTAAAACACAAGACTAGAACAACAAGCAGAGGAATTTTTTTTCTTTTTTTTTTTTTTTAGAATTGCCTATGGAAAATTAATTAAGAAGACCTACTAGAGGACGTCAGCGTTCTACAGAAAATTAGTTAAGAAGATCTACTATGGGAAATTATCACTCTTAAATATATTTTGCTTTTAAATGGAAGAGAACCGGTGTGTGTTTGATGGTTTTATAGATGCAGGTATAGTTGGTGACATTGATTCCAAAAAGTCTACTTTTAAGATACTTGATTACTTTTTCAGGAGGAGTTATGTCATGACAATCCTGACTGTAGAAATGTGTTGTTTTGTCAACCGCAAATGATGAGTATATTGCAATTTGTGAACCTAGTAAGGAATTGCTATGGATGAAGAAGTGTTTAGAAGAACTTGGTCAGAAATTAAATAAACTAGAGAATTATATTCTTTACTTGTGACAGTTAGAATGCCATCCATCTCAGTAAGAATTCAACATTTCATTTAGAACCCTATAGCTAGCATATTGATATGAGGTATCACTATATTCGTGATGCATTGGAGATAAAATTATTACAGATTGAGAAAATCCCTAATAATGAAAGTGGGTCAAATATGATGACAAAAACATTGCTTATGTAAAAACTTAAAGTATTTAGAGGAAAAGCAAGTATGTAGAACCCCTCACATAGTTTAGAAACATTAAGAGAAAAAGGAGATAATAAACATGTTTTTCATGTGGTCATCGCATGCATGGAACTCAGCTCATGAGAACGTTCCAGCTTGTAGATCAGTCGTAATCGTAGTCTCGTAGGTCAAACTATTACGTGCACGTTAAGATTCGGTCAAAAAGATTCATATCTTAAAAGAAACAATTACCGATCGTGCTGTCACCATGCAACATGGAATCTCACTTTTTGGTCAAGTTTGCAAAAATTTTACTCGGTTGATCTGTATATTCTTTCTTGAAGGTTTAGCAAATTAGCATATAATTTACAGTAACTTGTCCAAACGAGGCCTAGTAAATTAGCAAATTGCATTTTTCAATCATTTGATTTTCCCTATGTTACATTAATAATTAACACGTTTATCTGGCTTTGGAGTTGGGAGTAATTAATTAGTTTTTATGGGTTTTTACGAACGACTTTATATGCTAAAGAAAGACTTGAGTAAAGGGCCCGATGGACTCATGCCAATGCTTCACTCAATATTATATATATATATATATATATATATATTTGTCAGAAGATAAAGACATATGACCATTAATAATATTCACAACTTGCTAGCTTCTGCATCTTCAATATTAATGCAGCTCACTCCTAATTAGATATATGCAGCATCGATCTACGGCACTTTCTATATATGACTTATTGCTTTAATCTAAATTATCTTCTTGTTTCCTCGCTCCAACTTTAAGTGCAGGTTCATTTTCTACTCTAAATTAATTATGCATGTCTGGCTATTACCATCGAGTTTTGATATGGATTCAATTTTCCCTTCTTTTGTGATGTGTGATTAATATGGGGGAGATGTATTGGATGAATAATTTGATACTACTGAAAGTGGTGAACTTGGAATTTAAAATACAAGACTAGAACAACAAGCATAGCAAATTTTTTTCTTTTTTTCTTTTAGAATTGCCTACGGAAAATTAATTAAGAAGATCTACTAGAGGACGTCAGCCTTCTACAGAAAATTAGTTAAGAAGATCTACTATGAGAAATTAGCACTCTTAAATATATTTTGCTTTTAAATGGAAGAGAACCAGTGTGTTTGATGGTTTTATAGATGCTAGTATAGTTGGTGACATTGATTTCAAAAAGTCTACTTTAGGTTACTTGATTACTTTTTTAGGAGGAGTTATGTCATGACAATCCTAACTGTAGAAATGTGTTGTTTTATCAACCGCAAAGGATGAGTATATTGCAATTAGTGAACCTAGTAAGGAATTGCTATGGATGAAGAAGTGCTTAGAAGAACTTGGACAGAAATTAAATAAAGTAGAGAATTATATTCTTTACTTGTGACAGTTAGAATACCATATATCAGTAAGAATTCAACATTTCATTTAAAACCCTAAAACCAAGTATTAATCGCAACCCTCATTTGTATTTTTGAATAAATAGAAAAATAAGCATTATTATAAAAGAAATATAGATACTATGGCAATAAATTGGATTTTACATCATAATTTGATCCATTACAGGAGTTATTTGAAAATGTTATATCTATATAAATTGTTGTATCATATAAATATTTTTTTTAATGTGCTATACATATCTGATTGAAAATCCATACCACAAATACAAGTACTCAACACACTACAACAAATTCTTATGATTTTTTCTGCATCTACTTATTTTAAAATAACACATGTGTAGATGAGTCTTGCATGTTCGAAGATTATAAATATCAATTTTCGGCTATAAAGGATATATAAGCCCCCGTCGCCGGGCGCCCCGTCTCTACCTCACCAATTTCTTCGAACCTCCTCTCTCTCTTCGAAGAAGTAGAAAAATCTTCCTTCTAGCTTGAACTGGCCCCCCACGGAGTTCTCCATCATGTACTGTACATCCTGATTGTCTAATTACTCTTAGCGTACTCTCCTTGTCCGGTGGGTTTCTTTTATCGATCTTGTTTTATTATTACGGTTTCATGATCGATTTGTTTTGCCAATCCAGAACCTCCCCATGCAAGTGATTGTCCTTCAACTTTGTCATTATAATTCGATTCTATTTTTTTGGTCTTTTGGTTCCAGTTTGGTTTTTGCGTCTCTCTTCCACTTTCGTTCGCTTTGTGTTTAGTTTTTCTGTATATTAGGAGGAATTCTATTGAATTTCGTTAGAAACGGATTAAAGTTTAATGTTTTAAACTTCCGTAATAAAGGATTCGAATTTTTTTTGCTAATTCTTGTTTCCAAAAGTTGAGTTGAAACGTTCGCTGCTTCAAGTACCATATTCCTCGATCATTATGTATAATTATTGTGGATAATCGTCAAGTCAATAGATTTATAGTACTAATTGGTCGATCTGGACATCAGAGTAGCGGTGTATTGCTTTCTTATAATATTTTTTGTATGGATAGTACTAGTGGAAGAAAAGTACTGCCGCTACAAATATATTAGCTAGTGAACTCGCGTATTGATATGATACATTAATTCTAATTTAAAATAAAACTAAAATGACAATCTAACTTTTTACGTCAAAATATATTTGTATGTAATTTTACTTTTATAAAATTCTTTTGTGGCCAAAGCATTCATCTTAGTCGAAATATATGCAAATTTGGACTCTTTGACAAAGTTTAGAATTCCATTCCATTCTGGCATGCAGGAACAACCGTCAGAGTTTCTTGCTTTGGTCTAGTACCTTGTACACTATACATCCATATTCCATTTTGTTCCAAATTCAAGCCCGTTTCAGCCAATTCCTGTTTACATTCCATTCTAGACTGTTTTAATTGCAATTTTATAATTTTATTAAGTTTGGATGACATTTTTATAAATTGCAAATCTATATGGCATTCATGTGATTTTAAAATCTAAAAGAAAGTTATCGGTTAAAATTTTTTTGAACCTTTGAATATGTCCCCTAATTCTTTTAAATCTCATTATTTTTAATAATTTTTCATGTCTTAATTTTTTGAGTACTGTTACTACCAGTACTAGGCCATCTGAATCCTACAGCTCAGATGACTCTCTTGATGTGGCACTACCAGGTAGTGACACGTGGTTTCTTATATATATATATTCTTATATATATATATATATATATATATTAAAACGAAAGGGTGTTAAAGAATACAAAAAGAGGAATTATACAGAAATATATATTCTACCTCTTTTGTGTTTGTATTTTTGTTGTATTATTTTATTTTTTAATAAACTACGTGGCATGACATTACCACATGGAGAGGGTCATCTGAGTGATAAGTTTCAGATGACCAAGTAGCATTATTCTTAATTCTTTTTCTTTGTTTTACTTGTGTTTCAACTCAAGTTTATGGCTCTTTAATATTATATGGACTCTAATATTTCTTCATGTTTTAAATGTTTTCAACTTATATTCATTTTATAAATTTTCAATTCTTCCACGTATATATATAGGTAATCCTGAACTGCTATATTGAAATGTACGGTATCCAAATATTATGTTCCAATTTAATTATATTGAAATGTACGGTATCCAAATATTATGTTCCAATTTAATTAAACCAGAATGATCACCAAAACAGAATTTAAAATATTTTTTTTTTGGTAGTCCACCGCACGGGCCATCACTGCCACTAACTTTGTTCCTATCATCCTTAGACCTTTTATTGATTACTTCTTGTAAATTAAGGTGCACAAGAAATTTTGCGACCATGGTGCCTTAAACTATCAATTCAGCTTATAGGGCGAAACTTGGGGAGGATGTGCGATGAAATGCAAATATTCTAATTTCAACTTGTACCTCTCTGCAGGTTTTGGTATTGCGAGTTTTCGTGGTGCAGGAAGAAGTAATTCCTTGGGTTGATCAACTTTTCAGGTCTCGATTCTTCATTGGGAAAACCGTGTACGTTGTTATAACCAAGATGAGGAGTTTGGTAATGAGATGCTTCAGTTTTTGCAAGTACGTACTTCAATGATTTTAGAAGCAAATAAATTAAAATCTGGCAGTGCTACCTGAAATAATTTTCCAAGTGAAGTGTTGGTTTATGTATACGTACATAGTTTTGTACCGTGGTTAATTTGATTATTAATGTCATTATGTAAAAGTATTTCGATAGATTCTTTATATATATATGAAGGAATCATTAATACGGCATTTTAATTAATTATTAGCATATTTTATAGATTAAATTAATATAGATCAATCCGTCTTATAATTTTTAGATTTTTTTTTAAAGAAGTTGTTAAATAATCTAGACTCAATGACAGACGAGATTTAATTTTATACCACAGATTGATTTAGCCAAATTATTTGAGTTGTAATTGAAACCTCCTTTAATTTATAAGAATGCGGAGTTGTATGTGACATAAAATGATTGATAAATAACAAAAGATCATAGTAAATGATTTTCAACTGATCATGATTTAATAACACATTAAAGATGAAGTAATGATAATGGTTAAAATAATAATGAATATATAGCACTTGTCATCATGTTGACTATATATATATATATATATATGTATATAGATGCATGCGCACCTCTCAGTAATGTTTTTTGGTCTGTGTATATATATATATATACACACACACACACACATATGTTGTGCTGATCAGGGACGGGGATATTGAGAGGCAAGGTCCCAAGAATGATGATACTGGTTCAGAAAAAAAGAAAACAATGAAAATGGCAATTGGGCAGGCCGTCAATCACCCTTTGACGAAGAAAATCATTTCAAAAACGGCCAAATTACCGGCGTGGTGCTTCCATTACTTCCATTGGGATGTGGCGTTTTTAGTGGTCTGCGTAGTTGCAATAGCAGTGGACCCTTTGTTCTTTTATCTTCCTGTCATCAACGAGGCTACCAAATGCATTGCTATAGATACCATTTTGAAAATCAATGTTATTTGTGTGCGATCGTTCCTGGATTTGATTGCTCTTGGGGATCTGGTTGCAAGAAAAATAAATAATTGCCCTGACATGAAGCGTTCAGACTACGTGATTAACATTCTCAGCATTCTTCCAGTCCACCAGGTACTGCTACTAATATTACAAACTTTTCTGCCTTTAACATTTGTAATATTGTTAGTATAAATTTTAAAAACTAAAAACTTATGGAAGATATATTAAGAAAATGATCAAATTTTAAAAAATAACAAATAAAGGATCAGAGGAGGGGCAGACTGGGGGCCCCAATGCCACCATGTAAAGGGTCATGAAACTAGGCCCTGTCACCCCATCCCAAGTAAGAAAGTATATATTGTATTATCGTAATGAATAGATCACTTTTCCTTTCAATTGAGTTGAAGGAAACTTCATAAAAAATATATATTATATATAGATTGGAAGAAAAACTTCTTCCATTGATCTATCTTCCTCCAACTCAATTTGCAAGACGATTAGAACAGTACCAAAACACTGGAGAATGTGATATAAAATATAAGATGTTAGAAGTTGATGCTATTTGAATATGAGAAGATGCATATCATGATCTGTTTGTATTGATATTTATATATGAACAACGTACAGGTGTTAATGCCAATTATATTTTCAGAAATGAGAACTTCAAAAATCGAGAACAAAAGGAAATTCCTAAATGCAGTTGTTCTTTTGCAATATGTGCCAAGAATTTTCCGTATCTACAGATTGTGGAAAATAGTCAACGAGACCATCATCCTACGGAAAAGAAGTACTAAAGAGAATGTAGAAAGCTACAAGAATCTGATCCCACCCAAAGGTTTTGTAGTGATGAAAGCTGGATTCAACCTTTTACTGTATCTTGTTGCCAGTCATGTAAGTTAATTTCATCATTATCATTTAAAGAGAGGGTCAAAGGATATATAGAAATTTAGTATATAACAAAAATTTAGTATATAGACTAATATAGTAAGTTTTAAGTTTGAATGTAAAATAAAAAATTAAGACATTTAATATGTCAATTGATCTTAATATTTTTTTAATAAATGAAGGTTATTAATTGAGCTTAATTTGCTACTCATCATCCCCACACATAACACATCACACATATTTTTATTTATTTTTTAGTTTTATTCTTCTTAAACTAGTTGATTTCTTCTACTTTTCATTCATACACCACACATTTGCTAAGAGAAAAAAATAAAATAAAACAATTATGTGTGGTGTGAGGATGATTAGTAGATTATTTATTTATTTATTAATTATCACATTCATTCTCAATATAGACTAGCAAATAATTTATAAGAAAGTTGTCATTTATTTTATTTTGAAACATTATTTCAACAATATTAAAAACTGAAAAAATTTATTTTAATTGATTTTTATTTTGAAACATAGTCTTAACAAGGTTTATAATTTCAAATTCTTGGCTACCAGCTTGTTCATATTGTTCAACTTTAAGTTTTCAAAATAAAAGTCAAAGAAAATGACACAATATTCATATTATAATATTCAAAATTAACTAATTTAAACGTACATATATAAACAGAATAAATCCAATTAAAAAATTGGAAACAAATTAAAAGATAGAATTAGCACGTCTTCGACTACTTCTATTTAAATTTTCACATAGAAAAACTATTGTAATATCGACTTACGTACGGATTTATGGGATTATTATATAGTCTGAAGCTACAACTGATCTCATGTCTCATAGTATACTATACACCTATTTTTATTTTTTATTTTTACATAATTTTTGATTAAATTAATGAAAAATGTCATAATTTTGGGGGAACAGCACCCGGCCCTCGACCCCCTTAAATTCGTCCATGTATTTCATATTTTCATGATCTATAATTGTCCACTGCTTTCTAATTAATTACGCTAATCAGTATTAATTAAGAGATCGATGAAATATTGGTACGTATCTTTTATCAGGCACTGGGTGCCTGTTGGTACTTCTTCTCCATCCAACGAGAGACCACGTGCTGGTACAAGCTGGCCTGTGAGCGTGATATTAATGAATGTAGCAAGGGTATTTCTTTAGACTGTGGTACTAGTGGTTTTGGAAATTACACGTTTTTAAATGACTTCTGCTCTATAGAAAACCCAAATACCACTCTCTTTGATTTTGGAATATTCGAAGATGCCCGTCAATCTGGTATACTATCGTCCATGGACTTTCCGCGAAAGACCATGTTTTGTTTCTGGTGGGGCCTGCGAAATTTGAGGTTCGTATAAACTGTCATATGTATGATATTTCGAAATACCTTGTTTTTATGATACTTGTCATCTGTATTCAGCTAACATGCACAGGGCCAACTGTATGGTTCTATTATTTGGCTGTCACTAATCTACAACGTACAACACATATCATACTTATTTGGGTTATTCCACAATAAGAAGAAAGATTGAAAAAAGTAAAAGAAATAATAGAAAAAAAAAATATAGTTGCAAGCATAATTATACACTAATCTGTGCACCAATATGATGTGATTGGTCAAAAAGTAAATTTTATTAAAAATAGTGTTAATTTAAATTTTAAGTATGAATAAATCAGTATTTTTACACAAATTTGTGTGCAACTGTGCTTGTATGTAGCAAAACTCATAATTAGAATATTATCATAAAATTAATATTGTTCTTATTAGAATAGGTCCCGAATAATAAGCGTTACATACCAGCTTGGTCCAAGCAACTTCATCAATTAAGCAGCTTTCTATTAACTCACATCAAGCTTTCTATCAACTTCATCATCAAGCCGCGTTTTAGATCGCAAGCTTTAGATTTTGCTTGTTTATTTTGAGCATATGATATCCATGGTTTTGATGTTATTAACTCACACATGGAGGTTCCAATGTTCAAATCTTGCAGTTCACTTGGTCAAAACCTTCAAACAAGTACTTATTATTGGGAAAACTGCTTCACAGTTCTTATTTCGATCTTTGGCTTGCTTCTGTTTTTATACTTTATCGGAAATCTTCAGGTTGGTGTCTTGTTATTTCCATTATGAATAGGTTCTGTGTATATATGAATATGTTAGAATTTCAATTGAATATTCTATATGTTAAACCTACTTATTAAAAAAGTTTGCTCACATATGAAGGCATAAATTTAATGATAATCTTCTTTGGTATTAGGGACACTTGGTTTGACAAAGTACGTGTTGGCCGGGCAAGATGGTTTCTGATATATATTTTTGTTACATGATTTGTTAGTTTGTATATAGTTAGGTTGGGTACGTAATTCTCTCCTACCTAATTTATTTGATCAGGAAAATCTTGTCGACCTTAAATAAACAGAATCTTCCTCCAAACTAGCTAGATTGGAAAAAATTTCCTCCAACTTATTTAAAAAGCGTCACATGTTAGAATCTTGTAAACTTGAGTTTCAATCATTTTAACAAGTAATAAAACCTCTATCTTTGGTGATTATTAATTAATAAAAGATGCAGGCTAGTCAATTATAGTAAGAATATTACATAATGGACTTGATAACTTTAGATCTGTAATTTATGAGTATAATTTTAATTACAAACTGATTGACTTAATTGTGATGTGGCAGATATACATGCAGTGGGATGCATCTAACGAGTTGGATGAGATCAAATCTAAGTGGTTGAAAAACAAGGAGGAAAAATTAAGTACCATCAAGAATTGGATAAGCACTATGGTCAAAACTGATCACGAGTTAAAAAAGAAGATCATGGACTATGTGACACCAAAACTGGAAGATCAAAACAATGCTTTTGATACAGAGAATCCATTCCCTCATTTTTCCGAAGAGATTAAAAGACTGATTAAGATCAATCTCTGCTTGCCCCTGCTAAGAAGAGTGAGTTTCGATCCCCTGGCCTCATTTTAATTTTTATGCTTAATGGAAAAAAATCATTCATGTGAAAACGTCAGTTATTGTCCATAAAAAATTGTTTCAAAATTAATTGAATGGATAGTAAGAGCGAGGTAGTGGTTTAGTTACAACTTTGTTGTTACAGTTAGCTTTAATTGAGAAATATCGTTGCTACAATGACACATTCATCCTGAATCATACTAAGGCCTCATTTGGTTTTACAAATCTTTCAAACATTCTTGTCTTATCTCGATATTTAAATATTATTCAAACACAAATATTTTTCAATTTCAAACTT
Organism: Carya illinoinensis; assembly: GCF_018687715.1. NCBI lineage: Eukaryota > Viridiplantae > Streptophyta > Magnoliopsida > Fagales > Juglandaceae > Carya > Carya illinoinensis. The sequence continues at coordinate 2,059,275 of NC_056757.1, forward strand.
TCAAATTTTCAACTTTTTCATGTAACTATTATCTAATCATTACAAATTTTTTAAACTTTCAAATAAAACAAAAAATAATTCACTTTTTTAAATCCAAAAATAAAAATTATATTAAAAAATTATATTCTAACTATCTTTTAACTTTATAATTTTTTTCCTCTCTTTTTCTAAAACTCCATAAAAATCTTAACTCAAATAATTTTTCACTATTTTTCACAAATTATCTCCATATTATTAACAGATTTTTCGTCTCCTCTGCATATATAAGTAGACCAGGCCAACTACTGTTAAGAAATACTTTAATTGAATTTTCATTTTAGGTAGTTAACTTATAAACCACTTACATGTACCACGTGATAAGTATGATCGCTCAATTTTGCATGAAGTCTATTTTAGCTTTGACCTCATGTTTGATTTGAAAAGAGTACTAATATGCACGGATCGATGTCCATCTCGTAGAAGTTGGTATATATTATCTCATCAATATTTAATTAATTAATCAATCTTGTCAATTGTTTGTGAGCATGCAGGTGCCAATATTCCAAAACGTAAGTGAAGAATTGTTGTATAAGCGTCTCAAGCATGTGCAGTATAAACAGAACCGTCTAATTGTTGGGGAGGGAAAATCACTGAATGAGATGATTTTCGTAGTAAAAGGAATTGTGTGTACGTGTACAAGTAATCATGATTATGAAACTGAGTGTCCTGATAAATGTGAAATCATCGGAGAAAATCTTGTACAATGGGTGCTGGCATCTCCCAAACAATCCAACCCTCCCTCGTCGGAAAAGAATTTCAGATGTCTGACAAAAGTTGAAGCTTTTCGTCTTACGGCTAGAGACCTCAATGATATATTTCAGCCACATCCATCCAAAGAGTGTGGCGGCGACTCAACCACTCCATCCATCCCGTACTTCAAAAAGATACCAAGTTTGCTATGCAGTCACTGCCGCCAGCAGCTCCCCAAATAATTTAGATCACGGTATCATTTAATAATTAATCTAGTTTTATCAGATGCTCTTGCTCTTTATCGAAAGACAACATATAGTTTGTTTAAGAGGGCTTGTATTATGTTGTGGATTAATATTGCACTCACTCTTTTGAAGTCATTAATTAAATTGCTAGTCGCTTGATTTCCATATTGAGTGCGCTACAGACTTACAAGACTAGGAATTAACCTTAAATGAATAATATTTGTCTAATAATAAATGAAAGCACGCTAACTATTGCTGCACATCATCATGAATTTAAGGAAGGAAAAAAAGTAGACTCGCACCCTCAAATTGTTGGATGTTGTATTTGCATACTTTGAACCATTATATATCCAGTTATAATATAATTGTTAACATATATAGATGAAAAGGATCAATTGATCAAGGTCGAATCTTGATGATGCGATTTGTTAGTTTTGGTAGTTTTAATTTTTGGTTTAAATTAGTACAAAATCCCTGATGTTCTAAGGGTGCAAGTTATATTTATCATTTGGAGAAATGGTATACTGTTGTACGATGTTTTGAGTTCTTTCCAACCTAATTAGAATTAAGTGCAGCTTCAATGAATAGAAGCAAATAAAGCAGCTGCATCTCAAATGTACAAATGATCAGGTCGGGCGGCTCATGCGGTAGACAATATGTTCGCGCCATTGCAACATTGTAATCCAGAAGGCTCAACAATTAATGAATTTTATTTTTGTAAGCTACTTGATTATAAACAGAAGAACAAATAAATGAATAAAAATATAGATCCATTCCGAAGTCGTCGACCACCCTTCCAGTACTTAACCCATGCTAGCCTCTATTTTGATTCATGTATAGTACTGCATGCTCCTAGGGTTGCTACTCGGCCTACAGAGGCAAATAGCAGGACCTTTGGCTCTCGCACCTATCTGGGCAGGGAGCCTATTTTTGTCTCCACTACCAGGCCCTGCTATTTAGGGGTGCTACCCGCACCATACGGTGCGGGGTAGACCCCCCCCCCCCCCCCCCCGGCTCCCACATGGGACGGATGGATTAAATCTCCCCCGTCCCCCGCCCCTGGTGTGCGGGGGCGGGGTACCCCGTCCAGCATGACAGGGTAGGGTGGGAGGGCAATCCGTCCAGCCCCCCGCACCCTCCCTTCTGGGCCTTGAGCCCAGAAACCTCAGCAATGGGCCAAAATGGCCCACAAGTATGTATTTTTGGCCCAAAAAAAGGTTGTAGGCCATTTTCATTTTTCAGTCCATAAAATTATAAATAAAAAGGAAAAAAAAATTTAAAAACCAGATTAAAAAAAAAGTGTTATGAATGATAATTGATTTTATGGCTAATAAAAGTTACTAGTCTAAGAGTCTAATATGTAATAAACTAATAATAATAACTAAGTTATTACAAAATTGAAAGGCTTAACAATTACAAAATTACAAACATAAAAGTGTCCAAGGGACATTGTATCAATATTACAAATTATTGAATACAAAATTCGAACAAATAATTAAAAATTGAATATTCTAAAGAGGCTTATCAGCTGTAGCTTGTCTTTGAGTCAAGGGGTGTGACAGTTGGGGCGGCCCGGGCTTGAACACATTTTTATGTTGCAGAGGTGCTAGACGTCTCATGTGTTACTACAAAAATTAATATTAAAATTAATAACGATGAAATGGAAATGAACATAAATAAATTAAAATAAAAAAATAAAAAACATTTACTAGATGGTCCAAATCCAGACTAATCACCACCCTCATCGGTCTCCTTAAAATCTAAAATATACAGAACATGAATATCCTTTCCTATCGTCCAACTCTGTGTGCATATCAATGCCTCTACAGTTGTAGGAGATAATGAACTATGGAAAGGATCCAATATACGACCTTCGGTACTAAAGGCTGACTCTGAGGCAACGGTGCTAATAGGGATGGCCAAAATACAGCGGGCAATCTCATAAATGATGGGATATTTCTTTGAGGCATTCTTCCACCATCCTAATATATCGAAATGATCATTATCATCTTGGACCATATCATTTGACAAATAGTTGTTTAACTCAAAAACGACCTCCGTAGATTGATGGACTAGTGTGGGATTCTGTGCGAGGGTCTTAGTCCACGGCATTCTGCGCTTCTTTGTAGGAGGCCCGGTGACGGTGTCTGTAGAAGGCGTTGGGGTCAGTGCATGTGTTTTCGATGTAGTACCACCCTTAATTGCCATAAACTCGTCATACAATTTTTTCAGGGTATCTCGGACCAATTCACCAATAATTTCAGTCCATACCTAATCGTGAACAAGTCTCAACCCATATAACAAGCCTAAAACTTTCAGACGGGGATCAAGAATAACAGCCACATATAAGAAAATATTCATTCTAGTCAAATCTCCCCAATACTTGTCATATTTTAGCATCATGCTCACTACCATCCCCCTCATCCTTTCATTGGAACCCTTTTACCCTATATATTTGTTGACAAAACTCATGGGATGTAGGGTACAAAGAACCAGATATATTCAATGTGACATCGTAAAATAATCCAAGAAAATCAACAAAAGTAGAAACTACCACCCAATCATCATCATTAGACTTTCGTGATCCACCGTGCTCATCAAAGTATTTGATATATTGGATGTCTTCATCACCCAATAATTGAAAGGCTGCCTTATATTCTTGGGCCGCCTCCAACATCAAGAAGGTTGAGTTCCATCTGGTAGGAACATCAGTACAAAGACCCTTCTTCGATGTTATGCCCGCAGCCTTTGCAGCAACTTTGAATTTCTCCAATCTAGAAGGAGAAGACCTCACCCATTTCACAGCCATTCTAACTCGTGCAACCGAGTCATCAACATCTTTCAACCCCTCAGCCACAATTAAATTCAAAATATGTGCAGCACATCTAACATGCAAGTATTAACCACCCAAGAATGTCTTATTTGCATCTTTAAGATAATTCTTTAGATATCCCAATGCGACATCATTAGACGACGTATTATCAACTGACACAGACAGAACTTTTTCCAACCCCCACTCCTTTATTGCGGCCTCCAAGGCCTTCCCAATCGTCTCACCCTTATGATCAGTTATTTGATAAAATTTAATAATTTTTTGTACAGAACCCAATCAGCATCAACAAAATGCACAGTCAACGACATGTAATTCATATTTTGGATTGAAGTCCAAGTATCGGTAGTGAGGTAAACTACAAAACCCGCCAATTGGCCCAGCAAAACATCTTTATCATGGAGGTACATCTTCTTAATATCCTTTGTCACAGTGTGACGAGAAGGCAGTACAAATCTCGGTTCCAAATTTTGGACAAATTCTTGGAACCCTTTACCCTCCACAAATTGAAAAGGTAGCTCGTCCATGACAATCATACGAGCTAACTTTCTTCTACACTCATCAGGGTTATACTTCGTATACCCCTTCAATGTTGGCACCCCGGCCCCACTACTCCCATCCGCCATTTTAAAATCTAGTCTAAATTGACCATTCTCTACTAAGGATTTTAAAATTGGACTCTTCTTGCATTGTTCCTCTAGATGGACCTTCAGCTGGGATGTACCATGTTTCCTATAGTGACATCCATACATTTTCCCACAGTGATTACATTTAGCTTGTGGGTTGTTGGGGTCACCACCCTCTGGTTTAGTAAAGTGCGCTTCGGAGCAGGGCAAGGTGTACTCGTTATAAGGGTAGGAGTAGTGTTAGTTTCTAGGGTAGGAGTGTTGGTTGGGGAAGGCGAGCTATCACTGAAATCCGAAGACATTTCTGATTCTCCAACAAAAAAAAAAAAAAAAAAATCAAAGTGCAATCCAACACAATCAGGGCAAACTGCATACAAAACCAAATACATCAAAAAAATAATTGGGTTCTCGATTGGAACCCCAACTTGGAGTTCCAATCCGAAACCCGACAATCAAATTAGGCCCCTCATTTATGTTACCTGATGAAGCGCTAAAACTGCATGATTAAGTTATTTAAGTGAATAAATTGTTTAATAAAAAAATGATTTATGTACTTAATTATGCAATAGATCACAATACTTGAGTCAATTGATAATTATGATATTCTTAGTGCTTTTGAAGATTTTTAATGCAATTATTTCACATGAAAATAAATATTTCAATTTTATTCCTCTTATAACAGGAAAGGTTTGGAAGAGAAATGGAAGAATCGAGAAAAGCACAAAGAGCGAGGTGTGCAAGAATTTTAAGCTGAGTGGTAGTCGGCTCGAGATATCCTATCATCCAATGGAGAGGATGGTGCTTTTGAACTGCTTTCCGAAAAAAAAAAACCACAATGATTCTTCCAAGTATTTTGTTACAACATCATGTACCAGTCTATAAGGCTGTGCAAGTGCCAGGGGAATTTGTCATTACCTTTCCTAGAGCATATCATGCAGGATTTAGCCATGGTTTTAATTGTGGATAGGCAGTAAACTTCGCAACTGCAGATTGGTTTCCAATGGGGGAATTGGCCAGGGAACGTTATGCTCTTCTTAAGAAGATTCCAATAATATCATACGAGGAACCCCTTTGTAATGAAGCAATGCTTTTACTCATGTCTTCGAAACAAGACAATTTTGGTGATCCATCCACAGATGTAGTCTCTCAGCGTGCTATCAAGATTTCTTTTGTACGCCTCATAAGGCAGCATAAGCAGGCGCTTCATCGCATAAAAGCATCATCTAATGCTTTTTCCCCACATGCTCAAGGAACTCTCTTATGCGGCCATTGCAAGCGTGACTGTTACTTGGCATACAACATGTGCAACTTCTGCAACTCTGATCCTTTTTGCCTTTTTCATGGGGTAGTTTGGGCAATACATTGCAAGACAACCAGCTCACACATGCAGAAAACGTGGGACCACAGCAGCTCACACATGTAATGAACCTGCAGCAAGGAAAAGCACACAGCCACTCACACATGCAGTAAACATGCTGGAGTCCAGCATGTGGTTCGGACAGCACTCATTCGAAAAGTAAACATGCAGAAAATGCAACCATACAGCAGACCAGTTCACACATGCATGACAACAGAACACTCATTCGGACCACAGCAACGCACACATGCAGCATCATTCGGACCACATGGACAGCACACATGCAGCATCATTCAGACCACATGGACAGCACACATGCAGCAGGTCAGCAAAAGAAACAAAAAAGAAAGAAGCAGCTGACCCTCAACTTTGACAGAAGATCACGCTGGCATCTATGAGGCAGCACGTTGAAGACAGCAGCAGATAGGTTTTACACTCTGTTTTCACGTAGAAACATTCGGCTACAGCAGAACGCTAGGCAGTTTATTTATCTTTCTTGCTGCTTCATTTCATGTTCGTTCGGGGGAGTCGACTACAGCAGAGGAGACCTTTCTTTTTCTTTCTTTTTTTGTTTAGTAGCAGACCGGAGTAGAGTGCTTCATTTTATTTCTTTTCTTTCGTTTAAGACGCTGGTTGGCCAGTTTTTTTTTTAGGTGTTCTTTTATTTCTTTTTTTTTTTTTTCCGTTTCGGCAGAGGCGGCTTGCCTTGTCTTATTGCACTTATTTTCGTTTCAGACAGTGTTATTCATTCTTGCTTTTTTTTTTTCATTCGACGGTAGTTTTTTTTTATGTCATTTTCTTAGCTTACTTTGGTTTTAGTAAGATAGCCGGCTGGTTTTGGCCTTGTCTTACACTTTGCTTTTCGTTAGAGATAGAGCAGAGTAGAGTAGTCTGAAGTTTATTCATTTTCTCTTCTTTTTCATTTGGACGGAAGGCAGTTTTAGGTTTTCTTCTGAGTCGGTGGCCTTGCGGCGCTGGTTTCAATTTTTTTGCTTTACGTTGTAGTGTTTTTCAGTTGTTATTTCAGAGGACTCATTTTCAGTTTTATTATTTTTTTTAGTTGCCCAGTTTTCTTTCCTAAAGTTCTTAGTTGAGTTGGCATGGAGCTTCTGGTTTTATTTATTTATTTATATTTCTTCTCACAGATTTTTTTTTATGGCTTTGCTTAGATTAATCTTTGTTGTTAGAATTATCATGTGTAGCTAATTTTTGAAGCTTGGGTTGTGGAACGAAGCTTGATTTGTTTTGGATTCTAGATCGATGCAATATTTTGTTGTTAATTGTTAATTTTACTATGTTACTAGTCAGATTTAAATTGAAAATAGATTGCGGCTCTTGCTCTTGTTTTGTTGTTGACGTAAGGCACAACAAAAGCTTGAAAACTATCAAGGCCTCTCTCAGTTGTTTGTTAATGTGTGTTTGACTAGTAAAGTAGAGAATCTATTAGGAAAATATTGCAAAAACTTGAGTTTAAATTTTTATCTTCCGATTAGCAATGCCTTGATTGGATTGTTAATTGAGAAAATTATCTAGAATCCAAAATAAAGAGAGTCACATGCCCAACCCAAGTGTTCGTTAATTTATTTTTTTTAGAAACTCTAATTTCAACTCTGATTATCTTTTTGCATTGCATTTGAATTTTATTTTCATCTCTCATTCTAGATTCATTTGTTACTCACAAATCTGTTATACGCTTTGATAACCCTTTGTCCCTGTAGAATACGATCCTGGATTTATCTTTGATACAACTTGACACTTCTACACTTGGAAGCACATTCGAGACCAGAGTCATTACCAAAAGATGCAAACCGGAATAATTAGAGGTATAGAAATGATTTGTATAACCTCTAAATAGATAAGTCTCGTACAGGTTTTTATAAAAAAAAAAAAAAAAGAAACTGACCTTATTTTAAAAAAATATATATAAAATTCAAATTATTTTATAGTATTAATGAGATCTATTTTTTTATTTTTTGGGGATAGAAAAATCTGGGCCAATCTGGGTATATATATATATATATATTTATATATTATATATCCTTGGGGTCATGAACTCATTTTAGAGGCACAAATTGCACAATTATTTTTAGATGATAAGTGTTTGGTCAAATATTGAAATTCTATGAAATTAAGTTTATAAATTAATAAAATAAATTTAATGTTCCATATTTAATCACGTCAATTTATAAATTTATTTTAAATTAAAATTATTTTTTTTTTCAAAAAATAACTTTAGCTTATGTCCTGTCTTTAATAGTATTGATAGTGGTACGGCCAATTAAGTTTAAAAGTGGTATGCATTTAAAGAGTCCAACAGCCATATGAGCTTTTAAAATTTAAACTAGTGGCTCAAGTTCAACATATATCGATGTACAATGACTCACGCATCCACCTTTTTTAACAATCGATTGGTTTGCTTTAGAAATATAAGCAAAAAAATAATAGTTTAATTAGAATAAAAAAATATAAACGTTACATTATTAATTATAAAAATATCTATAAAACTTGCATTATAAATTATGATAATTAAAATAAAATATTTTATTTAGAGTTTAAATGGATAATTCAACATAGAATTAAGTTTTGAGTAGAATAAGCAAAAGACAAAAAGTGTGATAATAGACGAATTTTGCTTAACCAAATCTGGGCCAATCCATTGCTAATACTCTAATGAGTCATTCCATATTTTTACAATTCTATATTATATATTATTAGTCTCTTCCTACTGTCTTGATATATTATCTGTAGGGCGATACTTCATGTTCAACTCATGAGCATTAGAATATGAGTAGTGCTAATTACAACTATATTCATTTATAAAATATTTTATGATCAATATCCAAACCAATGATATATAAAATAAAATCAAGTTAGTATTTACATAAACTAAAAGTCTAAAATCACATCTTAACAAATAAAAATTAATAATTTAGGGGTTTCAAAACTTGATTTAGGGGTTTCATTCAAATTAGGATTTCAGATTAATTTAATTTAGGATCCCAATCCGAAACCCTAACCTCTAAATTGATTTAGGGGTTTCAATCGGGTATCAATGAAATTTACAAAAAAAAAAAAACAATCCAATGAAATCCGAAAAAATCCCAATCCGAAACAATCACACGAATCCACAGCACACAATTCACAAATCCCATCCTCCATCTCTGATTCAACCCCATCCTTCCTCCAATCTCCGATCAAAACTCAAAAAAAATAAAAATCAACGGAGAAAAAATAAAGAGGAGGAGAAAATTTACCGTGCATCCGGCGTCGTGTGTCGTGCGAGAGGGAGGGAGGAGGGAATACAGCGTGCGGCGGACGGACTGGTTGCGAGAGGGAGGAGGGAACACGGGGGCGTCGACGGGAGTGGGTTTCGTGCGAGTGCGAAGGCCGAAGGGGGACTCGGGAGGGGAGGGGAGGGGAGGGGAGGGGACCGGGGTTGGGGGGGTGGGATCGGGGGTGTTAGGGTTAAAGTGTTAAGCCGTTTTGTGGTAGACAAAACGGTGCCATTTCATTTAGTGGGTTAATAATTGTGGTGGACAAAACGGTGTCGTTTCATTTAGTGGGTTAAATTATTAACCCACTAAATGAAACGGCACCGTTTTGTCCACCACAAAATGGCATCGTTTCATTAATGGGTATCCGGTTATATTATATTATATATATATATATATATATATATATATATATAACCGGTGCGGGGTGGGGGAAAAACGGCCGAAGGGGGAACACGGCCCTAACCGGTGTAGACGCCTCGCCCCGCCCTATGCGAGGGGGGGGGGGCGAACGGGGCGGGGCTGCGGGTTTCGGGGCCCCGCTGCCCGCCCCTACTGCTATTTGCAAGCGGGTGGTCCTGCTTGTCTGGACGAGAGGGCAGATTAGCCCATAAGGGTGTACAAGAACAAACGGAACCGGCTGCTAAAGTTAGGAACTAGCTAGAATTGGTGGAGAACCGATCAGCTGGCAGTGAAAATACAAGAAATCGATATCGGCCGGTTCAATATCACATTTGCTTTATAATAAAAAAGACTTTACAATATGATGTATTGGACTATATTCAATTTGTGACTTTATTTGAATGAGATCTGTTTTGAAAGAAGAAGTGCTAGCTAGGTTCATAAAAGTGTATTACAAAAATAAAGTTGGTAAAATTTAATTATTTAATTTATATTTTATCCTGGCATAGCTTGGAGACCAAACCAAATATTACAAATTTATGGCGAGAACTTCCAAGCTAGACCCAATCTGAGGCTAAGGTGGGAATCCAATCATTGAAGTTCGCATCGGCAGCTTTCAGTCAATGAATGTTAGCAATTGGATAGATCATGAATATAACAGTAGCAACTGTAACAGGGGCTAAATATGCAACAGCAATCCAAGGGCGCATACCCAGACAGAAACTAAGTTCCCACTCCCGACACATGTAAGATCATTGGTATTTGTTAGAAATACTAGATCAAAATTCACAGCGAAAGCGATATTACCTCATTGGAAATATCTTGGATCTAGTGCGGTTGATCCATAGATTTTCCGGCATTGTTAATCGTTCGAAATAATCCCGTCGATGGTGGAATGTGCTACGTGATAATATACCAGAGCAACACCCATATATTCCACAGCCTAGATGCCGAGACTAGAGAGAACCCTTTTAGAGATAAAGAGAGGGCTTGTTGATTCAAGTGTCTCGTCCAAAATGGGGAAGGGTTATACATAGCCCTTCTAAGTGTAACCGGCGGCTGGCCATTAAGGGCCAACCATCAAGTCTCATGAAGTGGCTTTTAAGCCACTTCATAACCCCCAAGAGAAGGTGAAGAGGTATCCACTATGGATGCCCCTTTCTTACATCTCTCACTCGTACATAGTGGGCAAGACTCCAGGTCTGCATTTCTCAATATGTTCTCAATCTTGTTCTTATTGGCAAATAGGCCGTGCGACCATCGAGCACAGCTGTAAAAGAAAAATGGGAGCACTATACCAAATCTCTCTGAGAGAAGACCAGCATAACAACATCCCTAAAAGTGTCTTGTTATACCCCGACTCATTTAGTCACATCAAACTAAGCATCCCTAATCCCTCTCGAGTCCAAATGACTCAGAGTAATACTCAATCTCCATAAAACATAATATACTCACAGTTACATCGCAACTCCTAAGAAGCAACATAACTTGACGGCAGTGAGTACACACCATTATCGATGTGTTACCAAATAGTCTTCCCTTTGCCCTCATATCATTAGTTTCAGTTCAGTCGCTTTCTCAGCAATGTCTCTTTAGACCGCATCATTCATGGCCATAGATAACATGCCAAAGTAGCTGACACTAAAACATCAACCTTGTGACATAGTCAAAAGTCTCCTAAGGGCATAAATAAATTAAGGTAATCAATTATGACCTTCAGGACTCACCCAGTGAGGAAATAGGGATCAATTTACTCACCTTTACTGTTGGTCGCTAAAGCACATGTAATATGAAATACATGTTACGGTGGAATTCTCTTTTCAAAGGAAGAGCGTATATCTTATCTCAATACACCGTACAGATCTAAGTGTAGTTGCTATCTCAGCACCTAACCCGAGCCTCTCCATTTGCTCACTATCCAAAGCGCCAAAGAGGATCTTGCATCTGGCTAAACCACAGGCTACATGGATTGTGGGTAACCATATATGGTCCTTAGATCTCATCTTAGCTCCCACTAAGGCAACATATTTTATGTGTATTACAACTTATCTTTCTCTAAACAAGTTCCAAATGACACATTGTCTCATCTTTGCTCACTATCCCTTTATAGCGCCAAAGGCGATCGCTAGTGTGAGTGAGTCGATCTAAACCTGTTGACATATCTTTTTCACCATAACTACTAAAATTATGATGAATGTGTGTGCTTACAAAATAAAAATAAAAATGCTTCCAACCATGCCACATGATCCTAAAACACATCAATGTCACGTGCATGATGAGCAATACCATGATGGATGGAAATCACAAAAAAAAAAAAAAAAAAAATCAAATCACAACTCTCAAGTGAAGTTTTAGGACCATTTCTCTCCGTGCGCATTCTTATGTATAGTAACTTTCCAAAACATACACCTTCCAAGAGACTCTACTTTTATATAGAAAAGTCATTAACACAACCATGAAGTCAGCGAAGACTCATCGCGAATCTCCTTGAGGTCAAACTCACAATTTTAAATCTTTAGATTCTAGAAAGCAAATCCTACATGCGACTTTTAAGAATCTTTAATGTGATCTCAAATACTAAATTTGAGATTTCAAGGTTTCATATGAATATCTTGTACTCAACAAAAAGCATGTGAGATAACCATCATTTATTTTTCTTTTAAGGGTAAATCGATTAGGGCCTTTGCCCACAAAGACAATCACAATAGTCTAGTCATTACTTTTAACGACAATCGCATCACAAATTTACTTAATCAAGTAATCCATATTTACCCTCTAATAAGATCTCAACCTCTAACTCCCATGAGCAAACCATAATGGAAACACCAAATTGTATACAAGATAAAACTAGATTCTTTAGTATTTTTCATCTCATTAATTATCTATGGATTTTGAACTAGAGTTCCTAGAAATTGTTTTTCTCATACATAGTCTCACAAGACGTAAAGTCTTAACTACTTTTCACAAACCTACATCCATCACCTTATAGTATGGAAAATCTCTCATTAGGCGACAATTAATAATTTAAGACAACCAGATCATCATCTCTCTCATTAGAGACGTTTTTCTAAAAACCGTCAACAACTTTCAAAGAATCCCACTTTATTCAATAGGTCGTTAATAAAAACAATTAGGTATATTGGGTATATTTGAGTAGATGGTTCGTTTAGGCCACATGTAAACAATACTAGCAACATTCATTTGCTTTTTGTACCAAAACAGTACAAGTAACAATCATGCGCTCACAGTACTTGCACCTAAACATCACAAAAAACTTAATCATCTAATTCTCCTACGAGAATCAACTATTTGACTATTTCAGGAAAAACTTCAATAAATGTGTGATCAATGGTTATCTAAAGGCAACTCGATTAGTGCCAAAAGACGGATCTATACCTCTATCAACTCCACTTTTTCTTTGTCAAACCGATCAACAACCTCGGGTTGGATCATATAAGTAAAGTGAATCACATATTCTATGTTGATGTTCCTACTATGTGAATTCTATAACTTTAGTGGAGCCATATTACAAATATTCTCTTCTAGTCTCTAAACGACGAGATAATATTGATATATTGCTTCTACACTATTTATGAGGATCTTTACATTCTATAAATTTTAGGAGTCACTATCACTAATGGTACACCTTAACTCAAAGATATACTCCCACTAGTTGTTGAATTACTCCCACTATCTTCGGCAATCTTTTTCTAAAAAAATTTTAATTTAAGGTACCAGGTAATGTGGAATGGAACATAATGAAAAGTCTTTCCAAAATACAAGTATTTAAAAAAAACACACACACACACACAATAGCCCACTCTCACCGAAAATATGGGTAATTTTCTCGACTCAACCAAAAATGATCAAGCTTAAGTCCTCTAGATAGAATTCACATTTGCACAAAGTAGTCACTCAAGCCAGCTCAATGGCGAATAAACTTGATTTGAGGATAACAAGTCAAAACTTAAGGCCACAACTGTTTTTGTTCCATAATTCATTTAGAACTCCATTCTCATCAAGTCATTAAATTGCGAGATAATTGTTCTAATCATATAACTCATACGATTTCAATTTTGAAAAAAAAAATTAACCGAAAATATATTTTTCTTTAAAAAAAAAAGAATTGTATTTATATGATGAAACAATATTTTTATTCCATGTCCTTATTGTACATCTATAGGAACTTCTATATAGAAAAAGTTCATGTTTGCCTTTTCTGTTTGACTCTTCTAACTAAAGGAGAGGGTTCTCATTAGCGAGAAAATCTTAAATTTTTTAACCTTCACACCCATGCTCCTATGCCTCCACGGCATATTTTAGTATATAGTTTTCCCACCTGAGAAATAATATCACCGAGTCAATGAGTGACCATCTGACTTCTAAACCTCTAGGAATTCTCACTAACACCACTACTTTTAAAAAGTCTCAAATCAAATTAGGTCTAGACTTCTCTAATATTGCATCAAAAGCGCTAACAAAAACATCTCTTTGAGCAACAAATGCAGTATGTGAATTTTTAGCTGCTAACTAGCGATATATCCTCATTTCTCGCTTACTCAATATTTTCATATTCTCCAATCCACTACAGGAGAGAAAAGAAAACTTTGCAAAAAATTATCTTAGCCTAAAACCTATCTTGCATCAATGCAACCACGAGCAAGATTTTTTATACTTAATTAAGTCATACCTAATTATTCAGACTGCCACAATTACCATGCAAACCTCCAAGGTGCTTGGTATTACTCTCAGTGGGTGCTCCTAATCATATTTATGCAAGAACCTACTTGTTCTCACTAGAGATAAATAAAATTTGAGCAATATTACCAATGCTAATACCACATGGAGGTGTACTGATAAAACCTTTAAAATGAATGTGCCGATCAAGAATGTTCTCAACACTCTTGCATACTCAAATTTTAATGTTTTTACTCGCCAGACATACTAGCAAGTTTTAGAGAGTATGTTCTTATACATGAGTTAATTTGAGTTGTTTCAAGATTATAATGCTCAACCTCAAATAATGCGCAAATAAGAGCAATTAATCTTTGCGTTACCTTAAATAATGCGCAACTTCTATTATTACCCATAAGATTCTCAAAGGCAAAATAGTGGTTTAGCTCTATATGACAGTTGATCCCATCAACATCTATAAAAAATTGTAGTGTAGTCCCACGCATACTTCCAATTTTACTCTAGATCTTTAAGAGGTTTTTACATTAATAACGATAATCCAAGACTATTTAACCATGTTAATAATCTTAATTGTTTCCAGCTATTGCTCATGGAAGAGATTAATAAGACACTTAAGTCACATACATAATCTCGATACTTTCATCTCGGTTATCTCAAAGTTACTAACATATGCGCATCTAATTGCACACACATTTAGAAATTTACTGCGTTAATCTAAATCAAAACAAAAATAATTAATACAAGTCGTAAGATTGAAAATTCGTTATGCTTCCTAAACATCTCTTGCGCTCAATGTCTAATTATTAATTTCTAACTTAATTTTTGCGCAAATTTATATCGTATAAGAGATTAATTCCAAATAAATTTCAACCATACTCCCACTAGGATAAGCAATCTACTGAGTTAGTCACATGCAAAAATAATTTCTTCCTAAATCGAAGAAAACAGTTTAAACCAGTCATAAGCATGTACTAATAAAACTCAGGCTACTTAATCCTCTATTTTATCACATTTTAAAAAAATAATGACTATCTCTTAAATGTGATAAAACAAACTCATGCAATTACATGTAAACACAATACATGTACAAGAAATTCATCACATTTCACCAAATAATTATTATTCATAAAAAAATAATAATCTAGGCAATTTATAACGTAAAATAAAATGCCTAACAAACATTTCATAATATCATGGCATATATGAATTCAATAACCATAATAACATGCAAAAATATTTCAGTGAAATATTTTATGCCACAATAACATGCTGAATAAATAAATAAAGTTAGCAAACTTACCAACACTAAGCTCTAGCCCAATTGTTGAGCTCATTGTCCTTTGTGTATGAGGTCTTGGCTTCAAATCACCACCCAAATATATTTTTTTTTTTTGAAAAAAAAAAAAACAGCCATGGGCTGCACCCTCTCGGACTCCCAGCTCTTTTTTTTTCATTAAAAAAGACTGGGCTACAATTAACGAATAGCCCATCTCGTTTTACAGCCACAGCTTAAAAATAAGTTTTCAACATGATTTAAAACAAATCAAGATGGGTCAGATTTAAAATAAAATAATAAAAAAAAAACAAACAAACTTTAAGGCCAAGTCCATTTCATTAGGGAAAAAAACAATTCGGCCCAAGCTAAAATTTTAAACACATTATTTTCGGCCCATCTGAATTTTAAGCCCAAACCAGTTTTAAATCCAGACCAAAAACCATTTCAATAGCCCAAAAGAGATTTTAAGCCCATATGTTTTTAAACATCATCTTCTTCCTCATAAGTAGGGCAACATCGCATAACACAAATGTTCTTTTTTTCTTTTTCTTTTTTCATCTGCCGCCACCTTCATCTTCTTCCTCCAGCAACCTGTCAAAAAAAATATATCTTCCTTATTCTTGCAGTTGCTGCCGCCACCATTCAAGGTCCCCTACAGCTCACCATCCGGAGCACCATGCTCACTGTAGCGGCCTGAGTACCTTCAAGCTGGGCTCCTCGTGCGCTGCACCTGGTGCGCTCTGCAGTCTGCACCATGTGCGCGACGCAGCTGCTGCTGGTGTGCGAAGCACCTGGTGCGAGCCGCAACAGGTGCGCTGCAGCACCTCTTGCGCAGCCGCACCAGGTGCGCTGCTGCACCTCAGCGGCTTCTCCGTGGGGAGCAGTGGTGCGCGCAGCACCTCTGTGCTGCGCAGGTGGTGCGCGCAGCACCCCTGCACTGGGAGGGTGGAGCGCGCGGCACCAGTGCGCTTCGCAGCACCACCTGCGCACACTGCAGTGCGCAGGTGGTGCGCAGGTGGTGAACGCAGCACCACGCTTCCGACTGCACCACAGGGTGCTCGCAGCACCATGGCGGTGCGTCCTCTCTCCGCTTCTTACTGGTCCGCGCTGCACCTCGTGCAGGTGGGTTGTCTGGGACAGCCATGCAAGCTTGCACCGACCATCAGCCATCAACGCACATCACGCCTGCAGAAACTTGGACAGCACAGCGTTGTGGTGGTGGACTCAGCACCTGGCAGCACCCAAACGGTGCGCGACGTTACACCTAGATCGCGTGGATCTTGCTGTCGCGCAGCACCTTCTGGTGTTGCTCATCGCGCAGCACAACTTGCGGCGTTTTGTGTGGCTTGTGCTGCTCGTAGCGAGCGGCATGGAAAGTGAGATCTCACTGTGCCCATCTGGGCAGCGTGCATCGGTGCGCATTGTCCCATGAACCAGTACGAACCACCTCTCATGGTGGTATGGTCAGAATCACTTCATGCACTCGGGAAAAAAATTTTCAACATGCAGTGCATTTCAAACAGATTTTATCAAACAAACAATGCCAGCAAAATTTAAATCGGGAACAACCGATCTTGCTCTGAAACTAATGTTACAAATATTAGATCAAAGTACATGACGGAAGCAATATTACTTCTTTAAAAATATCTTGGATTTAGTGTGGTTGTTTCATAGATTTTCGGACGTCGTTAATCATTCAAAATCATCTTGTCGATAGTGGAATGTGCTATGTGATAATATACCAAAGCAATATCCACATATTCTACAGCCTAGATCCCGAGATTAGAGAGAAGCTTTTTAGAGAGAAAGAGAGGGCTCGTTGATTCCAATGTCTCATCCAAAATGGGGAAGGGCTATACATAGTTCTTCTAAGTGTAACCTCCGGCTGGCCATTAAGGGTCAGCCATCAAGTCTCATGAAGTGGCTTTTAAGCCACTTCATAACCCCCAAGAGAAGGTGAAGAGGTACCCACTATGGGTGCCCCTTTGTTACAGTATTGGTTTGGCTAAATTCATCTTTAAATTTGGTTAGTACCAACACTTTTTTACATTTACCTATTTCATCTAAATTCAATCCCTACATTGAATTAGCAATTCATTTTCTATATAATAATATAATATTATTAAATTAATAATTTTTTTATTTAATTTATTTTATCACATTTTGTAATTCTACCAATTAAGTGTTAATAATAATTATATTATAATTAAATTAATATTAAAAAAGTATAATTAAATGTTAATAATAATTATATTCTAATTAAATTAATATTAGAAAAGTTTTATTAAATGTTGATAATAATTATATTCTAATTAAATTAATATTAAAAAAGTATTGTTAAAAGTTAATAGTAATTATATTCTTATTAAACTAACATTAAAAAATTATTATTAAATGTTAATAGTAATTACATTCTAATTAAATTAATATTTAGAAAAGTATTATTAAATGTGAATAATAATTATATTCTAATTAAATTAATATTTAAAAAAGTATTATTAAATGTGAATAATAATTATATTCTAATTAAATTAATATTAAAAAAGTATTATTAAATGTTAATAATAATTATATTCTAATTATATTAATATTAAAAAATTATTATTAAATGTGAATAATAATAATTATTATATTCTAATTAAATTAATATTACAAAAAAGTATTATTAAATGTTAATAGTAATTATATTCTAATTAAATTAATATTAAAAAAAGTATTGTTAAATGTTAATAATAATTATACTATATTCAATTAATATTATTAAATGTTAATAATAATTATATTCTTAATGTTAAAGGTTAATTATATTCTGATTAATTTAATTTATTTGTTTAGAATGAAAAATTAATATTTTAATATTTGATGAATGAATAGTGGTCTTTTATTTTTAACCAACCACTATAATAAAAGTCTAAATTATTTTAAATTTATCCAATTCAATATGAAAGATTTTTGAGCCACATTATATAAAATTTGGCCAAGCAAAGCCAATGAGATGCCCTAACAAGCTACACCAAGTAAGAAATATAGAACAATTAATTCATATAGACCGCCATTGTATTTGCAGGTTTTCTTAAGGATATTGATGATAAATGCATATATATACTCAAGGTACGTACAAACTGATAGTTATAATTTGCCATCATTGATAAATGCATGCTAGCTACTACTCACATCATAATAAATGCATACAATAAAAGTTGGCAGTGATGGATATCTGTATTTGAAATTGGAAACAAAACTAGTTAATGAAATTAATGCCTTTTTCTTTGAACTGCATGCATTGTCATGTCCTTAATTCATGTCCTCTATTCACACATGATACACACACATGAAATTTATATCGCACTCAGATTCATCCACCATTCATCAATTTCTGCAATTGGTAGGGTCATGACGTGGTAGAGATTCTTTAATCATGCGGGTAGAGAGGATAATATTCTAATTTTATTTATATATCTTCATTTGTTGGGAAAGAATGTTGTGATCGATCTGTTGTGATAAGGATATAGTCTGGACATTCATGCTGTGTTTTAAACTTTGTATCACCGTTATCAGCTAGCTAATTCGTGCGCAGGCATCGGCAAGATATCTCCTGCAATCACTACAACAAATATGGCTTTTAGTGACAGATTATAAATAGTGACGGTTTCCAAACTGTGACTAAAACGTATTTACTGTGACGGTTTGTGAGAACTGTCACTAAATGTTGGGCAAGAATTTCAAAACGTTCGGACGTTTCCCATAATACGTTCGAACGTCACAGTAACGTTCGAATGTTATGTATATTTACGTGCGAACGTAAAAAAATTAACGCGAACGTTCGAACGTTTTAACTATTTACGTGCGAACGTGAATATATTAGCGCCAATGTTCGAACGTTAATGTGATAAAGTTCGAACGTTATATGTAAAATTACATAAATTAACCATAATATATATTTTTTTTAATAGTAAGGTTGAGTAACGTTATATTAAAAAAAAATTAAGAGTAGAAATTAAGCTACACAATACATACATTAAATATTTGTGTCCATTACATATGTCGAAAATAAAAAACGTTCGAATGATAAATTTTTACAAATCACTTTCAGAACTGCTGGTTTACAAAAGATCGAAACTCCTCAGTCAATGTCTCAACCTTATTGTTTAGCACATCTACATGATGTGCAAGATGTGTGACAGCCTGATCTATATGTGCAATCTGTCTATCGATCTGTCGGTCTATATGCGCCTTCATATCTGTCATCATTGTATCAACCCAAGCAGATCGCACATTCCCAGGAGATGTAACTCCCGGCTGCTGACTAGTACTCGCCGACGGGCGAGCAACATCGGCCCCAGACTCAGTCGGGGGAACAAGATCTGGCGTAGGACCAGACTGACGCCGAGCTGAGCCTCTCTCCTGTCCAATGCTCCGGCGGTGTGTGGTTATGTCGATAGGGCTCATCTGGTTTATCACCATCTCCTCCGCCTGGAGTGGCACTCCTCGGGCTAGTAATAAGCGGCTGATGATGACTCCGTACGGGAGATTATCCGTGGTAACGATGCTGGCCTCGTAACGGATCCGCTCAAATATAACAAGGGGCAAGTCAATGGACTCACCACGTGCCAAGCCAATCAGGAACTGTGCACGAGCCCGACTGAATGTGCTCTTATGTGCCACCGGGTCTACATTTGTTGCAACAAAAATGTGCAACATGCGAAAGAAAGGCAGCAGCTGATTCTGGCTGAAGGAGTTCGGCCTATCGAGCTTTGTGCGGTCCGTGCCAGTGAGGATGTAGAAATCCTGGTCCCGCTCATCGTCACCAACCTCAGCAGCAATAGGATCGCCCTCGGGTCGATCTTCTTCATGACTGGGCATAAACTCAACAGGGCCCGAAGATGAAGCAGAAGCAGCTGGATCTGCCTCGAATATGCCCGGGGAAAATGCAGCTGCTATGTCATCAGCCTGAGCAGCTGTCGACTCAGGTAGCATACGCGGAATCTGGAGCAAGTCGGCGAGAACATCCGCCGAGAACTGAAACTGTACACCGCGTACACTGAGAGTATGGGATGATGCATCGTTAGGCATGGTGGCCATCCCAATGTAAAACTCTCGAACCATTGTGGGGTAAATCTTTCCCCTCAATGTGCATATGGGGCCCCAGCCTCTGGTGACGAAGACGTCTCTCAGCGTCTTTCGCTCCCAGCTGAGCTCATCAAACTCATTAATGAGGATTTCTCATTCCCCCATAACAGTTCGTGCCCCCAGTCGAGCGATGTCCGGATTGCCTCCATCCCTCCCTCGCTTCCTTGTCGTCATATACTGAGCCATATCCTGAAAATAAAAAAAAATATATAAGTTATAACATTTTAAAAAAATGATTATAATCACAGATACATACGTATTATGACATATATGGATTATACTAAAAATTAAAATATCATCCTTATAAATTTACATAATTTTGCGAGTAAAACTTTTAAAGAAACTCACTTTTTCAATATATAAAATAATAATACCTAAAAGAAACAATATAAAAAAATTTTATATTGTAAACGTTCGAACGTTAATACAATGTACGTTCGCACGTTAAAATACGTCCGAATATACAAAGATGAAACGTTCGGACGTTTTTATCGAACGTTTCATTCAAACGTTCGATAAAAACGTGCGAATAAGTTCATTACGTCCGAACGTATTACCTAAACGTTCGGACGTAATGAATTTGAATCGTCATACGTTAGGACGTTCTTACTAGCCGAAGAAGACCAACGGATTACGTTCGAACGTTTTATCCAACGTTACGTTAAAGCGTTGGATAAAAACGTTTGCACGTAAAACTAATACGTTCGCACGTAACAATATAACGTGCGAACGTATTGAATACAAAAGGTCACACGTTCGGACGTTGTGTCGTGACGTCCGAACGTTACGACACGGAATCGCTGAGTCGACTCAGCCATTACCGAAAGCTTCGAAACGCATGTTTCGAAGCCACAAACAACCAAAATATGAATTTCAAAAGATGGGAAATGTTTCTACGGTCCTATTCTATCATTTTACTGCGAATGGTGGCCGGAAATGCAAGTTTTATAACCGGGCTACGGTGGGTTTCGAATTTTTGAAACCCACCAATTAAAAGCAAGGAAATAGAAGAGGGAGAGGGCACATTACCTTTTAGTGACGGTTGCGGTGGCGGATGGCGACGGTTGCGGCGGCGTGCGTGGCGGAGAGGATGAGAGAGTTTGAGTTTCCGGACCGGTTTCGTACAAGTTATGGCCTGGAAACCATCGTGCCTGGCCTTATATACAGTTAACGTCCGAACGTTAATTAATTAACGTTCGGACGTTAACTCCACAGGCGAACGTTATGTATATCACGTTCGGACTTAAAATCATACGTGCGAACGTGATACTTTTACGTTCGGACGTTTTGTTAACATGCGAACGTAAATCTATTATGTTCGGACGTCAATCGAAACGTCCAAACGTTTTGGTTATAACATTCGAACGTTGTTACACTATATATTATATTATATATATTATATAATATATATAATGTAATATATATTATATTACCTATATATTACTATATAATATATAATATTATATATTATATAATGTATAATATTATATACGTATAATATACGTATATTATATACTATATAGTGTTATACTATATAGTATATAGTATATTACACTTATGTTCTATATAGTGTATACTATATAGTGTTATAGTGTATGTAGTTTTAATACGTATATAGTGTTATATACGTATTATTGAAACCGTTATTATATAGTATATATTATATAGCACTTTATAATGTTAATATATATAGTATATATTATATAGTAGTATTATATAGTTATTTATATATCCAATACTATAGTGTATATACTATAGTATCTATATAATAACTATAGTATATTATATAGTAATTATATAGTCTATAATATATATATAGTATATACATATAAAGTATATGTATAGTATACTAAGTATTACACTATATTTGTAGTATATATACTATATTATATACAAGTAGTATATATAACATAGTACTAGTACTATATTATATCTATAATATATTTACTATATAATATATTATACGATATTATATAGTTATTATATATAGATAACATACTATATAATACTTATACTATATTATAGACTATAATATAGATAATATAGTATATAATACTTATACTACATTATAGACTATAATATAGATAATATATTATATAATATTTATACTACATTAGTATATAACTATATTACTTTAATATAGTTATTAGATATACTATATTAAAGTATACTATACTAGGATAATATACAATTTTTCCAATATAATATATTATAATATACTTGTTATAACTATAATATATAATAAGTATATTATATATTATAGTTATAATATAATATATATTTTATATATATTATATTTATATAAAGTAATAATATATATATAGTACATTCTTATATAATATTTATGTTATATATTATATAATTGGTACAAATTATATATTAATTAATATTGTATAATTTATAATTTAATATATAAGTATATTATGAGGAATATACTAAATATATAATATGTAAATAATAATATTAACGTTCGAACTTAAATTCTGACGTTCGGACGTTATAATAAATTCGGAGGAAAATTTCCCGCTTAAACCAAATTTGCACAGTACGTTCTAACGTACTATTTTAACGTTCGAACGTTACTGACGAATACGTTGGATGGACGTACATACGTGCGAACGTACTGTATAATTATTGGGCGGGATAATTTTACGTTCGAACGTTAATGAATAAACGTTCGCACGTAAAATGAAACGTTCGAACGTTTATTAATGAACGTCCGAACGTTAATTGCATAACAAGCAGAAAATAAAACTTTCACGCACGGGAAAGCAGATTCATTTCTGCTTTCCTCCGTGCGTGTTAGAGTGAGAGACAGAGAGAGTTTTAGAGAGACGGAATGCTAAAGGAAGTGGAAAGCAGTGGGGAGAGAGAGAGTTTTAGAGAGAGGAAGAGAAGAAGTGGAGGGTTATAGTGAGTATATGTTTGCAAAGGTATTTTTTTAAGCATTAAGGTAAATGGTTTTTCTCATTTTTTATTTGTAATATACATGATAATTATCAATGTTTTATTTCATATATATTTAACTAACTAGTATTGTGTATTTTTTGAAGGATCATTTGTTGTGAATTGTTGAGAAGTTGTGATTTTTGAAGAAGAATTTATTTAAAGCACAAGGTATATATACTAAACTCTATTGTTATATTTTATTGTGGATATAAGTTGTGATTAAGTTTGTGTTGTTTGGATGAATTAAAAAGAAAAATTATTGTAATTGAATATGTTTATTCTTAATGTGATAATGTTTTAGTATAGTGTATGTTTTTGAATAATAATTATTTGTTAGTTTATGTGTCTATTTTAGTAATTTGTTGTTATAAAAGAATATATATAACAATTTATTTAATAAATAAATTGTTATATTATTTGTGTAAGAATAACAATTTTGGTATATAATTTATTGGATGATCATAATTATAAATTATAATATTACAATTATAACTATTATATATATAATTAGTTAAATAACTAATATAATAAATTATCACATGACCCTAAGTATCAATTATAAGGCATAACTATTTAGTAACTATATTAAAAAATCGTATTACTAAAATTATAATATAAATAAGTATTATAAAATAATAATACTTATTTATCTAATAGCTCAATAATCCTAAATATTTTATCTAATAATATATAGTATAGAGTATATTAGTATTAATCCATAATAATAATTATCATGTAATGTATAGTATAAAAAAATGATTAATAAGAAATAGATAAGTAATTATAATAATAGTTACTTATTTAATAACTATATTTTATTATAATAATTATAATAATTTTGGCAATAATAGTAATTATGTATATAATAACTGATATTGTTTAAGTGTTATCAATAATAATTTTGGCAATAATAGTAATAATTATATAATAAGTGTTATTAGTAAGTTATATTTGTAATTATAAGATATTTTATAGTAGTGTTATATATTATATAGCTGATAAATGACATATAATATAATAAATAAGGAATTATATAAGTCTACAAATAATTTCTAAGTGTTATCAATCATTAATAATATAAATATTATTAGTACATCGGTATAATTCAAACAATGTGCGCTAATTTATTGTTGACTTTTTTGTTAGATATTGTATAACATTGCATAAATAACCTTAGACCCGTTTGGGAATTAGTGTACATTTAGGTGTACATTAATTCCTGAATTGTCCAGTGTGGACAGTTTGAGATTATATTATCTGTATTGCACATAAACGTTATTCATACTTTGAACGTTTAGTATGAAATTTCGGTGTCTTCCTCATTTGTTCTTTGGGTATACTGTTCTTAGGGTCATAATCCCTATATGTGAACATGTATACTTGGAGAACTATGGGGAAGTGCTGCCGAAATTTTTACTAACATTCAAAGTAGTAGAGTGACGGGAATTGTGCAATATGGAGAATATAATCTCGAATGGGATAGGACCAACTACCTTGAGAAAGAGTACTTTGAACATGATGTATCATGACATGCATGTGTATTTAACTTTACCTTAATTACTAAAAAATTAGATGCTTTTAGAAATGGATAAAAGTTGGATGCGTCTACGCGATAGACTTGGAAAAGATTACATACCCTATGCGCGTGGAGTAAGGGCTTTCATTGATTTTGCAAAGGCGTCTGCTGATAGTCGTGGTTACATTAAATGTCCATGTCGAGGTTGTAAAAATTTGTGTGCGATCGGATTGGATGAAGCTGAAAGTCATATATTTGTGAATGGTATGGATTTGGGCTATACTCGATGGGTACTGCATGGTGAGCCGTATGCTGAATCAGCGGATGACTTATTCAGTCAGCGGGAAAATTTGCACAACGTGGATGATGATTATGAGCGAGATGAGATGGAGGAGATGTTGAGTGACATTGGAGCTGGGATGTTTATGGATGAGGTTGACGACAATGGCTCAAGTGGGCGACGGAATGATTCAGATAATTTTTCAGAAATGTGGGAAGATGCAAAGCATGAGCTTTATCCAGGTTGTACAAAACATTCTAAAATGTCGTTTATTGTGCGGTTGCTTCACATAAAATCATTGTGTGGAATGTCAACCAAAGCAATTAACATGGTATTAGACTTATTTAATGAAGTACTTCCCGAAGGATCTGCATTGCCGAAGAACTTTTATGAAGCGAAACAGTTGAGAAAGGGATTAGGATTTGAGTATAAGTCCATACATGCGTGCAAGAATGATTGTGTTTTATTTTGGAATGAGAACGAGGAGAAACAAGCATGTCCTGTATGCGGAGAGTCGAGGTGGAAGGATAAGAAAAGCATTCCGGTTAAAGTATTGCGATATTTCCCATTGAAACCCCGGTTGCAAAGATTATACATGTGTAAGAAAATAGCTCACGATATGAAGTGGCACAAAGAGAAAAGAGTTCAAAATGATGGATTTATGAGGCACCCTGCTGACTCACTTGCGTGGCAATCTTTCGATAATCAGTATCCAGAGTTTGGGATAGAAGCAAGGAACGTGCGTCTCGGACTCACAACTGATGGATTCAACCCTTTTGGAAATATGAGTACAAGTTATAGCACTTGGCCTGTAGTGTTGATTCCGTACAATCTTCCACCATGGAGATGCATGAAGGCGCCCAACTTTTTGTTAACTTTGCTTATCCCCGGCCCGAGATCACCTGGGAATGACATTGACGTATATTTGCAGCCGTTGATTGAAGAGTTGAAAGAGTTATGGGAAGCAGGCGTCAGAACTTATGATGCATCCACATCAACAACTTTTCAGATGCATGCTGCGGTAATGTGGACGATAAATGACTTTCCGGCATATGGAAATCTTTCTGGCTGGAGTACTAAAGGAAAGTTAGCGTGTCCGACGTGTAATAAAGAAACTACTAGTGAGTGGTTAAAATATTCTCAAAAGTTGTGTTTCATGGGTCATCGACGTTATCTACCAACTAATCATGCATGGAGAACAGAATCTGCTAAGTTTGATGGACGCGTAGAAGATAGAATTGCACCAAATGAGTTGTCTGGGGAAGAGATCCTGGAACAATTGGTACATGTGGCAGCGAACAATTTTGGCAAAGGTCGGGGAAAGAACAAGAGAAAACGAGGCGTAGCAGAATTGAATTGGACAAAGCGTAGTATTTTTTTTGAGTTGCCGTATTGGTCGTCCTGCATGTTGCGACATAGTTTGGATGTAATGCATATTGAGAAGAATATTTGTGATAATATACTGGGTACATTGATGAGCATCAATAAAAAGATGAAAGATACGATTAAGACAAGGAAAGATCTTGAGAGAATGGGAATTAAACATAATTTGCATTTACGAGTGGATGGTGAGAGGGTGGTCATGCCGCATGCATGTTTTACAATGACAAGGGAGGAGAGGATGGACTTCTGCAAATGGTTGCAAGGTGTGAAGTTGCCAGATGGTTATGCTTCAAATATCAGTAGATGCGTAAGTCATGATGACTGGAAAATTGGTGGATTGAAAAGTCATGACTGTCACGTATTTTTACAGAAGTTATTACCGGTGGGAATTCGTGGGAAGCTAACATCTCCTGTACGTGTTGCCATAACTGAACTGTGTATGTTTTTTAAGGATTTGTGTGCTCGGGTAGTGAAGCGAGATATGCTGCAGAAACTGGAAGAAGACATTGCTACTATACTATGTAAATTTGAGCAAATCTTTCCACCGTCATTTTTTGATGTCATGGTCCATTTAGCAATACATTTACCTCGGGAGATCATGTTGGGTGGACCAGTACAGTTCCGTTGGATGTATCCAGTTGAAAGATATTTAGGTCAACTGAAGCGCACTGTTGGGAATAAAGCCAGAGCTGAGGGTTCAATAGCAGAGGCCTATATACACGATGAATGGTTAACATTTTGCTCTTTATATCTTCGTGGTGTTGAGACACGATTTATTCGTCATGAACGAAATGCTGATCTTGCTGCTCCGCCTTCTCGTGAGCTATCAGTGTTTTCTCAGAATGTACGACCTTTGGGTGCACAAACGGGTTACGATTTACTTGATACAGAGTTGGGTAAAGTTCGGTGGTACGTACTAAATAATTGTCAGGAGATTGATCACTATCTCAGGTATGTCGTTGTATAAGGTTTAAATAATTCTAAAGATTATATACAACTTTAACTATTGTTATGTAAAATAATATGATAATATATACTATACAGTGAGCACATGGACAAACTTAAGATGGAAGGCGTCGAGGATATAGTGGCAAGACACGAGTCAGAATTTTCTAGATGGTTTGAACAACGTGTATGAACTAAACTCTATACTATATGTTACATGATGAAAGTTTTAACTCTAGCTAATATTTAATAAATGACATTATTTAAATTGTTAGATATTGGAACAACGTGCTCGTGATCCCGAATCAGTCTCTTTTGAATTGTATGCATTGGCCCGTGGTCCATCAAACAGAGCACTTCAATACACTGCATGCATAGTTCGAGGTTATAGATTCCATACTCTGGACCGTGAACGTAATAGAAAAACTCAAAACTGTGGTGTCTTGGTCGAGGGGAGTCATGGAACAGATGATATTGATTATTATGGTGTCATTCGTGATATTATCGGATTGAAATATCTGGGTGGGTCTATAACATATGTCTTCAAATGTGATTGGTGGGATCTAGGCGGTGGTCGGGATTCAATATATAGGGATAATCATTTTACGAGTGTCAATACTGCATCTAAATGGTACGAAGATGATCCATTCGTACTGGCTTGTCAAGCTACTCAAATCTATTACTTGATTGATCCAATGAAAAGTGCTGATGAAGATAGTGGAGAGATAACTTGGTGAGTTGTACAAAAATTTGTCCCTCGAAATATATATGAAGTAGGAACGAGTGCAGATTACTATAATAGTGGAGATGAAGATGACACTCTAAATGTAGAGGCCTACCAGGAAGATGGAGGAGGGGGTATTAACTTATTTGTTGACCTCGGTGCACTCGAGTTGCTCCCCTTATGTAGAGATGACGTCCCACTCATCCATCTCGACCCGTCTTCATTAAATTATCACTCAATTGAAGAAAGTGAGAAAAGTACAGAAGAAGAGTCAGAAGAAGAAGACGAACAAGAATCCGGGGGGGAAGTGGATAAGGATGACGAACAAGAGCTTGATGATGATGACGAAGATGTTATACAGAGACATTCTGAAACAAACATGGAAAATACATCCGAAGATGAAGACTAAAAGTACTAAAAAGTTTATTCATATACAGCCATTATAGAATTTTATAATAAATATAAATTTATTCTAATAATATTTTTTTCTTATATATAATCATTTCCAAGTATGCCGCCAAAAAGACAAAGGAGAAATGTGCCTCCTCCACCGAGTCCAAGTCCTGAACCCATTGAGGACTCCCCACCTGAGGAGTCTGTTCCCGAAGATGAAGTTAACATTACAGAGAACGATGCACAGTCGACACCTACCGGTAAGGAATGTTTACGTTAATACTATATATACTTGAAGATGTTTGTTTCAATAAATAATATATATAACCTTCAAAATTATACTATCATTTATTAGTTGATGAACAATTGGCTCGTCGCGGTCGTGGCTATACACGCGGCATCTCACTTGAGAAAAATCGAAGGCATGGTAAATTGAAAATCACAATTCCTGATAATTCCACTGGAGGAGTGAATGATAGTGCAGCAGCGCTTTCCTCCTATATTGGCACAGTAATTCGAGCTTACGCTCCATTTTATGTGCGCTCCTGGAGAGATGTGCCGAATGAGATTAAGGAACACATTCGGAGTCGTGTGCTGGTGAGTTTACTTATTATATCATTTTTTTCACCTACATTAGTTTATTATATTTTTAACGTTCCTAATTTATAATTAGGATGAATTTGACCTCGACTTTGGTCGTAGCGAGGATTTGAGAACTGTGAATGAGTTAATGGCTACACTATTCCGACGTCACAAGGGACGATGTCACGACCATTTCAAAAAATTTGAGACGTTTGAAGAGGCTGCACAGTCCCCTTTCCAGCAGATGAAATTAGATGACTGGATAAAGTGTTGTGATCTTTTTGCCTCTCCAGAATATCAGGTATTCTAGAATTATTTTCTATAATTATTTACATTTATATTTGTTGTTTATATTATATGTATGTACATATATTACAATTAACGGTGAGAATTATTTTTGTAGCACTTAAGTTCTACAAATGCAAATAATAGATCTGCTCTGACTATTCACCATCGTGCTGGTTCAAGATCATTCCATCGTCTTGCTGAAAAAATGGTAATTAATAAACGTAATAATTCATATTTTTTCTTATTATTCTTTTATATAAGTACTAATATTGTCTTTTTCAAATTGCTAATGTCATTTTCTTAGAAACGTGATGATCCTGAAAACTTTTCCCTCATTCATGTCTATGCTGCTGCTCACACTAATGAGCATAGTGAGTGGATGGATCCTGCAGCTGCAATTAATTATGTAAGCGGTGTTCCTTTTGTTGAATAAATTATGTAACATGTGATTAAATTATTTTTTATTTGTATTTCTTTTAATATGTTACTTATTGTGTGTTTTGATCTCTCAAACTGCAGGGAAAAATGATGGAGATGCAGTCAGCTTCTGGGGATTCCTCTCCTAGTGACTTGGACATTTTTTCACAGGTGCTTGGGCCCAACTCTAGTATGGCAAGAGGTTTGGGACGATCTTTCAAGCATTCCGGTTCATCTTCCTCAACCTCATCGACATCACAAATTAATAATCTTACCAAAGATTTAGAAGCTGCACGACGCGAGAATGAGTATATGAGGTCTAGACAGCAAGAGTTGGAGTCCCTCTTAGAGCGACAGTCTCATTTAGAGACGCGTTTGCAGGACCAACAAAGAGAACATGAGGAAAGAATCCGTAGTGAGGTCCAAGAGCAAGTGCAGCGGGAGATGATGCTGCAAATGGACCGTGTTATGTCATTGCAACAGAATCGTGCTGGGCGAGGAAAGAAAAAGAAATGAATCTTATTTCTGTATTACGTTTTTTACATCTAATTTGAAAACAGTTTCAAACAATATTGGTTGTGAAATATGTACTGTAATGTGAAACAATTGGTTTGTTTATTAAGTGGATGAGTTTAGCATTTCTGATATGTACGTTCGAATGTAAAAAAAATACGTTTCAACAGTATTAAACGTTCAAAAATACGTTCGAACGTAACCTTACAAAATAGTAACAAAACATTCGAACGTTTAACCCAATTTAAAAAAGCGTTCGAATGTCAAAAAAGTTTAACGTTACAAACATCCGAACGTACTATTTACGTTCGAACTCTACTCACTTAACATTCGAATTAACGTCCGAACGTCATGATACAAACGTTCGGACATTATTTCATTTTCGTTGGATTTGAGATTCGAACGTAACGTTCGCACGTATAAACGTTCGAACGTTTACATTATACGTCCGAACTATAATCAATTAACGTTAGCTTTTCTCGTTCGGATGTCAGCTCCTCCTTTTTACGTTCGAACGTATAATTTTAAGTTCGAACGTTATATTCTGTGACGGATTCTAACCGTCACAGAAAATCATACGTTCGAACGTTATTTCAAACGGCACATCTCCAACCGTCACTAAAAATATTTTTAGTGACGCTTGTACAGTAAACTGTCACCAAATGTAATCCGTGACGCACATTACGTGACAGTTGTTGTGACGGTCAGAAACCGTCACTAAATATATTTCGTGACGTTTTTTGCATTTCTTGTGACAGTTTCATCTGTCATTAAAACCTATTTTTGTTGTAGTGAATGCAGAATTGCGGCATGCGAAGGTGTTGTGTACGTGTATCTAGTTGGATATTTATGAATTAATGGGAAAGACTCTTGAGTAGGGAAGCCTAATATTCTAATTTTGTTTATATATCTGCATTTGTAGTACTTTACGTTTGAACATATTAACTTTATGTTATATATATTGTGCCTCCGGCCTGTCCAAAAATTCACACAAGACAATATTTAAGTGGTTCAACAAATTGCTTACGTCTACTGGAGCCTCTTTTATAGAATTTGTACAAGATTTATAAAAAACTCTACAAATTTCTATCTCTCTCACGTCCCTCTTTCTCTTTGTTTTTCTTTCTCTCCCACTACCACACTCTGCACAATTAAGCTCTCCTATTTATAGGAGAGCAGACCTCTACGTGCAACAATCTGCTGCATGATATTAGGGGAGGTGCCTAATAAAACAAAGCACCAAACGGTGCCTAATAAACTAAGAGAGAAAACAGTGCATGTGCAACCCTTCATATTTGGGTTGATTCAACAATCACCCCATTCACCCAAGTATGCCATACTAGACTGCTTGCAAACTGATTCATTCTTCAAATGAATGCACCTCTTTTTTTGACATGAGAGACTTCGATCTGCTGTCGAATATGCTCCAATGCACCCGAGTGTGCTCAGCAGTGTATAATACTGATCAAGTCCAAACAGTGTTGGAACTTGATTCCCGTGACGACCTTCGTCAACATATCTGCTGGATTATCTTCAGTGCCAATCTTCTGAAGTTTGATGTCATCTTCTTCTAATATTTCACGTACAAAGTGAAATCGGACATCTATGTGTTTTGTTCGAGAGTGATATACTTGATTCTTGGCCAAATGAATTGCACTCTGACTGTCACAGTAAATGGTAACCTCTTGCTACTTAAAGCCCAAATCTGTTACCAATCCCTGTAACCAAATGGCTTCTTTCATGACTTCTGTTACAACCATGTATTCAACCTCAGTAAATAATAATGCAATTGTCGACTGCAAAATTGATCGCCAACTAACTGGTCCTCCAGCCATAGTGAACACATATCCAGTTGTCGATTTGCGTTTGTCAAGATCACCTGCATCGTCTGAGTCAACATATCCAGTTACTAGACTATCTTCACTCTTTTTGAACTTTAAACCAACATCTACGGTCCCCGTAATATACCGTAGAATCCACTTAGCCGCATGCCAATGAACCTTTCCAGGATTATGCATATAGTGACTAACTAAGCTAACGGCCTGAGAGATATCAGGTCGTGTACACACCATGGCATACATTAAGTTTCCAACAACACTTGCATATGAGACATTCCTCATGTAGTCCCGCTCTTCATCGGTTTTAGGAGACTGCAATGCACTGAGCTTGAAATATGGGACCATAGGAGTACTCACCGGCTTCGTCTTCTAGTCGATGTTGAATGGTTGCAGTATTCTCTTCAGATACTACTTCTGAGTAAGGTGAACTGTACCTTTCACCCTATCTTTGCTGATCTCTATCCCCAGTATTCTTCGTGCTTCTCTCAGATCTTTCATTTCAAACTCATTACTTAACTGAGTTTTTAAGTGATCTATCTCTCTCTTGCTTTTACATTGAATTAACATATCATCTACATATAAAAGCAAATAAATGAAAGATCCATTTGCAAGTTTTCTGAAATATACGCAATGATCATATTGGCAACGAGTGTATTTCAGATCCATCATAAAGCGGTCAAACCGCTTATACCATTGCCTAAGTGACTGCTTCAAGCCATAAAGAGACTTCTTCAGACTGCATACCCAATTCTCTTTGCCAACTTCTTTGAATCCTTCTGGTTGAGACAGATAAATCTCCTCTTCCAGATCACCATGTAAGAAAGCTGTCTTTATATTAAGCTGTGCTAACTCAAGATCGGATTGTGCAACCAAAGCTAGCAATATCCGAATGGATGAATGCTTCACAACAGGAGAGAATACTTCACTGTAGTCAATTCCCTCTATCTGAGTGTAGCCCTTGGCTACTAACCTAGCTTTGTATCGCACTCCATTTTTAGCAGCTTGATCATCTTTCTGATTGAAGATCCACTTACAGCCAATTATCTTCTTTCCTTTTGGAAGCGGCACAAGCTCCTAAGTCTGGTTCTGGTGAAGAGACTACATCTCTTCATTCATCGCCTTTGTCCATTCAACTTGTTCACTGGACTGTATGGCTTCTCTGTAAGTGGTTGGGATCTCACCCCCTTCAGTTGGTAATGCATATGTCACATAGTCTGCAAAATGTATCGGTACACATTTCTCTCGTCTTGGTCTGTTGGTTGCTATTGATTCAGGTTGTATTGGAGGTATTGTGACTGGACTATCAACCTCATCTTGTCCGTGCTCTCCATTTGTTTCTCCTGAATCCTTT
The DNA here is from genome assembly GCF_018687715.1 of Carya illinoinensis. Taxonomy (NCBI): domain Eukaryota; kingdom Viridiplantae; phylum Streptophyta; class Magnoliopsida; order Fagales; family Juglandaceae; genus Carya; species Carya illinoinensis. The sequence goes on from NC_056757.1 coordinate 2,093,016, forward strand.
CGAGTGGAAAACTCCACCTTTTGCAAATCACCAAGTGTTTCAATCATGGTTACCTTCACTGGAATCTTTATGCTTATGTGACTTAAGCATCTCAGATTCGTTGAATGTTACATCTCTACTGATGAAGATCACTGGAATTATTAGCAGCTTGATCATCTTTCTGATTGAAGATCCACTTACAGCCAATTATCTTCTTTCCTTTTGGAAGCGGCACAAGCTCCCAAGTCTGGTTCTGGTGAAGAGACTACATCTCTTCATTCATCGCCTTTGTCCATTCAACTTGTTCACTGGACTGTATGGCTTCTCTGTAAGTGGTTGGGATCTCACCCCCTTCAGTTGGTAATGCATATGTCACATAGTCTGCAAAACGTATCGGTACACATTTCTCTCGTCTTGGTCTATTGGTTGCTATTGATTCAGGTTGTATTGGAGGTATTGTGACTGGACTATCAACCTCATCTTGTCCGTGCTCTCCATTTGTTTCTCCTGAATCCTTTCGAGTGGAAAACTCCACCGTTTGCAAATCACCAAGTGTTTCAATCATGGCTGCCTTCACTGGAATCTTTATGCTTATGTGACTTAAGCATCTCAGATTCGTTGAATGTTACATCTCTACTGATGATCATCTTTTTGGACTCTGTGCACCAGAGTCTATACCCTTTTACACTGGTACTAAAGCCCAAGAATTTTGCTTTCTTGGCTCTAGGATCAAGCTTACTTTCTTTAGCATGATAGTAAGCAAGACATCCGAAAACGTGTAAAGAGTTATAATCAGTAGCATGTGTACCTCTCCACATTTCAGTGGGTGTCTTCCCGTCATTAGCAGCTGCGGGTAGTCGGTTGATAAGGTGGCAGACATATGTCACAGCTTCAGCCTAAAATTTCTTACTGAATCCAGCATTCAGCAATATACATCGCACTTTCTCTAATAAAGTACGATTCATTCATTCTGCCACACTGTTCTGCTGTAGTGTACCTCGTGCTGTGAAGTGTCTGACAATTCCCTCTCTCCGGCATACTTCCATGAAGGGATCTGAAGTGTATTCACCTCTATTATCAGATCTGAGCCGCTTGATCTTTCTGTTGGTCTGAGTCTCAACCATTTTCTTCCAATCAATGAAGATTTTCAGCACTTCATCTTTATTCTTCATCGTATACACCCACACACGACGAGAATAATCATCAACAAAAGTTACAAACCAATGCTTACCTCCCAAAGATGCATTTTGGGTAGGTCCCCAAACATCGGAGTGCACATAGTCAAGTATTCCCTGTGTATTGTGTACTGCGGTTCCAAACTTGATCCGCCTCTGCTTCCCCAATACACAGTACTCACAGAAAGACAGTTTACCAGTCTTGGCACCTTTGAGTAAGCATTGCTTCACCAGTGTTTGCAAAACTTTTTCTCCTGCGTGTCCTATACGCATATGCCAAAGACTGGTGGTGTCGGCATCAGTCTCATCTAGTTTCTCACAGCCTGTGGAAGCTCTTCCATCAACAGTACTTCCTTGCAAGAAGTACAAGTTTCCTCGCCTCAAGCCCTTCATTGCCACCTGAACTCCCATTAGTACTTTGAGAGTTCCGTCTTCAATGGCGATTCTGAATCCCTTTGAATCCAAAGATCCCAGTGAGATGAGATTCTTCCGCAAGTCCAGAACGTGCCGAACTTCTGTAGTCTTGACGTTGCCATCGTACAACTTTAACCGAATGCTACCCATTCCCTGAGTCTTACAGGCACTGTCATTGCCCATAAGTACTGCTCCACCCTCAATCTTTGTGAAGTCACTAAACCAGTCCCGATTGGGACACATGTGATAGGTACATCCAGAATCCATAATCCATTCATTGGAATGACAAATGGATGATGAACTTATCAAGGAAAAATTCGAATCATCATCTCTGTCCACAACATTGGATGTAGAGGGTTGATTCTGCTGTTGTCCCTTTCGGTTGGGACAATCCTTCCTCCAGTGTCCTTTATTGTGACAAAAGGAACACTCATTTCTTGCGAGTTTTCTGCCAACTGATGAACCACGTGGTGTGGCTCGGGTTTTCGATTGAAAACCATTCTTCTTTCTGGAATACCTTGATTGTGGTCTCCCTCTTGTTGTTAGAGCTTCACTTGATGTATCTTGTTGTACCTGCTTATCCTTTTTTCGGTACTCATTGCTAATTAAAGAACTAGATATATCTTCAAAACTAATCTTTTCCTTCCCATACAATAGAGTAGTAATTAAATGCTCAGATGTATCAGGCAAAGAATTTAATAAAAGTAAAGCTTTATCTTCATCTTGGATTTCAACATCCAAATTTAACAAATCAGCAAGAATTTGGTTGTAACTATTCAGATGTTCGTGCAAACGGCTCTCAATGCTCTTCTTCATGAACTTATCCTCTAATTTCTACCAAAGTACCCTAACATTTGTCTCTCTCATGACAAAATACTTCTGTTCTTTGGTAAGGCATAATCGGATTGTACTACAAGCTTGAGTATTAAGCTTCTTCCAATCCTGATCAGTCATATCATCTGGCTTTCCTCCCAACACAATATCCAACTCTTGTTGGATCAAAACGTCCATGACTTCACACTGCCACATGTCGAAGTTGCTTGTTCCATCGAATTTTTCAACTTCAAACTTGGCATTTGACATAGTGGACCGACGCCCGGAGCTACTGGCATGTTTAGAGCTCCTATCTCTTCCTGATTATTCCCGTGGGGAGCGTCTCTGACACGCGTCTTCCTCCTTTGGAGTGCGTGGGGGAGAGTGGGCGCGTGTGGTCAAGTCGTCTTCAACCTCCGATGCGTGTGGGGGCGTGTGAGTTGCAGCAGATGCACGCGCCGATCTTCTAGGGGCGCGTGTAGGCTCTTCCGACCTCCATTTTCTATTTCGTTTGCAGCAACGGATTCGCCTCAATGCGAGGAACACCCTGGAGTTGTCAAAAATTGATTTTGACCAACTTGAATTTTCAGACAGCTTGAACTAGAGCTCTGATACCAATTGTTATGCCTCCGGCCTGTCCAAAATTCACACAAGACAATATTTAAGTGGTTTAGCAAATTGCCTACGTCCACTGGAGTCTCTTTTTATAGAATTTGTACAAGATTTACAAAAAACTCTACAAATTTCTATCTCTCTCACGTCCCTCTTTCTCTCTGTTTTTCTTTCTCTCCCACTACCACTGTGATGACCCGCTTTTGAGTGTATTTTCGCTGAAATAATTGTTTTTATTTTAATTAATATATCAGTTATTTTATTTTAATTTATTTACGTTTTAAAATTGGTTTTTGATTTAATTTAATTTATTTGATGTTGTGTTTTATTTCTTTAAGTTGTTTTGTGGTTTTAATCTTTTTCGGCGGTTTGTTTCGTTTTCCCGGAGTGAGGATTGGACCTCATCTCTTTTCACATCTTTTTCCTTTTTTCTCTTTTTCATTTTTCTTTTTCCCTTCTTTTCTTTTTTCCTTTCTTTTTCTTTTTCTTCTTTTTCTTTTTTTTCTTTCTTTCTTTCTCTCTCCCCGATCCGAACCCCCCCGTGCTCTCTCTCTCTCCTCCCTCTCCCTCACGCCGGTGTCACCTTCTCCAGCCCCTACCGCCGCCGTCCGGCCACCGTTCGGCCTCCCACCTGTCCCATTCTCTTCCTCTCCCTCCGGTGCACCACCCCTCCAAAACCCACCCCCAACCGGCCGGCCGTTTGGCCGGAAAAGCTCCAAGAAGGGCGCACGAATTTTGCTCCGATCCGCCGCCGTCGCTCTACCTCCGGCCACCATTTCTTCACCACTTCATCACCGACTTCTTGCCGTCCTAACCCACCCATTTCCGGCCTCCAACGACCACCGGAACAGCTCCTCGTTAGGTGTCACATGCGTGGTGGTACTCTACGGTGTGACACTGGAGCCAGGGTGTGCGGATGACCCCTAGGGGAGGTCATGGTGCATACGGTTAAAATTGGAAAATGGTTTATGAGGCCAAATGGGACTTTTGGCGTGGGCCAGATGGACTTCTGGCGAGATATTGGGCCGGATGGACTTCTGGCGAGGTATTGGGCCAAATGGACTTTTGGCGGCCAAATGTGACTTTTGGCGTGTTTTCGGAAAGGATGTGTTTTTGGGCCAAAGGGGTTTTTGGCGTGTGTGGAAAACTTGTGTTTTTGGGCTTTGGGCATTGGGCATGGTTCATGCATATTGTTTGAGTTTTATGTGTTTTTATCTGGTAGCATTTGGGTTTTACTTACCTGCGGTACCATTCGTGGTTCCGTAGCTTTTGGTGCAGAGTTAGAGGACGATGAGGAGGAGGCTGAGCCCGAGGATGCGGCTCCGCCGGGTTGCTGATGCTATCTTTTTTTTATTTGTTAAAACTGTATTTGTGTTTTGTAATATTTTATCTATGTACGTTTTAAACAGCTTATATTACGTTAAGAAAAATTCTGGTACTTAGTTATGACTTTCATTATCCGCTGCGTGTTTCTCTGTACACATCTGTTGCCTTGCACACACTCGGCACCCATCGATGGGATGGTGACCCGGGTTGTCACCATCCGGACGTCTCAATTTCCCCGTGTTCGGGCGTGGGGATTTGGGGGCGTCACAACCACACTCTGCACAATTAAGCTCTCCTATTTATAGGAGAGCAGACCTCTTTGTGCAGCAATCTGCTGCATGATATTAGGGGAGGTGCCTAATAAAACAAAGCACCAAACGGTACCTAATAAACCAAGAGAGAAAACGGTGCATGTGCAGCCCTTCATACTTGGGTTGATTCAACAATATAAAATATAGTTAGTTTGAACTTAACTTTAATAATAAGATTCGAGTGTTGTTTTAGGGACGATATCCAGCTTCCGTCACGCGGTAGTACTTACGTATGTTGGCAGTGAATAGGAACCTATGTGGGGAATCCATTTCTGTCTCTTTCAAAAATAAAAATAAATAAATAAAAAAGATTAGATTTGGAATTTTGCTACATACAATTAAAGTCACGTACTAATCTGCGTATCAATACTAATTCTTTTATACTTAAAATTTAAATTAGCATTATTTTTAATAAAATTTATTTTTTGATCAATCACAACAAATTTATAATGTACATATTAGTGATGATTCCGGTGATCCAAATCATAGATTCTAAATATATATATATATATATATAATTTTTTTAAAAAAATATGTGAACTTTACACATTCTAATATTATAAATACCATTTCAAAACTATAAATAGGCATAGAAGCCCCAGTCGCCCCCATATCTCTCTCTCTTCGGAGAGGTAGAAAAATCTTCCATCTTGCACAGATCGCCCATGGAGTCCTCTAGCCTGTACAACCGGGTGGTCTAATCTTCGAAAGGGGAGTAGTCTTTGGTGCGTTTATTTTGCCTTGTTTTATGATTTCGGTTTCATCATTTTGTTTTGCCAGTCCAGAGCCTCCCAAGTGTTAGCTTGTCCTTCAACTTGGTCACTATTCGATTCAATTTTTGACTTTCGGTTCCACTTTGATTTTTGCTCTCTCTCTTCCACTTTAATTCGTTCTGTATAGCTTTCTCTTTTTTATTTTTTATTTCTAAAAAATGGCTTAGTAGATTTCATAAAAAAATGGCTTAATTTGAACTTGTACTTCTCAGGTTTTGGTATTGCGAGTTTGAAGAAGTTCCTTATGGGTTGATCAACTTTTCAGGGCTCAATTTCTTCATCTGGAAAATGACTTTCACTGTGCTTAAATAAGTTATAACCAAGATGAGGAGTTTGGTAATGAGATGCTTCAGTTTTCGCAAGTACGTACTTTAATGATTTTAGAAGCAAATAAATAATTTTCCAAGTGAAGTGTTGGTTTTTGTAAAAGTATTTCGATAGGTTCTTTATATATATATATATATATATATATATATATATATATATATCTGAAGGCATCATTAATACGCCATTTTAATTAATTATGAGCATATTTTATGGATTAAATATAGATCAATCCTTCTTTGAATTTTTAGATTTTTTTTTAAAGAAGTTGTTAAATAATCTAAACTCCATGGCAGACGAGATTTAATTTTATATCACCGATTATTAATTTAGCCAAGTTTGTGTCGTGATTGAAATCACTCTTAATTTATAAGAATATAAGAATGCTCAGCTCCATCTCTTAATAAAAACCTTTTCTGTACGTAGAGTTTAGAATTTATACAATGTCTTGAAAATACAATTTTATCATCTTATGTGGCATCAAATGATTACTAAATAATAAAAGATAGTAAATAATTTTCTACGCTTTTAATGACACATCGGACAGGATGATGTACTTATTGATGGTAATTAAAATAATAATGAATAGCACTTGTCATGTTCACTATATCTTCTATATATAAAAAGTGTGTATGAAACGAAAAATCTTGTTTTAACGGTTTTTCTTGTTTTTCCGTTAAAGTTAACACCGTTTGTTTTAACGGTTTGACACATAAAATGAAGACATAAATGTTGAGAGAGATAGCATTCAATGTTGTTATATGATTTATTAATCTCAATAATTATAATACTTAATAGTTTATATAATAAGTAATTAAATATTAGTTATTATATTTTTCTCTTTCTCCTTAACATATACACGTGTATTAGGTGCATAAAATGTGAATCCCTAAGTATAATATACCTGTATTATACGTTTCATTAACTTAGATTATTGAGTATTCCAAATTTAAAAATCTCATATAATATATAATATAAGTGTGTTTAATCAAAGTGTTTTTTTTCCCATGGTAGTAGGACGTAGCTTCCGCTAAGTCATATTCCACACGTGGGCTTACTATGATAGGCACGTGACAAAGGCTGTGATCCTTGAGCTAATCAAGAAAGAGTAAATTCGGCCAACAATTTTAAAATATATTTTATGATTTATATATATGCTATATATAGAAAATATTATACCACAAATTTTATAAAAAGATTACGTTTTAACTTTATGTTGTTCCTGATCGACTCAACCAACAGCAAAATAAGAATTTCAATGTTGTCTCTATTGATTGTCTACAGGATGGCATAAATTGATGAATTATAATACAAACATCAAACGACACATATTTTGAACTATCGTTTGTGTTAGACTTTTATTAATTTTTTTGTATACATTTTTGTTAAAATTATAGATGTTATAAACATGTATTGGATTATATGATACTTTGAACTAATTTTTTATTTTCTCCAATATGCCTTAAATTATTAAGTGACATCAATAATTTTTATAAAATATATATTATTTTTTACAAATAATCATTTCATAAAATTAGACAAACGTGCTTTACACATTACTCCCACCTAGTATATATATATATATATGTATGTATAAATGCTGTATATATAATAATTGTTAACTCTAATTTTTGTTTGGTGTGTGTGTGTATATATATATATATTGTGCAGATCAGGGACGAGGATATTGAGAGGCAAGGTCCCAAGAATGACGGCATCAATGGTTCAGAACAGGAGATTAAAATAATAGAAATGGCAACTAGGTTGATGGTCAACCCAGATGATCTGATGGTCAAAATTCCTTCAATAACGAGGTTGATCAATTGGAATGTGATCCTTTTAGTGGTGTGCGTTGTTGCAGTAGCAGTGGATCCTTTGTTCCTGTATCTTTCCGTGATCAACTAGGCTACCAAATGCATTACTATAGATAACATCTTACTAGTCATTGCTATTTGTGTGAGATTCTTCCTGGATTTGGTTGCTTGTTGGGATTTTCTTGCTGGGCCAATTGCAAGTGGTTATTACAATTGGGTAAACCGCATAAATAACACTCTCAGCATTCTTCCAGTAGCCCAGGTAACAAATTTTTCTGCTTTCAATTTGTACTTATAATTTTTATTGATATAAATAAAAGAAATTAAAATATAAATAAAATAATAGTAATAATATATAAATATATATACACTAGATATACAATTTTAAATTTGAATATAAAAACTAAAAACTTATGAAAGATATATTTAAAAAGACAAAAACTAATAAAAAAATATTAGAAAATCCAAAGTACAAAAAAATTGAACTTTTCACAACTGATCAAATTTAAAATATAAACTAAAAATAAAAAATAAAAATTGAAGGAGAGGAGGGGGCAGACTGGGGCCGCCAATGCCAGCATGTAAAGGGGCATGTTTTAACTAGGCCCTGCCAACCCCATCCCAAGTTGGGGGACTCATATTTTTGTTAGCATCGGCCTGGCTAGTGCAACTGCAAGCATATATATCTTGTATTATCGTAATGAATAGAGTTTTGTTTCCAATTGAGTTGGAGGAACTTCATCAAATTAAAAAATGTGCTTATAACTTCGTATCTGCCCAAGTGATACATATCAATATTGTAAATAGGTTGAAAGAAAAACTTATTTCATTAATAATCCTTGGGTTGAATACTTCGATTGTTAGCTACTAGATCTTATATACCTAAGTTTTGATTTTTATGAACACAACAGGTGCTAGTGCCGAGAATTTCTAAAATGAGCCGTTCAAAACTCCGGATTATAAGGAAATTCCTTAATGCAGTTGTTTTTTTCCAATATTTTCCTAGAATTTTCCATATCTATAGATTGTGGAAAATAGTCAAGACTACCATCCTACCAAAAAGAAGTACAGGTTTAATTATGGTGATGAAAGCTGGATTGAATCTCTATCTGTATCTGGTTGCTAGTCATGTAAGGTCATCATTATCATCAGTTCCTCCATACCGCGCGATCCATACATGTGTGTGTGTATATATATACACATATATGTACACATCTCATTATCTATAATTGTCTACTGCTTTATAATCAATTACACTAATCAGTAACTAAGAGATCGATGAAATATTGGTATATGTCTGTGATCAGGTACTGGGTGCTCTTTGGTACTTCTTCTCCATCGAACGAGAGACCACGTGCTGGCAGTTGGCCTGCGAGAATGATATTGGATGTAGCAAGAGTGCTTCTTAACTGTGGTGATGGTTTTGGAAATCACACGTTTTTAAATGATTATTGCTCTTTAGAAAAACCAAATACCACTCTCTTTGATTTTGGAGTTACCAAGAAGCTCGTCAATCTGGTATACTGGTGCCCATGGATTTTCTCCGAAAGACCATGTATTGTTTTTGGTGGGGCCTTCGAAACTTGAGGTTCGTGCATGTTACACTTTTTTTTTTCAAGATATTTCAAATTTTGTTTTTATGATATTTCTCATCTGATCAAGAACCTGCATGCGCATGTGGCATATGCATATTTTTTCTTTACTTATTTCAATTTGAAATCGAATGAAAGTGATATTTTGATTTAAAAATTGTAGTATAAATGTCCAAGTTGTCAAAGTATTAATTCAGATATATACCACAATATTAATTTCAGCAAATTAAATATAATAATTTGAAGGTACAAAGAGTCAAAGACATTAATTGTTATTCTTAAAATTCCTAGCTAGCTAGTCGGTAATTTCCATTGCCATACTTTCTTGTGCTTAGTCTATTCATTCATGTTGATCGGCAAGAACAGGGCCAACGTCTGTTTTCTTCTTAATTGGTTGTCATTGATCTACAGTAGAGGGTCCATTTGATACCTCGATTTAACTATGAATTATAATGATAGGCATAGCCCTAACTAGAGGCTAAAGGCCTATGAAGGCTTGATATTCCGTTGTCTAATAGAGCGGATAAGCACTAATGTGGCGAGTAGATGATTCTTATTATTTAGGAGTAAGATGAATGGTTAAGTATCATATGAAAGTAATCCAGGGATGATTATGATCTGATATTGTCCTATACCTATATATATGTATCAGGTAACCCTAAAACACTTCTAAGGAGATACTTGAGTTAATATACACTACTATTTACTGACTTAAACATTAGAGTGGTTGTAGGTGTCACCCTTGACTTGCAAGTAAGTGATTACGTTCAGTGGTGGGACACGTCCTTTACAGTGGCGTCGTCTATAAGATCTTGTTTTCTTTTATTTCAGTTTATCATCAAACGCCAACGTGATTCTCACATGCTGACCATGACTTGTTCTCTAACAACCGTGAATCAGAAATACTACCTACGGCCATGGAAGCAAGACTAGCGGCAACAGAAGAAAAGTTGAAGTTGGCATTAGATGCCATGGATAATCTAAGAAAAGAGAATGAAGACTGAAAGCGATGGAACTTGGAGCTCAACGACACAGTTGTGCCCACCCACAATGAATAGGGTAAGAGGGAGGCACATTACAATGGGGGACTAACCTAGGAGGATGTAGAGAAAAAGAAGATGCACGACAAGTTATGAAGTCTCGCTGGAAAACATGAAGAGAGGGCAAAGAAGATGGAAGGATCTTCCTCAGTAGAGTACTTACTGAACCAGATTGATATGTCATATAGTGAAAAGGTTATGACCATGCCTCTCCCACCAAAATTTAAAGTATCGCAATTAGAGATGTACGACTGGTCTAAGGACCCAGTGGACCATTTGGATAATTTCAAGGTTCACATCAAGCTCCACGGCTTCCTTGAAGAAATCGTCTGTCGAGCTTTCCCCCTAACTCTGAAGGTAATGGCGAGAGGAGAGTCCAGAACCCTCAAACCAAGGTCCCTTGACGGAGAGGGCGGCATCACAGCCTTGGTTAAAAACAGGCATCCCTTGACATGGAACCGATTGGGTGTCATAAAAAAATGATCTATATGGATCGGAGTTAACAAGTATTTAGTCCAAAGTTCATCTAGATGGCCCTCTGCCTAAAGGTGAACCGTTTCTGTTCAGGCCAATTCATGGACTGATAGGGGTTCCATCCCTGCTAGCAAACCATTTTCTTCATGGATTTTCCCCCAATTAGCCCTAATGGAGAAATCGCACTGGGAAGTCTCAGAAACTGGAAAATCCTAACCCATATTAGAAATAAAGAAAAATTTCCCTATCCAATTTTTGGCATTTGAATGGTGGGACTCAAATCGGGCCAGCGTCTGTCCTTTGTCTTTCTTCTAGAAACTCAAAGTGTTGCCCTTAGCGGCTGGGCGTAAGTGGTAAAAGGCCAAAAATTTCAGAGCAGTAAGGTCGGGGTACTCTTCACCAAGGGGCTCTAGGGCCAAACGAAACACAATACATGCACAAAGAAAGGCCTCAATGCAAAGGGATGAAGTTGGGCAGAAGCAAGGTGGAGGAGATCCAGAATATCGTGAAAGGGGCGACAAAAAGGAAACCTCAACCCATGAGTTAGTAAGGAAACAGTTAGGGCAACCTTACTGCTAAAACCCTCTTCGTCTATACATCCTCGAGAGGGAATCTCCAAGAGTGCCGTGTCTGGAATGTGCTAGTCTTCCTGCAAATTCTTTAGGTCCTGAGACTTGAGAGAAGAACGCCACCCAAACCCCTCGTAGATTGGGACGTCTAGTACATGGGAAGATTGTAGGTTAGTAAGATAGGCAGAAATACTGTGTTCAACCATGAAAAATTGAAATGAAGAACGGGATGAAAAATGAAGAAGTTGCAAAAAACTGCAAGGGAAAACAAGAAACTACAAGAAATCGTAAGAGAGAGAAGCAGTAAGAAAGAGGAAGCTAGAAAGAGGAAGTAAATGAAAAGAAAGATGGGGAAGGCTGTAGTATGCAAACCGAGTAAGGAATATGAGGGGACATCTGTTGTAGCATCATAACCTGACAACAAGACGCAACAGGATGGGAACAGTTGCACGTTACCCAGTAACTGCCACAACGTCAGGAGCAATCAAACCTTCTCTTCTTGATTCTTGAAAGTTGGAAATGGCAGGATAAAATGCCTAATGGGCTAGTGGGGTGGCCCATCAATTTGGCAAGCAAGATGGCCCATCAATTTCAGCATGAGGAACAGAGGGTAATTAGAAAGCGTGAAAAATCCAATCTGAGTCACTTACGGCACGAAAGGTAAATTTACATCTTAGGGACAAGTCAACCCAGTAGTAAGGCTAGATTCACTGAAATAGAGAATTCCCCACACCTACGAGTGAAGAGAATTAACGGGGCAATTGGAGGGTCCATTTGGTGCCTTGGCCCAACTATGAATTATAGTGATAGGCATGGCCAAAACTAGAGGCTAAAGGCCCATGCGGGCTTGATATTCTAGTATCTAATGAAGTGGATAAGCACTAATGTGGGGAGCAGATTATTCCTATTATTTAGGAGTAAGATGATCAACTAAGTATCATATGAAAGTAATCCAATGATGATGATGGTCCGATACTTTCCTACACCTATATATATATATGGGTACCCAGGTAACTCTAAAACACTTATGAGGAGATACTTGAGTTAATATACACTACTCTTTACAGACTTAAGCATTGGAAAGGTTGCAGGTGTATAATGCTGTCACCTCTTAACTTGCAGGTAAGTGATTACGTTCCGTGGTGGGACATGTCCTTTACATACAACAACGTCATATCAAATTTATTTGGATTATTTTACTATCTGAAGAAAAGATTGAAAGAAATAAGAGAATATTATTATATTATAATTGTTAATTATCATAAAATTAATATAATTTTTGTTATTACTATTATTATTATTATAGAAATATTGCATGAGTTACAAACATATCTCACAAAAGAAAGAGAATAAAGTCAAACAAATTTGGAGGCAAATAGATAAAAAAACAAACAAACAAACAAATCGAGAATCAGTTTATTTCCTATAGAATGTTAAATTATGAAAGAAAAATGTTTTCACCCATGCACATCTCTTATCTCAAATATCCATGCATGCAGTCATGCATGTACATAAATATACGGCTTTTTGTTGTTTAGATGATGGTTCGTTGTTTATCATTATGTGTTCCATGTATGCAGGTATCGTGGGCTTATTATATATTTTAGATCACTTTAGATTTTGCTTGTTTATTTTGAGCATTTTATATATATTAATATTTTCTGATATTTATAATTCATGCATGACCATTCCAAATCTGGCAGTTCATTTGGTCAAAACCTTGAAACAAGTTCTGATTATTGGGAAAACTGGTTCACAGTTTTAATCTCAATCTATGGCCTACTTCTGTTTTTATACTTCATATGAAATTTGCAGGTTGGTGCTGATAATCATCTTTTTCCCTTTTTTAAAGTAGGGCTCTTATTATTTCCATAATTATGTGTGTGTATATATTTAATTAAGTGCTGACCGTATCAGCTCAAACGTTTTTAAGAAAGTGGTGGTTTAACATATATGTTTAGAGGTCCTTATAAATTTGAGAGAAATCCTACGGGCCGGTCCGTCCAAGGATCCTCAAATAACAGCCAGCGAATTATTGACTGACACCTAGAGTCTCCACAACAATTCGTGTGAACCAGCATCACATGGAAAATCATTTCCTTGTAAAATCACACTGAGATGGACCCTCCTCTTTGCATCCCCCCATTTGCGACACAGCCCCTTTCCCTGTCGCAGCTCGCAGCCACTTCCCCTTTGCAGCTCGCAGCCACTTCCCCATCGCAGCTCTCAATAAGGTACATAGTCAACTGGTCTGTATCCAAATTCAAAGTAAATGTGGCACCTTAAATCAGAAAATTTCTTAAAGCTTCCCAGCTATCTCTAGCACCAATACTCAGTTTTCTCCATCTTTTTGGAGTTATTCCTCAGATAAAACCCTTTTGATTTTCACAGGCAAGTTAAGAAAAGAATTTCATAAATCCTATCTCTTTTATTTTTTGACAAGTAAAATTCAAAACTCATTTTCAATGTTTTCATGACCCTTTTCATAAATCATACATCTGCAGCTCTTTGGCGAGGAAAAAAAAATCCGCAAGTGAGCCTAGCACATCAATTAGATATGTTTTAGGAAACGTTTTGGAAAGGAAGGCAACAAAAACCAGGAAACCAATTACATACTGCTCAATTTTCATAGTATCCAAACTAGATTCCTCAAAAAGCACTCGAAAACCCAAATTGAATCAATCACCTAATCCAAGGGAACAGTCAATTACACCCAAAACTAAAAAATACTAACAAAAAATCTACAATTATTCAAAACCCACGAATTCACAGACAAGAATTATGAATTCGGAACTAAAGCAGCAATCATCTTTGATTCTCCACTACTAATAACATATTTTCCAATCTTTAGGTATACCCAGAAGTTAAAAGAAAGAATATCCTTAATTACCTTAATTATACGACAAATAATATGAACTCTGACCCTACCAAGTAGTACTCTCAAGCTGGTCCTTGAGCACTATTTTTTAAATTTATTCTCCAAAACTCGTTCTTTTACGGTTGTAAATTTCTCAAACGACTAAAACTAGTGAGTGAGATCGTGCTCTTCCCGACTCAGATTCTTCCTCCTATATTCACTAGTTACGGAGAGATTTGTGGAAGTAGAAGATAAAAGGGATAAGCTTTTTATGTGAGTTTTCTTATACTAGTCACTACATAACCGCAATTAGTTATTGTTGAACTGTGGTGGGCAATGGACCAGTGGCAGTGGAACTGCGTTTGCGTGGTGGGCGACTTAACTCGTGGGCTAAAATTGGGAGAAATCGGCCTTTGCGAAATCGGCCAAGGAGGGCAACGGATACCCGGCGGACTGGTGGTGGTGAACTGGTGGCGGTGGATGTTGGTGGTGGAGGTCTGTTTGGCATTGGTTCTGGAACTGGAAGTTGTCTGGAGGCACAAGTTATTCCAAAGAGAAATCAGTCTCTCAAGCATTGCTATCCCATGCGCATGAGTGTAGTGTGAGTTTAGTGATTTTGCTGAGGTGGCAACTTCTAATTGGAGGGCTGTTATTCATGGAAAATCAGACCGACCGCTTAGCAGCGGAACTGTTTGAATTATCATCCTCATTTAATCGAGTATTTTCTATTAGGTGATCTACTTATAAAAAGAGTTGCATGGCTCGCATGTCATGAAGGTATAAATTAAATGATTAAATTCCCATATATCTTTGGGATAAATGGTTTGACAAAGTAAGTGTCAAGTGAGGATGGTTGATTGATCTATGATATATATTTTTATTAATTATATAATTTGTATGTTTGTATAAAGCTAGGTTGGGAGATTCTTTCCAATCCAATTAGGAGGAAAATCGATCTATTACTAATCTTACAACATAATTTTCCTCTAAACTATATTGGAAGAAGAGTTATGCTACACAGAAGTCATACACCCGACACACTAGAGTTTTTTTAGTGTAGAATAAAAGAGGGTAAAATAGTAAAATCACATATTTAAGTAGCGTGATGAGTGTGGGGCTTATATTTAGAATTTTTCTTGGAAGAAATTTTCTCAAACCCATGATTTAAAAATATCATTTCATAGTCTTGCAAATTTGAATTTTAACCATTTTACCAAGTAATAAAATCTCTATCTTGGGTTGTTATTAATTAAAAGATGGCTAGTCATTAAAAGAATATTTTGGATATGTTATAATTACCAGATGTAATTTATGAGGAAACTGATCAACTTAATTGTGATGTAACCGGTGCACATGTAGTGGGAGGCATCTAGAGAATTGGAGGAGGCATCTAAAGAATTGGAGGAGATATCTAAGCAGCATGATGCGATACCATTGTCCCTGCTCTTGCCCATGCTAAGGAAAGTGAGTTTTGATCCCTCCGTCTTTTTATGCTTGACCAAAAAAATCATTCAAGTGAGATTAATATCAGTTTTTTTCTCGTTAAAAATGCTTCAAAATAAATGAATAAATACTAAGATTGATGTAGTGGTGTTTTATAATGATATTTATCTGACATTCATCCTCAATCGATTACAATAACTACTGTTATGTAATACTATAATTGATTTTTATTGAACTAGTTGACTTATATATAACCACTTAAATGTGCCAAATAATAAGTATGGTTGCTCAATTTTGCATGAACTCTATTTTAGCATTGACCTATTTGCTTTGAAAAGAGTTCTATGCACCAATTTCCATCTCGTAGAAGTTGGTATATATTATCTTACTAATTAATCTTGTCAATTGTTTGTGAACGTGCAGGTGCCAATATTCGAAAACGAAAGTGTAAATTTCTTGTATGAGATCAGTAAGCTTTCCAAGCAAGTGCAGTAAAATCAAAACAACTAAATTGTTCGAGAAGGAGAACCACTAGATATGATGATTTTCATGGTGAAAGGAATTATGTGGACATATACAAGTAATCTTGGAGATAAATCTGGTTGTCTTAAGAAAGGTGACCTCTTTGGAGACCATCTTGTAGAATGGCTGCTGGAATCTCCCGAACTATCCAACATTCCCTTATCACCATGTACTCTCAAATGTCATACAAAAGTTGAAGCTTTTTGTCTTATGGCTGGCGATCTCTAGGATATGATCATATCTCAATACAGGTGGAAATTTAGCAATGTCAAGAACATCGCCTGGGCTAGTCTGACTCGGAATAGCCAAAGCATTTTGCAGCTTCAACCATCCAAGCAACGTGATGCTACCACGCCATCTATCCCAAAACAAATACATACTTGAATGAGGTAAGCTGGCCACTACCGCCAGTAGCTCCCCAAGTAATTTAGATTAGAGTTTCACTTAATAATTAGTCTAGTATTATCAATGTTCTTGCTATTTAACGAAAGACAATATATAATTTTTTAAGTATATTATGTTAAGGATTAAATACTGTACTCATTTTTTAAGTCGTTAATCAAATTCTAGTCGATTGATTTCAATATTGAATGGTTATAAGAGTAGGAAACCACATAAAATGAATACTTGTCTAATAATAAATGAAAACACTAACATGGATGCACATTTTCAATTTGAAAAAGGAAAAAGTAGACTCGCATGCTCAAAAAGTAGTGCTAATATACATGTATTTTATATTTTGTTCATTATCCAATTATAATTGTTCTTTGTTCATATAGATGGAAGGATAGTTAATTAGTTTTAGTAGTTTTAATTTGAGTTTTGCTACATACAAATAAAGTCGCGTACTAATTTGCGTATTAATACTGATTCCTTCATATTCAAAATTTAAATTAATATTATTTTTAATAAATTCTACTTTTGAGTAATCACATTAGATTGATGCATATATTAGTACACAGTTATACTTGCAATTAGATTTTTCCTTTTAATTTTTGGTGCAAAGTATAAAATTCCTTATGGTCTAATTAAGGGTACTGCAAATTAATTATATACATTCTTTTGAAAATGTATACTGTTATTGTACTTTTTTTTTTTTTAGGAAAATGTTTATCCCACTAAGAGTGGGTATTGAAAAAGGATGCTGATCGTGTGTGTGCTTGTGTTTTTCTTTTTCTTTTTCTTACTTCATGATTAAAGAAGTATTTTCAATATGTTTGTGATTTTTGTTTTTTTTAATATTTAAGAGAAATTAAAAAAATGTTTAAAATAAATTTGCATGTTCGGTGCTTTTCTTGGTGGATCTAGCATGATTTTTTTTTTTCCTCAGATGTTTTGAGGTCTTTGTGACATGAGAATTAATTAGTACTGCTTCAATTAATAGAACCAAATAAAGCAGCCGCATCTTAAATATACAAAATGTACATGCGATAAAATACATACACATCCACTACAAGAGAATTGGTTTTTTTAGACAAAAATTTTTGTCTCAAAAAATCAGAATTTCGTCCCTAGAAGTTTTTGGAGATAAAAAATTTTTCTCTATTTTGTCTCAGAAAGACTTTCTCAGAAACTTTTCGGAGATAAAAATTGATTTTCATCTCTAAAAAATACTTTTAGAGAAAATTGGGCGAAACCAGTCGAAACCGTTCGAATGGTAATTTTTTTTTAGACAAAAAAATATCGTTTCAGAATCAAATTCGAATAAAAAAATTGTTGTTAGAACAATAGAAAATGTTAATTCTAACCAATAACCATCTTTGACCAAATCCATTTGAACAAGGAAAAATATAGTTACAAACACAATTATGCACTAATCTGTGCACCAATGTGATGTGATTGCTCAAAAAGTAGATTTTATTGAAAACAGTGTTAATTTAAATTTTAAGTATGAATAAATCAGTATTGGTACACAGATTAGTGCGCGACTGTGCTTGTATGTAGCAAAACTCTTTGAACAATACATTTTGAAGTGACTTTTGTTCGAAGAAAAATATTAACTGTTCAAACAGGCTATATTTAAAAAAATCTTCTGTTCAAACGAAAATTTGAAAAATAATGTTATTCGAATGAGTATTTAATTGTACGAATGAACGCACTGATTGTATTTTTCGATATGTTCGAATGAGTTTTTTTTATTGGAATGGATATGTTTTTGTTCGAATGTATGCATAAATGGTAATTTACCATTCGAACCTATTATTTAAAATTCAAACGATATTGATCAAACAAAATGAAATTTAATTAAAAAGAACATACTAATACAAATTGTAATTTATATACATCAATTGTTTAAATGTTTACAAACATCATAAATAAAGGCAATTAAAAAAAATTAAATGAACTATTATTGTGGTGGTAGTGGTGGCATAGGGTTTTGGGATGGAATTGTTCAAACATTTTTTTGTTATTTAATATTAGCTTCTCTTATAATCTTGCCTCTAAATATACTGCTTGATCTACTTGGGTCAGCAACTCTTTTTTCTTCGACCTCAATCATTCTATCTCAAGCGCAGCTTCCTCTAATTAGTCTGGTCGTCATTCGATCTGGCTTTAGAAGAGGATGACGATGTTGAGGATGGCTTCACACAACGTCCTGAGCCCTTCAAATATCCAGAACACAATCTAAGAATTTGATAAAAGATTTGAGCATCGCTGACAGATGATTCATCTGATGGATCTGCGGCAGTGTCTTTAAGAGATATCATCTTCTCCTACAAAAAGAAAAAAATTAAAATTAATATAGGTAACAAAAATATATTTAGACAATGGAATTATATAAACTTAAACTTACGTAATTTGCTTCTGCTTCAGGATTGCTCCAAACATCATCACGATTTTTATGTACCTTAGCATACAATTGAGTCAGATCATAATTAGCAGGACTTTCTTCTTGCTGCAAAATGAAAATTAATATCAGAATTAAAACCAGAAAAGTGTATATATTAATATTTAATGGAGACTAAAATAACTAACTATTTTTTTTTACAAGCGACGAAAAGATCGAGAACCCGTATGATGTTGTATCGCTAAATTTGATCTATTTGCTTTGTTCACCAAACTCCATTGCTAAAAAAAGGTATTATAATTTTATGTTTAATACATCTATCATATATTATTAAAAAAAGATAGCAGCGAAATTACCTGATAAGCAGAATCTTCAAACAGATCACAAACTTTCTCCCATTTATTTGGTGGCATTGTTTGGAATGTATTTTGACGCGCCTCTGTCGTAGTACTGAACTTCTTATAGTATGCATGACATGACCTTTGTAGCTCCAGAATGCATTCAACATCTATTTCTCAATCGTTAGTCGATCCTCTCGTCGGCCAAAATTTAGTTCAAACTCATCCTTCAAAAAATTAGAAGCAATTATTATAATTTCAAAAGTTATTTAAATAAAAATGTTCTCCAGAGCAACTTATTACCAGGCAACGAATTTTTATATGATCTTTCATATCTTGGAAAATTTTAGCCCAGGAGGATGTAGCCATCGGTGCATACGTGTGTGTAAGTGTACCAACGTAAGAAGCAAGCCAAGCTGCCAAATCCCCAGAGCCACTGGTGTGATCATCAGGTATATTAATTTTAATTTTACCCACTTTCCTTACTTTCTTTATGCAGACACCCATCGTAATATACAGTGATAAAATATCTTATTTTGGTTCTGGTGATGTTGGCCCACCATTGTTGGCAAGTGAATCACACGGGAAGTTAGTAAGTGATGGGGATGACTCACGTGTTCTTTTGCGTTTAGGAGGCATATATGTTTGAAATTATAATAAATTATTATTCGAACAAGATACATTTCATATTTTTATAAGAATTATACCTACACAAATATCTATTTGAAAATCATTCGGTATCAGTTTTGTTGGAGCAGTCGCTCTCATCCTCAGTAGACACTTCAGTTGATTCATGTTCTTCCGACATGTCACCTTCAATTACTTCGGGTTGAACATTTTCTCTGCGCAATGAGACCAAGTCATATTGGCTTAGATCAACAAATAGATTGATGTCTGATTCATTTTCTTAATATGCTTTTTCATGGTTTGAACTATCAACTTTTTCATATGGTTTGTCTGCCTTTGGAATATAATCATATACATTTTTTGGTGCAAACTTATCGACTACCCACCATGGAGTTTCGAATTCCGGATCATCTAAATAAAAAACTTGATTTGCTTGGCATGCGAGGATGAAAGGATCATCCTCATACCATTTGCAAGAGGTATTGACACTTACAAAATATTCATCCTTACGCACTCCCAACCTAGGATTTGAGACATCCCACCAATTACATTTAAATAACCAGACCATATATCCTCCCACATACTTTAACGCTATGATATCTTCCACAATTCCGTAAAAATCGATATTATCATCCCCATGGCTTCCTTTGACTACGATCCCACAATTTTGAGTTTTCCTATATCGTTCTCTGTCTGCTGTGTGAAATCTATATCCATGCACCAAACATCCTGAATATTGGACAGCCCGCTTAGACAGACCACATGCTAAAGTATATACTTCTGATGAGATTTCACCTAAATGTTCACTATATTTCTATGCAATCTACATAAATAAATTTTATTCTACTTATATCAATATTATATATAAATATGGTGACACCTACAAAATGTATAAAGTTCAAACTAATTGTGCATATTTATTTTTAGTAATACCGTATGTTCAAACCACGAGGCAAATTCTTCTTCGTGCATTTTTTCTACGTCAGTCACACCATTCGTGTGAAGTAGTTGTATATGTTCAGTACGTATATTAATGTGAGCTATTAATTTGTATTAATATATACTATATTATTATAAATGCACTTAAAAATACTATTAAATTAGATGATCATCACTAACCTCAAATAATGTTCAATCTCTTTATAGTTATTTAAGACACACCATCGAACTCTTTCAAACTCTTGCCCACATAGGTCATAGCCCCCTTGTGCACCTATGAGACGTATTTTTCGGAAAAACACGGTAAATGCTGACGAAACTCCCATTTCTCCACCTTCATAATTTCAATTCGGTCTCGTAAATCTAGTATCAACCCCACAAAAATACATTGAACAAAATGTATGCCACTTATTATGAATGTATAACTCTACGATCGATCCTTCCGGACGAGCCTTATTCCCTATAGATCGCTTAAGTTTTCCCAAAAACCGTTCAATAGGATACATCCATCTATACTGAACAGGGCTAGCAACTAAAGCCTCATGAGGTAGATGCACAGCCAAAAGAACCATTACATCAAAGAATAGAGGCAAGTACAAACTCTCCAACTTGCACAATATCAATGCAATGTCAACTTCCATTTTTAATAAGGCATCAACCTTCAGCGTTCTACTACAAATACTCCTGAAAAATCATCCTAATTCTGTGAAAGTTGTACGAGCATCTCGAGTAAGCTTTCTGCACACACCAACTGGCAACAATCGCTGCAGAAATATATGGCAGTCGTGACTTTTGAGACCAGTTATCTTCCAATCATGAGCTTGGACACATATTGACATGTTCGAAGCATAACCATTGGGTAATTTGATTATCATGAACCAGTCACAGAATTTCTTTCTCTCATCACTTGAAAGTGTATAACATCCAAGGGGCATATAAGTTGACGACCCAGTATCTTACAAATGCAACTCTGATCTTATCCCAACTCTTTCAAATCTTTACGAGAGTTGACTGTATCTTTTTTCTTCCCTTGTATTGACATCAAGGTACCCAAAATATTCTCACGTATATTTTTTTTCAATGTGCATTGCGTCTAGATTGTGATGCATTGTCAAGGTAGACCAGTATGGCAACTAAAAAAAAAAATACATTTTTTTTCCACTTCAATTCCACTGCTTGTCTTTTCCTCTTTCGACATCTGGCATTCTTTCCAAATCTGTTGTCTAGAAATCTTCCAATTGAGTGAGAATATCAAGACCAGAATACTCTTGCAGTGATGACCTACACTCAACCCTTCCATCAAACATTGCTCTATTTGAACGTCATCTATAATCATGAGGTAGATATCGACGGTGTCCCATGAAACATAATTTTCAGCCATTCGTTAACCACTGAGACTATGTATCTTTGTTACAAACAGGACAAGCCATTTTTCCTTTTGTGCTCCACCCAGACAAGTTCCTATATGTTAGGAAATCATTTATTGTCCAAAGTCCTACAGCATGCATCTTGAATTTACGCGACATGGCTATATCATATGTATTGACACACTACTCCCGCAACTCTTTCAACTCTGCTATCATTGGCGACAAATATATGTCTATTTCATTTCCTGGTAACCTTGGCCCTAGGATTAATAGAGTCATCATAAAATAAGAATTCTTCATACACTTCCATGGTGGCAAATTACAAGGCATTATTATGATAGATCAGGTGCTATGAGAAGTGCTCATGTTGCCAAATGGATTAAAACCATCAATTGCTAAACCAAGACATACATTGCGAGATTCTCTAGCAAATCATGGATACTCGTCATCAAATTTCTTCCATTGTAAGGAATCTGCAGGATGCGTGAGGAATTGATCATTTTGAACTCTCTCTGTGTGATGCCAAGTCATATTTGTCGCAAGTCATCCGAGAAGTAAACAATCTCTGAAGTCGAGGAATAAGTGGAAAATGTCTTAGCACTTTATAGGATACATTATGCTTATCTGATGTCCATCTTGACTCATGACACAACAGACATGAATCAAATTCTATATATTGCTTCCAGAAGAGAACACAATCATTCTTACATACGTGGATGATATTATAATCAAATCCTAAACCTCGCTTCAATTTCTTCGCTTCATAAAAATTTTGAAGTACTACGTTATCTTGTGGGAGAGCCTCTTTAAATAATTCAAGCAGCATATCGATGACCTTTGCAGAAATACAACAAATAGACTTAATATGGAGCAGCCTGACAGTGAATGATAACTTGCTATGACGGGTGCACCCTTCGTATAATTCTCATTGTGCATTCTCTCATAGTAATCCAAAGTCTTCATTTCCCTCAAATGATTGTGTAGATGTTCATTCTCCATCCCTGGCACCAAATATGCATGCGCCAAGATCCCCTAACATTTCAGTCATATCTTCTCCATTATCATAACTATCATAAAAAACATCATCATTTATGTCGTCCGTGTCGATCTCGTTACATTTATCCATTTGATTGAGATGACTGCCAAATCTAACTCTTTTAGGAAATAGCTCGCCATGTAAAATCAATGTGAATATTTTGGATCAATTCCATTTACAAATAAATGATCCTCCACAACCATCATATTATATAAACTAAGGTTTTTGCACTTCTTACATGGGCATCTTATAAATCATTGACTGTCAACACTCTCACAAGCAAATTCTAAGAAAGACTTCACCCCTTGTGCATATTGTTTATAGTCTCGACCAAATCTATCTCCCAACAACATCCAACTCTTATCCATCGATAAAAGATCCAATTCATGGGATAAACACTATCAATAAACTATTATAATAAACGTGTCACTTTACCATCTATTTTTAAAGTAGTTGGTCATATCCCATTCGAGAGACTATCATCTATATCGCATATATTCTCAGTCCAAAACTCGTATGTTAGTAAAAATTTCGATAGCATTTCCCTACAATTTTTCAAATATGCTAGTCACGGTAAGTCGTCGACCCTATTCATGGGCCGAGAAACTTACGAACTACATATTCGAAGAATGCAAGAAAATGCTAAACCAAAATTTTAATTGACTAACACAGGAGTTTTAACTGAATATATATGTCATATAGATGATAGAATCCCAAACTGTCTACTTTGGACAATTAAAGAGTTGTACCCAAACACTCTTTAAGAGAATATTTGGCCACAACTCTCGAACGGATCTAAAGTTTAATTGCATATAAAATAACTAGAAAATCCAAGCGCTCAGTAATAAACATAACAAGTATACATCACAAATACATTGCAAGATTACATTAGAAGTATACATGATGGGCCCTTAAATATTTTGAAGTACTTAAATAATTATTTACTTAAATATTTGTAATGTATACAATGAAGTATTAATCTATTTATTAGAGTACTTAAATATTTTTAAATATTTAATTATATATTTTATAATTATAATTTAAGTATTAATCTATTTAATTAGAGTACTTATATATTTTCAATAATTCATTATAATTATTTAATTAACTATTTTATAAGAATATTTAGAGTATTAATCTATTTAATTAGAGTACTTAAATATTTTCACTAATACATTAAACTTCTTTAATTAAATATTTTATAATTATATTTTAAGTATTAATCTATTACAATATAGTACTTAAATATTTACAATTATACATTATAATTACATTTTATAATTACATTATAACTATCATCTAATTGATACCGTTTCAACAAACACTCAAACTGTTTGAACGGAATTCTGGCCTCATTTGATTCCGTTCGAATTGAGTAAATTTAATTCGAACGGTATTCATAGTGTTCGAATGGGACAAAACCAGAAACCAGTCAATAAAAAGAGCAAAAAACTTAACCACAAAACACAATTTTCACATACATGATGGCATATTTTAATACAATACATTGGAAACTATATGATTATCCCTAAATATGATTATTAAATAACTTAGAAAATTATAAAAACTTACCTCTAATTTTTGCAATCCGATAAAAATATCAATCCACAATACCTATATATGGATAAAACACATTAAACCGTTGTTCTATTCCAACAAATAAATGCAACAAATATCAAGATACTTGTAAACGAAAATTGGAATAAAAAATAACAAAAACAAACATATTACCTCTTGTCCTTGTTTTTTCTCTCTCAAGAATCTCTTATGTCTCACTTCTTTGAAGCTCTCTCCCTCCACAACACTCTCTAAAAGCCTTTGCCACGCTCTCTCTCCCTCTCTCAAATTTCAATCCAAGTGAAAATGAAGTGAAATGATCGGGTTAATAATATGTGAATTTATGTGCGAATGGATTTTTTATGAGTTTGAATGCGAAAATAAAAAACTACGAATTTTTTCCGCAATATTTTCCCGTTCGAACTAATAATATTAGAGTTTGAATTTTTTAAAAAAAAAAGAATATTCCTTAGCATATACCGATAATTTGGCGCGAACTTTCCCTCCAAACAAGAAAACATTCATTCGAACAAACTTTATCTCTATTCGAACCATTTTATATTCGTTCGAACAGATAATTGTAGAAATATATAAATATACACCAAATATTATTATTAGTATATAATAAAATACAATACACTCTATAATACTAAGTGTCACTAATAGCATAATACTAAGTTTCTTATCAATCTATAATATTAAGTATTACTAATAGTATAATATTTTATTTAGTATCACTAATAGTGTTGCACTTATAATTAGCATCACTATAAGTATAATACTAAGTATCACTAATAGTATAATACTATTATAGTATAGATAGCATAAATATATGAAAACTAATAGTACTATAATACTTTCTAATATATTCTAAGTATTTGGTTTATTACTAATACACAAACTAAATATATTAGATATATGTATTTTATACTTATATTTAATGCAATATTTTACTATAGACTTAGTATATGACTTTATAATGCAATGCTTTACCTGAGACTATTTTATACTCATCTAATGCATAATATATATACTATTATATATATATATATATATATGTATATACTAGTTACTAACAATATATATAAGTAACTAATTAAATAATCTATACTATACAATATAGATAAGTAATATATATTATTTATATACTATATTATATATACTAGCCCAAAAATTGTTTATTAGTACTAATACTAGTATTAGTAATATAAAACGTATTGTTTTACCTCTTGTACTTATATATATATTATGAATTGTTACATAATTCATTCGAACTTATACCCTTTCAGTTCGAACTAATACCCTTTCCATTCGAACGAAATCACGTGATATAAGCTGCGATACAGTTTCTTCTCCATTCATTTTGTGCATCCTCTCATTCGAATCGTCTGATTGAATCCTTCACTATTTGCAGCCACAACGCCACCACCAACTCCGACCAAGTCCTCAAATCCCCTACAACAAGAGGTATGGGTTAAATGGGTTTTATTTTTATCGATTAAATCGTTGGTTTTGGGGGGTTCGGATTTTGAATCAATCCGACCCCATTTTGTTGTTTTGGGGCCAAATGACACAAAAGTAATCGGTAGAAATGATGGGCTATACTCCTCAATCATTTCTACCGATTAAAATCTTGGATTATTGTTAAAAATACTGTTTGTAGATTTGGGACTGAGTCGACTCAGCCATGTTTGTTTAGCTCAATCCCGTTTGAATGAGCATAAATTCCATTCGAATGAAATTCAAGTCCATTTGTATGGAATTTATTGTCATTTGAATGAAAAAGCAGTTCATTCGAATGGAATTTAAGCTCATTTGAATTGATGCTTTAAGAGGTCATTCGAATGATTTTTATAGTCATTTGAATGACATTAAATCCCATTCGAATGTACTTTCACTTCATTCAAATGAAAGTTTAGGTCATCCAAATTGAATTTTAATCATTTGAACTAAAGATGTGATTTGGCAGCCCTTATTCGAACGGATTGGAATCCATTCGAATAAGGGCTTGCCAAACACTACAGCACAACATTTATGTCCTTTAATTCACTTTAATTAGATTACATAATTATTTTATAGATCAACAGTATACTAATGGCAAGCAGCAGCGGAAGAAAATGTTCCCAACCACAGATAGGCCAAAGTAGCGAAGTTGGTTTTTATCAGCCAGCTGTGAGGCCTATACTAATTGAGCGGGAGATCATTCTGGATGACTTCCGTGATCTCACTTGGGAGGGACGGAGCATACATGACATCATCACCGATCGTGGATGGATCCCGATCTGTCGGCAAAGGGGCACAACATATCTTGAGATGGTCGGTGAGTTTTATCATGCCATGGGAGAGCAGTCTGGTGATGCTTTGTGCTACAACTTAGTAGTCTAGGAAGTGAGTATTATCTTCTCTCCCCGCGTTATTGCTGAGTGTCTTGATCTACGGCGAGAGCCCGGTGCATATCCTGCAATAGCAGCAGAGAGAGTAGCGACTGCACCATCTAGAGAGGACACACCAGTTGCATCCTCATCGCCAGTGCCAGATGTACAGACCACAGAGCTAGATACTGGCTCGGATGGTAGTGAGAGCGGCAATGAGGTACCTGATGATGGTCTCACAGACGATCAGGTTCGTGACCTTGTACAAGACCCTTCGACTCCTCTATATGATGACACTAAAGTGATCCGACAGGCCGACTGTATAGCATTTTTTAGAATGCTTAATTTGATTGTCGAGTATAATATTGATCGAACACGAGACTGATTTCAGGATCAAGCGGGCCAGCTTTTTGTTACGGTTAGTACAGGGGGAGCCGATTGATCTGGCATTATATTTCTTCCTCCGCATTCAAACAGAGTCATGCTATTCGGGTGGAGGTAGCCTACCATTTGCACTACTGATATCTAACCTCATATTCCAATCGAGGGTTCAAGTGACTTCGACTAAGCAGAGGTCGCCACAGATGGGGCCCATTAACAAGATCACATTTAGCAAGAGTAGTGGTCACTTGCCGAAGACTCATACAGTATAGGATCAGTCTCTGCCTACTGATCTAGCTTCTACTGCTACTGCCCCTGTTGAGAGACAGCCTGCTGGGGCTACTCTGGATGAGGTACGAGCTATATTGGTGGAGCACCGCCAAATTATATTCAGGACTTCATTCAACCCATCATGGAGAAGTTTAAAAACCTGGAAGAACGCTTACATACCTTACAAGAGGATTTTGATTTACTTAATAAATAGATATTGTTAGTTATCATTTTACTTTTTTTTATGTTGTATAGAACCTCTAACTCTTTTTGGGATGTAATTAATGTATGGTTTTTATTTTTTGTGTTTGCTAGCCTATTTATTGTTAATTATATTTTCTTCTCATTATACTTAATGTTCACGATAATTGAAAAAATAACACTATCTTTAAAGTAATATTTATTTATCTAAATTATTTTTAAATTAATTTATGAATTCGTAAATATTTTAATTCATTGTAAATCATAATATATAATATATAGACATTTTTATTTACTTTGAAAATGATAAAAAATTAATAGAAAAAATATGTATTATTACAATTTTAACAATATATCTTTTCAATTAAATAATACCGTTCGAACAAGTTAATACTCATTCGAACAAAATATATTGCATTCGAATAGATTAATTATCTGTTCAAATTAAATTTTATTAGTTCGAATGATTTAAAGTTTTGGAGACGATCTAATTCGTCTTAGAATCTCCAGTTCGAATTAATATTTATTAGTTCGAACGGATTTATAAGGTTCTCCATGTTTTGAGATGAAATTTATTTTTAGAGATGAAATTTAAAGTGTTTGAGGAAAGACCTCTATGAGGCAGAGCCTCTTTTCATTGTATTCAAAAACTTCCACTCCTTTACATCACATTTCCACCTATATTTATACAAGTATAGTAAAGGCTATAATCTTATTACAATTTGATCCTATGGTGTACATTTACTCAGAATGATTGTAGTAGAATATTCTAGAAAGGAGACAGATGTCATGTGCTAGAGTATTCATTTGCTGCAAAGTGGGAGTGCTGCCTTGTAATGCTATCGTGCTTGTTGGTGCCATTTGCTGCAGCATGTGTGTCCTTTGGTGCAAAGTCTACTGCATAAGAATTGGCTACCTTAATAGCCCCCCGCGAGTCAAGCAACACTGAAGAAATGATAAGGTTTGATCGAAGGAAGTTAAAACGGGCAGCAGAGAAAGGTTTCGTAAAAATATCTACAAGTTGATGCTTACTTGAGATAAAGGATACTTTAAGAGCTTTGGTTGAAACCTGTTCTCGAACAAAGTGATACTCAAGTTCGACATGCTTTGTTCGAGAGTGAAGAACGGGATTCATGGATAAGTAGGTTGCACCAAGATTGTCGCACCATAGTGTAGGGGGGTTGGACAAGAAAATTCCCAGCTCACCAAGTAAGGACTGGAGCCACAGTAATTCACAAGTGGTGTTGGCAACTGCTTTGTACTCAGCTTAAGTGGATGATCTAACAATTGTGGGTTGCTTCTTAGAACCCCAAGATAGTAGGTGAGAACCAAAAAACACACAGAAGCCACCAGTGGACTTGCGATCGTCCGGGCAACTGGCCCAGTCAGCATCCGAGAAGGCAAACAGATTAAAAGAAGAAGAGGCAGAAAAATGTAAACCAAAATTAGAGGAAAGACGCAAATAACGAAGAATTCTTTTAACTACTTGCCAATGAGGAATTCTAGGGGAGTGCATGTATTGACAGACCTTATTTACAGCAAAAGAAATATCAGGTCTCGTGAATGAAAGGTACTGTAAGCTGCCTACGATGCTGCGGTAAAGCTGAGGATCCTCAAAGGAGGAGCCTTCTAAGGCTGTGAGTTTGGTTGTCGTGCTCATGAGAGTGGAAACTGACTTTGAGTTGTGCATGCTTGTACGTTTAAGTAAGTCAGTGATATATTTATTTTGAGGCAAAAACAAGCCTTGAGTATTTCTAAGGACCTCAATACCCAAGAAGTAATGCAGGCAGCCTAAGTCCATAACTAGAAATGATGCACACAGAGATGCAAGGATTTGAGAAATGAGCATATCATTAGAGCCAGTCAAGATTATATCATCCACATATATTAACATAAAAATCGAGTCAATGGATTTTTGGAATATAAACAAGGAAGGATCAAATTTTGAAGCATGAAACCCAACAAATAGTAATTTATTACTCAATTTGGAAAACCAAGCCCTTGGGGCTTGTTTGGGGCCATAGATAGACTTACAAAGCTTGCAAACGTTATATGGAAAATCTAGATTTGCGAACCCTGGCGGTTGCTGCATGAAGACATCCTCTTCCAGATCACCATGCAGGAAGGCATTTTTAACGTCCAGCTGACGTAATGGCCAAGAGGAGGAAACTGCAATGGAGAGGAGAAGCCGAATGGTCACTGGTTTTACAATGGGGCTGTAGGTCTTTGTGAAGTCAATTCCGGCCTGCTGATGGAAACCTTTAGCAACTAAGTGAGCCTTTTGTCACTCAAGACTTCCATCGGCGTGCCGTTTGGTTTTAAGAACCCATTTAGATCCAAGGACGTTGATGTTGGGAGAGGATGGAACTAAATCCCAGGTATGATTGAGCAGGACAACATCAAATTTAGATGCCATGGCAGATTGCCATTCGGGGTATCTTGAGGCCTCGGTGAAGGACATGGGTTCTTCGGGAATTTGGGAAAAGGAGAGGGCACTGATGTGAGCAAAGGGATTGGACTTCGGCCAAGGTATGGTGCCATCGATTCTATGAAGGGGGCAAAAAATATGATTTCGGGACCTATGACCATTGGATGATTGGAAGAAGTGGAGGGTTGATGGGTTGAGTTAGTGGGAGGTGCAGGATGTGGCACTGGGGAAGGGATTATCGGGGACGATGACCTAGGTGAAGGAGATTGAGATGGGCTTTGGGGTAAAAACTGAGTGGGCACAGGTTGTGAGTTGTGAGTGGGCTGAATAGTTGGGTTATTTGTGGGGGCCGAATTATGTATGGGGAAGGAATGAGTGGACGTAGAAGGAGAATTGTTAGTGGGATGTGGAGGGAGCTGATTTGTGGGCCAGGGTAAGGCTAGGATGATAGAAGTAAAATTAAAGGGATGAGAGGGAACGCTTATGGGAGGTGAGTCTGTGTGCGTGCTGTTGTTGAATGGGAATATGGATTTGTTAAATTGAACATCACGTGAAGTGTATGTTTTGCCCATGGGAATGTGCAGACAGAGATACCCTTTATGGTCAAGGCTGTAACCCATAAAAACAGACGGTTTGGACCAAAAATCAAGTTTATGGCGATTAAAGGGACGCAAATTAGGCCAACATTGACACCCAAAAATTTGTAGAAATTTGTAATCGGGTTGGTGAAGAAAAAGTAGTTGATAAGGGGACTTGTTTTTGAGAATGAGAGTAGGCATACGGTTTATTAAAAAAAATGTTGTTAAAAAGGCGTTGGCCCAATATTTCTGTGGAACTGAGGCATGGGCCATGAGAGAAAGCCCTATCTCCACAACGTGACGATGTCATCTTTCTACCGTGCCATTTTGGGCATGAGAATAGGGACACGTCACTTGGTGCACAATTCCATTAGATTGAAAAAATTTATTTAACAGTCTAAACTCGCCGCCCTAATTAGTTTGAACCGATGCAATATTAGATGAAAAAAAATTTCAAACATAATGAAGAAAGGCTAAAAAAAATTGATATTCATTGGACTTTGATTGAAGTGGAAAAAGCCATATATATTTTGAATAATCATCCACTAAAGATAAGTAAAATCGAGAACTATTTGAGGAGGGCACAGGAGCCGATCCCCATACATCAAGAAAAACTAGTTGAAAAGGTTTAAGTGAGTGAGGTTGGGGGGGGGGGGGGGTGAGGTAAGGCGTGAGACTTAGCTAAGGGACAAGTAGAACATTGTTCTATGGTGATTTTATCAATAACTAGAAGCTGAAAATTCCGAATAGCAAAGGAAGTGTTTCAAGGACTCGGATATCCAAGACGAGAGTGTCAATGATGAGAAGATGTCCTTTCACCGAGCATTGCTTGTGGGGTGGTGGAGGTGGAAACATAAGCTGGTAGTTCATATAAGCCTTTCCTAATGTGGCCCTGAAGAAGAGGAGCTTGTGTGCGCAAATCCTTCACAAAAAAACAATCAGAGTGAAACTCAAAAAATACGGAATTATCGAGACAAAACTGTCAGACATAAATTAAATTGCGAGTAATGGATGGAACATGAAGAAGTTTGTCAAGTAAGAAATTGCCAGAGGAGGACTGAAGTTGAGCTAAACCAATATTTTGGATTGGAAGAGTGCTGTCATCGCCAATGCTAACTTGGTCTGTGCCATGGTACGATGCTGCATCCAAATTCAAGTTGGCAAAGTCAGAAGTGAAATGGTTCGTGGTTGCCGTATCTGGGAACGATATACTGGACGGAGGTGACGAAGGAGGCATCGACCTGTAGTTGGCAGTGATGGATTGAGGAGGTGGGGCTTGATACGAATGGTTGAACCGATAGTAGCAAGTAAGGGCTGAATGTCCAGCTTGTTGACAGACTTGACAAACAGGTCCAGGCGGGTAACGATTCGCAAACTGAGAACGACCTCCATGAGAGCTTGCATGTCTTCTACAACGTCCTCTAGAAAATCCTCAACCACGATTTGGAGTTGAGCTGAAGTTCAGTTGGCAAGTTGTGGAATTAGCTGCAATAGAAGTTCCTAAAAGTAGAGCATTAGTTTGATGTGTAATGCGGGACTCATGATTCAAAAGGTAACTGAACACTTGAGAAGTAGAAATGGGGTCAGGTCGGTTGGTTAAAGAGGTGACAAGAGATTCATATAAACTACCTAGACCCGCTAATAAATAAATGACAAACTCAAAGTTGGTGAGAGGTTGGCCTGTAGCACCCAAAGTTGCAGCAAGAGATGTAGCCTTGTTAAAATAAGTAGTGATAGAATTGGATCCCTTTTTTAGCGTGGCTAGTTGAAACTGGGTTTGCATTATGTGTGCAAAGGATTGGACTGAAAACATCGTCTGCAGAGTGTCCCAAACCTCTTGAGAGGTACAACAGTTCAAGACTTGAGCAAGGATGGTGTCAGACAGAGAGGTGTTAATGGGGGAGATTATTAACTGATCTTGCAAAATCCAGGTACTGTAGGCTGGGTTCAGCAAGTTGTTAAGCATTGCTAGAGGTGGAGGACAGCTGCCATCAATAAAAGAAAAAAGACAGTGACCTTTCAAAAAGGGGGCAATCTGGGCCTTCCATAACAGGTAATTTTCATGTGTAAGTTTGATGGTGATGAAATGGGCGGATGATGTAATAATGGTGGGGTGAGCCGAAGGGGGGGGGGGGGGCGGAGGAGGAGGAGGAGGCGTCAGGGGAGGAGGTGTATCATCAACAGATGATTCGGGGTTTGCCATAATTTGAAAAAAAAAAAATGAAGTAATCAAATGAGAGAAAACTGTTAGTCCTTGAATAGCTCTGATACCATATTGAATTTATGTTCTAAGCCAAGAGATGAACACAAGTCTTTGAGGAAAGACCCCTGTGAGGCAAAGCCTCTTTTCATTGTATTCAAAAACTTCCACTCCTTTATATTGCATTTCCACCTATATTTATACAAGTGTAGTAAAGGCTATAATCTGATTATAATTTGATCCTACGGTGTACATTTACTCAAAATGGTTGTAGTAGAATATTCTGAAAAGGAGACAGGAGTCTACTACATAAGAATTGGCTGCCTTAATACGCGCTGTAATTTCAATATTGACCTTTAATTTTAGAGTAATGCTACATACTGTCATTTTTGCGTATTTCCTGTGCACTCCACTGATATGATTGGCTGGATTAATTTTTTTTAATACACAACTAATTATATCACTAGAGTGTATAAAAGAATCCGTAAAAATGACTGCACATAGAATTTTTCTTAATTTTAACTTGGCTGAAATTGAATCTTCGTGTAGAGAGGGGCTTTTGGATTATTTGTTTGCCTCCCGGCCCACAATTGATATAGCATGTTATGGCGATACCGCTATAAGTATTTCCTTGGCTGCGCGCGGTTTCGCCGGTTTGCACGTCTTTTCCTCAGTAGAATGTACATTCCATATAAATATATATATATAGTTATATATATAATAAAATAAAAAATTGTTAGATTGTTGAATTTGCCTTATTTATAAGTAAATTAATGAACAGATGAGAATGATTCTAATAAATAAATAAAAGTAATCATTTTTCTAATATTTTTAATAAGATATGATTGAGTGATTTCTTCGATAAGAAAAAATATTATTTTTATTTAAATTTGAGAATTTCAAAAAAATGAAATTCACATAAAGCAGAGGAATACTATACAATAATTATTGCTATCTTCAAAAGTAAAAAGTAATTTAGACAATAATAAATGAATAATAGATAATATAGAAGCTATTTATATGGCTCTATCTTTTAAACTTGAGGCTTTAAGTTTTGATAGAAATTTGAATGGGCCGAGCCTTCATCCTCTCCCACGTAACCTCTAACTCAATTATAAATAAAAGATAAAAAAGGGGCAAAGTCCCGAATAAGCATATCAAAACATTCAAAGCATATATGGTTAAAAAGATGGTCCAGCCGCCTCGAACGCATCTGAAGGATCGGAAGATCCTTTTTTTTTTTTTTTTTTTTTTTTTTTTTGAGGGAATATGATCTTAATTACAATAACAGGAGATTAACATACATGAACGGTTGCTTTGGAAAGAAGAGATGTACGTCTAATCTTTAGTACTGCATATATTTAAAAGTATTTGCGACAAAATAAAGTACTCCTTACTTGAAATGGCTTATTTGTAATGAAAATAATCATTTGAAATATTTTCGTAACGAAAAAAATCATTCAAATCAATAATTATTGAAGACGAAAAAAATTATGGAAAAGGCAATATTATGGTATTAGCCGGTTGAGTACTCATATTTCCAACACAAATTGATCACTATTGATTGTGACGCTAATGTCCTTATAATAGTTATAAAACTTGGAGAAATCCTTGGAACTAGTAGAGCTTATGTTACCCCAATAACAGTACACCAATAATGTAATGATATCTAGACTTTCTATGACTACAATCTTGTGGATTCATTGCATTAGATTGGAATTCTTTTTGCCTTTTCGCACCCTCCGTTTTCTCAGTTCTCTCGCGATCTGCCCTTTCCCTTTCGCACCGAAGCCACCGCTCGGTTCCAAGAGCTGGCCCTTGCCTACGAGGTCCTCTCCAACCCCAAAGAGTGTGCTTGGTACAATTCCCACCGCTCTCAAATTCTCTTCTCCGATCCCAGTTTGACTACCATCGCAACCATCCTTGACCTCTTCTCCTTCTTCTCCAGCACTGCCTTTTCCGGCTACTCCAACTCCGGTTGTGGGTTCTACAAGGTCTACTTGGATCTCTTTGGTAAAGTCTATGCCAACGAGATCGATTTCGCTAGAAAAATGGGTTTGGGGCTGGACTTGGTCCGCGAAGCTCCTGTCATGGGGGATCTGGAGTGTCCGTAGGCGCATGTGACTACGTTCTACAACTATTGGCAGCAGATTTTTTTTTTGTGAAAAAAATCAAATGATTTGTCGCATAAATAAGAATGGTCCCTTTATTTCTCATCACTCTCCTCCTTTGAATAGAAAAAATGGTTTGTTTAGACTCGATTTCTGTGGTCTTATTTAAATCTTTATCTATTTGGCTATTAGGATCACCTTAGTTGTAGTCTTCATTTGTTCTATTTGGCTGTCAATGGGTTTGATGATGGGATTTGCTCTATTATGATGTCTATGATGTCTACATTGTGATTTCTGCATAATACCGAGATAACAAAAAAAAGCATTTCTAATTGCGGCGTCAAAAGTGAAGCTTAGAGAGAGTGGAGGTGGAGCTTCCCATTGTTTCTCATTAGTCATTTGTTCCCTTTCCCAAGCATTTATATAGTTATGATAAACTTGCTTGAGATGAGTTTTTGCCCTGTTCAGATCAAAGGAAGCATGACTGTGGATGATGTCATTTCTCAAGCGCCAAATGTAATCCATGTTGACTACCACATAAAGCTAGAAGTGGTGTTTCTCCAGTTCTTGCAGCCCCAACTCCTTATCTGGATGTATGATCATTTTTATCCAATTCGATATAGAATTAATCAGGAGATTTTCTAAGTGTAGTGGTCATGGGCCTTGACTCCAGAGTATACGAGTGACCGGGAATCGTGTGAAGAGATACTCAAGAGTCTCTTCTGTTTGGTTACACAGCAAACATTCATTTTGAGGTAGAGAATGAATTATTTCTTTAAGTCTTCCTTTGGTGGGGAGGATGTTCCAAATCATTTTCCATAATAGCAGCTTATGAGACCCGATGGCCACGGTTTCAAAATAAGTAAATGGCCCTTGAAGTTCCATGGTCCTTGGTTGTAAACCTAGTTCTTGTCATGAGGAGATTGGAAAGTAAATAAGAACATGTTTGCTTCTAGTTCTTCAATGAGGAATTTTTGTATGAATGACTAGGCTACTCTAATGCTAGATTGAAAAGTTGATTTGTTTAAAGGTCTATTCGCTACTAGCCTTCCCACAAGAATGTTTTCTGAGATGATTTTTGCTTTTTCCGGTGCAGGTGACTGACAGCTTTAATTCTTGCCATGAGAGAGCTTCAATTTGAGAGATCACTTTTTCCATTTCCATTATGGGAGTTGCTTGAAGTTTGGTGCAACTCTTTGTGCAGAAGAGGTGGTTGTTTGTTCTAGATAGAAGACGAAGAGAAACACTCGATTTATCAACAGAAAGTTGAACTTCAGCTACACGAGCAAGGAGATGCTACAAAGACCTAGAGAGAACACTACAGAGAGTGTGGCTATGAGAGAGGGGGGTTAAGTTAAGGAAGCTGCAGTTACGGTTAAGATAGGCAACCGAATGTATGTTATATTTATTTATAATGGACTAGAATTATAATTTAATCATTGAGTCCATAATGGGATGGGCCATTTTATAGACACATAGAGACCCCTACTCTCACCTCAATTGAATAGAACTAGCCCATTGAGTTCATGTGTGTTCTGTTGGCTCTTTTCTCTTCTCTTTGGAAAATAAGGGGGCCTAGACACGAATTGAATACATACAGACAAAGGGGCAAGGAGTAGCATTGCTCCATAGAAAACAAACTTTCTCTTCTCTTTTACAGGAACTCTAAAGCTCCATAGAAAATCCATCACAAATTTGACAAGAGATCTTGGTGATCTTGGATTTATTCAAAATCCAACAAATGGTATCAGAGCCAACTTGTCAGATTTGTGAGGAAATAAGTTTTTGTTTTGTGAAATATATATATATATATATATATATATATTTTTGTATTTGTGTTTTTTTCACCACTCAAGTTCATATTCTTTTTGTTTTTGGAGTTCTTGGGTGACCAAAAAAAATTTCATTTTTGAGTTTCTATTGCCAATGCCAATGTGTAGCTCACCGGAAATGTCAAAAATCGCCACTTTTGGTGGCAAAAAATGTTTTTTCTACTTTTGTATTCTCGCTTTTTTGACTAAAATGGACTACTGGAGACATGGGAGAACGCCGAAAATGTCTTCACCGGGGTCTCCTCATCCAAATCGGCCTGAAAAATGGTTCGGTTGGCCGAATCGGTGGTCGGAATAGTTGCGGCACCGGAGTTCTTTTTCCGCTACATTAACTCAGGCCAAAAGAGTTACATATCTGGGTAGGGTTTATAATTCAAGTCATGGACTTGGTTTTAAATATGGGTCATTTTCTATTATGGATATAAGGTGTGGATTGGGTTTTTTATAATGGTCTAGCCCATAAGTTTTTAGACCCTTGTCGTAAGGGAGTAGTATTGAGAAAAATAAGTGGGATGATTGGGTAAAACCCATATGTATGGGATGAAATATCCCATTTGACTTTGACACACTCATGATCCATTGACCATCCGGTTTGACCAAGTTTGACCGCCCAGTTTGACCAATATAATAATATTATTTTTTAAAAAAATTAAAAAAAGGAGAATATTTTTGTTCGAATGATTATAATAGTACTGTTGTACTATTTTATAATTTTTTAATATATAATTTTATTGTGGTAATAAAGAATGTTATATGGAGATCCTCTTTCGAAGGGTTATGTCATTTTATTGTAATACTGATAGTTTGGAGTGGCTATGTACCCACCTCTCGTGGGACTAGTGATAACAAATTATTGGAGTTGTTATTATTGATCTTGCTTCCGCTTAATGATATTATACTAAGATCCATACAGACAGTGAATTTACCTTGTCGGCAAATCATTATTTGGTAAGACGATAAAAGATAATAGTTAAGTACTTGGCACTTGGTGGCCTAGTCCTATCCTTTCGATAGTGGGTCATTTTAAGTCCTTGTATTTAATTATTCTGCTTTATTGTGCGTAAGAGCCTTTTAATGTATCTTGGGCTCTAGCATAGTGCGTAAGAGTCTATTTTGAATAAGATTCTGGCATGGATATAAGATTGCCTAATTGAGACATTCATGAGTGCATGTTTCTTGTTCCACATGAATAATAATTTTTTATTATATTCTCCTCGGCTTATGGCAATGCGACTCTATCTCTCTCTTTTTTTGCCATCAAGAGTCTGACGGGAACAAATTATGAGGATTGGTATGAGTCTCTCACTATTAATTTAGCTATTATGAATTTGGATTTGGCTTTGAGAATCGATGCGCCTGTTGAGCCCAGTAGTAAAATTTATGCAGCTGAAAAGACTCGTTATGAGCAATGGGTGCATTCTAATAGGACTTGTCTCATGATTATGAAGTATACTATTGATAAGTCTATCAAGCAAAGCATAACTGATACTGATAGTGCTAAAGAATATCTTAATGTTGTTGGAAAGAAATTTACTAAGTTTGACAAGGCAGAAAAGGGAACTCTGATGAAGCTTCTAATTTACAAAATTTACTACCACAACCTATGATGGGGTTAGTGGAGTCCGAGAGCACATCATGAAGCTTACTCATTTCTTTAACAAGCTCAAAGGAATGAAAGTTGAGTTAGCAGATAGCTTTCTTTTATGGCAAGTGCTTGAATATTTGTCACCTCAATTTGATGCACTCAAGACCACTTATAATGATCAGAAAGATTAATGGAGCTTGAGTGAAATTACTGCTATTGTAACTCAATAAGAGGAGATGATGAAAAATGCCAAGTCTCATGCTGCTTTCATGGTAACTATTGATAAAGGGAAGAAGAAGTTCTTTAAGAGTAATAGTAGCAACTTCCGTAAGATAAAGAAACCTGGGAAGCCTCCTCAACAAGCTAGTATGAGTGTTCCAAATGGGCCTAAGAATGAAGTTTTTAAAGGAAAGTGCAACTTTTGTCATTTGTTTGGGCACAGGAGGATTGATTGTAGGAAATTTAAGGCTTGGTTAGATAAGAAAGGTACACGTTCGCTACTAGTGTATTTTGAGTCTAATCTAATCGATGTACCTTTAAATACTTGGTGGCTAGATACTGGTGCAACCATTCACATTACAAATTCTTTGCAGGAACTAAGGAACCGCAGAAGACCAATTGATACAGAGTTAGTAGTAAATATGGACAATGGGGTGAAAGTTAAAGTTGAACACATTGGTACAGTCAGACTTATTTTGGCTTCTAAACATGTTTTGGAACTTGTTTGATACTACTTTTATACCTTCAATCAGAAGAAATCTAATCTCTGTTTCTGTTTTGGACAAATGTGGATATGTTTTTCATTGTGGAAGTGGAAAGGCTACAATCTTTTATGACTATGTTGTAGTTGGTACTGCTACATTATATGATGGTTTATATAAAATTGACTTACTTTCTGCTTTAGATCCTGCTTCTTCTAGTGTTTTTGTTGTGAGTACTGTAGTTAACTTTAAACATATTAGATCCAATAAGAATTCTTCCATGTTGTGGCACAAAACGTTGGGTCATATTTCTAGAGAAAGAATGGAAAGGTTGATTAAAGATGGCATTCTAGTTGACTTAGATTTTTCTGGTTTTGAAACTTGGGTTGCTTGTATCAAAGGGAAACTTCCAGCAAAAACAGAAAGCAAAAGATTAGTAGAAGTCATGATATTCTAGATTTAATTCATACTGATATTTGTGGTCCCATTTCACCTACCGCTTTGGGAAATTATAGATACTTCATTACCTTTATTGATGATTATTCTCATTATGGTTGTATTGAGCTCATTTGAGAAAAATCAGACTCATTGGAAGCTTTTAAGCCTTTCAAGGTTGCTGTGGAACTTTAGAAAAATAAGAAAATCAAAGCAATAAGATCAGATAGAGGAGGTGAGTTTTATGAGAGATATGATGAAACTGGTAGAAATCCTGAACTTTTTGTTAGATTTCTTGAGGCATGTGGTATCGAGGCTCAATACACAATGCCTAGAACTCCTGAACAGAATGGTATTGCAAAAAGAAGAAATCGTACTCTTATGGATATGGTACGGTGTATGCTTAGTCATTTCACTTTCCCTAAATTTTTGTGAGGTGAGGCTTTGAAAACTGCTGCATATGTTTTGAATCAAGTGCCAAGTAAATCATTCCTAAAACTTCATATGAGTTATGGTCAGGTAAGAGGCCTAGTTTGCATCTTTTCCGTGCTTGGGGCTATAAAGCAGAAATAAGGTCTTATAATCCTCAGCAAAAGAAACTTGATCCTAAGACCATTACTGGTTATTTTGTTGTCTATTGCGTGGGATCAATAGGCTCTAGATTCTATTGCCCTTCTAATATTACTAGAATTATTGAATCTGATCGAGCCAATTTCTTTGAGGATGTTAGTGACAGTGGGAGTTCAGCGCCACATGAAGTTGTATTTAGGGAGGAGCGTGTTGTTATACTTGTTCAGGTTACTTCCCCATCAGTAGCTGCACCACCATTTATAGAGGGATCCAGTACTATTGTCCAAGACCAGGTTGATGACACTATAACTGATGTTGATATGAGAACAAACGATATTGTTTTGAGGAGATCACAGAGAAGTCGTAGACCAACAATTTCTGATGATTATATTGTCTATTTGTAGGAGCATGAGTCTAATACTGGTATGTCTCTTGATCCAACCTCTTTTAAGGAGGCCATTGATAGTCCTCAATCTTCATATTGGATAGATGCTATGCATGATGAGATGCCATCGATGTGTCGAAACAGTGTATGGGACTTAATTGAATTACCATGTGGCTATAGGCCAATTGGTTGCGAATGGGTTTTTAAGACCAAGTATAATTATGAAGGTCAAGTAAAAAGGTATAAAGCTAGACTTGTTGCTAAGGGCTTTAGCCAAAGAGAATGTATTGATTATAAAGACACTTTCTTCCCCATTTCTACCAATAATTGTTTTCGGATTATTATGGCATTGGTGGCTCATTTTGATCTTGAGCTGCATCAAATGGATGTCATGACAACTTTTCTTAATGGACATCTATTTGAAGATGTGTACATCATGCAACCAAATGGCTTTCAAGTGGAAGGAAATGAATACATGGTATGTAAACTTAATAAGTCCATTTATGGGCTTAAGCAGGCATCGAGACAATGGTACCTGAAGTTTGATGAGATTGTTACCTCTTGCGGTTTCAAGGAGAATCTCGTTGATCAATGCATATATTTAAGGATCAGTGTGAGTAAGTATATCTTTCTTGTTCTTTATGTTGATGATATATTAGTCGCCGCAAATGATATTGAGCTTTTGTTTGAAACAAAATGTATGCTGTCATCTCATTTTGATATCAAAGATCTTGGTGAGGCCTTTTATGTTTTGGGCATCCAGATTTTTCGTGAGAGAACTAAAGGCGTTCTTGGATTGTCTTAGAAAACCTACATTGATCGAGTTCTAAGTAGGTTTAATATTCATTCTTGTTCTCCTGGGAAAGCAGTTATTGTAAAAGGTCATAAGTTTTCTAAGTCTCAATGCCCTCAGGATGATAATGAGATGACTTAAATGCAAACGGTTCCTTATTCATCAGTTGTGGGTAGTTTGATGTATGCTCAAGTATATACACAACTTGATATTGCTTATGTTGTTGGTGTACTTGGAAGATACTTGAGTGATCCTAGTTTAGCTCACTGGAAAGCTGCAAAGAAAGTACTTAGGTACTTGCAAGGCACTAAAGATCTAGTACTTACATTATCAGCAATCTGATATTCTTGATATAGTTGGA
The DNA here is from genome assembly GCF_018687715.1 of Carya illinoinensis. Taxonomy (NCBI): domain Eukaryota; kingdom Viridiplantae; phylum Streptophyta; class Magnoliopsida; order Fagales; family Juglandaceae; genus Carya; species Carya illinoinensis. The sequence continues at coordinate 2,134,909 of NC_056757.1, forward strand.
TATTCTAATGCCGATTTTGCAAGTTGTTTAGATAATAGGAAATCCACTTCTGGTTATATTTTTATGATGGCAGGAAGAGCCGTTTCTTGGAAAAGTGTCAAACATACACTTACAGCTTCCTCTACAATGGAGGCAGAGTATGTAGCTTGTTATGAGGCTACATGTCAGGCTATATGGTTGCGGAATTGTATCTTGGGGCTAGGTGTTGTGAACGCCATTTCGAGGCCGAGGAAGATATTTTGTGACAATTCTGCAACAGTTGCTTTCTTTCGAAGCACTAGGAGCTCTTCTCGTTCCAAACATATTGATATTAAGTATATGTTTGTTAAAGAAAAAATAGCCGAGTCTTATATTTGTGTTAAGCATGTTTCCACAGAACACATGTTAGCTGACCCACTAACTAAAAGTTTAGCTCCAAAACTATTTCAGGAGCATATGACTCATTTGGGATTGTTAAAATCTTCTGTTGTATTTAGTTAGTTCGAATTATGTGATCATTGACAGTTTTGGTTACATTGTCTAAGCTCATATTTTGTTTTAAATATATCCATGTCAATGTATGCCTGAGTCATGCGCATTTTGGACAATGCGTACTTTATGTTTTAAGACATATTGATTAGTTTCGTGCCTGAGTCATGTGCATTTTGGACAAGGCGATTGTTTATGTAATGAAACATTATGTTTGGTCTCATGCCTGAGTCATGCGCATTTGGGACAAGACATACTTTATGTACTTAATTATTTCCATAACACACTTGCATCTCATTGGCCTGAGTTACATGATTGCAATTATTGGTCATGTGTCGTATTCCCTGTCGGTGTATTGTTCACTAGCTTGTACTTGAAGGCACATTTTGAACAAGGTTTTCGGTTTTGAGATGCTTGTTTATGTTTATGTTGTGATTAACTATAATACTATCCAAGTGGGAGATTGTTGTATTTATTTATAATGGACTAGCATTATAATTTAATCATTGAGCCTATAATGGGATGGGCCATTTATAGACACATGGAGGCCCATACTCTCACCCTAATTGAATAGAACTAGCCCATTGAGTTCTATGTATGTTCTGCTGGCCCTTTTCTCTTCTCTTTGAAAAATAAGGGGGCTTAGACATGAATTGAATACATACAGACAAAGGGGAAGGGAGTAGCATTGCTTCATAGAAAACAAATTTTCTTTTTTCTTTTACAGGAACTCTAAAACTCCATGAAAAATCCATCACAAGTGATTGGAGGTATGTTTTCTTGTTAATTTTCTTCATAGATTTGACAAGAGATCTTGGTGATCTCGGATTTATTCAAAATCAAACAATGTATAGTATCAGTCTATTAGAAACACAAGCTATTGAATTGTCAAAAGTGTCTAATTTGAGAACAAACAAGTTGTAGCTAATAATTTCAAAGGCAGTACTGGCCGAATAACCACGTATGTTAACACTAGTTGCCCCCCAAAAATTGAAAAACACTTATTGTAGTCTGGTGGCAGAACCACTGCGTAGTCGATGTCCATGTGGATAAAAATGAAACGTCTCGTTTCGAGCAAACCAGACTTATCTCCTCCTCCCCCCTCTATTTTCTCCCATCTCCTTCTCACCTTTGTTCTCCTTCCTTCGGGAACTGACTACCTTTCATTTAGAAATTAAAACTTCTACACCTGTGATAGATGAAAATCATTAATTAAAACTTTCAGTTAACTATTTCCTTAAAAAAATCTCCCCATTCATTGTTCGCTTAACTAGCATTTCTCTAGGCCGACTATTTGGAACTATTTTATAGTTCACAACTTCTTACATGAAAGGTGATAACTTTGCTTCAACCTCATGTTTCGATTATGCATACTGTTAATGTTGTGTTTCATACGCCCTTAGGCCAAGTTGCTTAGCCAAACCGGGTTTTCACTCGAGTCGGATCCTGAGGCAAGAGAGGGGTGACCCTGCAATGGCCAGGGAACCTCCTATGCCAAAGTTATTATAGAGATCAAAATGCTTTAAAGAAGAAGACAACCAGTATAATTCACAACAGACCCGGGTTCCATCTCCCTACCTTGCAGCTCTGGGCGGCCTTTATACTTGGTCCTTTAGGTCAAGTGGGCCATGCCCTATGTTCTAGGGCAAAGGGATGCCTCTCCCTGGAGTCTCCACCACCATGCTGTCATAGTTTTCTTGGTGTCAGTCATTTAACGTGGCATGTCTCTGGCAGAGTTGTCTGATGTTGTCTCTTTCCCTTTTCCCCAATCATGGTTTCCCGGTGTGTCTCTGGTAGAGTTGTCTAATGTTGTCTCTTCCCCTTTTTCCCAATCATGGTTTCCTGTATCTTTCTGCAACGTCCCATCTCAATATTGATGGCTACCTTCGACTTGTACGAGTTTGGAGCCCACCCGATTCCCATGGGTCTGAAACCTACCCCAAGCTACTTGGATTTTTTTTGGGGGGGGGGGGGGGGGGGGAGGGGGGGACATTTCCGGGCTTGGGTTGGCATTCCCACAGCTCGTGAGGCCTAGTGAAGTAATGGGCCTAGGGCAGTATTATGGGCTTTAGGCCTTGAAGAAAATACCCCCGAACAGTTACCCTACCAATTCTCATCGGGCTGGCCTGATTGGAATTTCCATAGTTACTTGCTTGTCATGGTTGTCCACTCTTCTTGTCACCGAATAGCGGCATGGGCTGGTCAATTACAGTTCCATGCGTCTAATGTCGATTCTCTATATAATACCATCAGGGTGCTGATACGTCTCATGTCGCTTCACATACCCTACAAGTTAGGCTGTCAAACACTACCCCCTTCCTGCAACTACAAGATCGTGCTTTTAAATTCACTTCCCCCTCTGTCTGCATTACTACCTTTCTTTTACCTTCTGTGCTTTCGTTATGCCCACTGCCCACCTTTTTCTGTAACCTCACCCTTCTTCGCTTTACCTAGCTTTTCTAGCCCCGATGGCTTCCCAAAATTCCACCAACCTGGCTGACCCTGTGCATCGCTCAGAGGCCGGCTCCTCAGAGCCCGGGTTCTTAGGTCGTAACTGGCATTCTAGGGCCACCCCGGTCTTTCTTCAATCTCTGAGGTCCTCTTCGGGAAGATAGTCTGTCTACCTTCCTTCCTCCTTTGGGTCATGTTGCTCATTCTGCTTAGGGTATGGTGCCTAACCCTTTGCCACGTTCTTTAAGAAAACGGGCCACTGAATCCTCTCTTGAAGAAAAGGGAAGAGGATCTTTCCAGAGCCAAGGGGAGTTCCAGACATCTCCGAATGCCTTGGCTCCTCTTCTGGATAGGGTACCTTGGCAAACCCTGATAATTGAGCCCCCTCCGGAGCTAAATATTGAGATGTCTCCTTCTTCGTCGTCCACTGCTTGGTCCCTGATTGAAGCCTTTGACCTCGATAAGGCCTCAGATCCCCTCCAAGTAGATCCCAATGATGAAGGCATCTATGATTCTGGGCACGTCCACATCACGGGTGAGAGCCTGATTACTGCCGCCTAGGCCAGGTCTAGAGAGGAAAGGCCGGTGAGGGTACAAGACTCTTTCACCTCGCTGAGCCTTAGAAGGAATGTGCAAGAGGTGCCTTTAGCTCTCACCCATCGAGCCCTGGCAAATCAGTAACCAGGGCAGTAGGTTCCTCTGGAGGTGACGATTTTGAGCATGGGGGTGAGAGTGGTCTGTTTGTGGCGGTTCCCCATGTTTTTTCACTGAACGAGGGTGCTTTGACCGAGCCTAGTGGAGGTGATCCAGTCAAGTCCCCCTGAAGGGAAGTGCGTTCTCAGAAAACTGTGAACACAGCAATTCCTCCCAATCCTCTAAACGAGTCCCTATGGGAGGATCCCGCCATAGGCTGCGAAGTGTAGCGGCTATAAGAACTTCTCTCTGAGGTACTTCTCACATTCAGAATTCCTTCTCTAGTCTCTTGGTCTTGAGTCTACTATCTAACCTCGAAGCCTTTGTAGAGAATAAGAGCACTAACCTGATGTGTTGTTGAAGATTATGTACGGCGTCTCCGATCCATAACGAAGCTAGGGAGGGAAGAGCAGGAGTACTTGGAGGCAAAGCTGGCTGTGGCTCGGGAGTGGGCTCTGAAGACCCAAGAGTCCCTAAGTAGGCTCCATGAATCACAAGATCTTCTCCAAATGGAGAATGAGGAGTTGAGGGGCCTGCAAGAGTTCCACTTACATTGGATCAAGATGCTAAAGAGGGAGCATTCCAACCTGTTGGCCATTGTGGAGGACCATAGGGTTTTGTTGGCTACGACCATGGTCCATGAGGAAGAGGCACTGGCCGACCTGGCTACCGCCCGTGAGAGGATTGTTGGTCAGAAGGTGGCTATTCGGGATCTGCACAGCGACCTATCACAAGTGCAAGAGGTGGCCACACGATCAAGTAAGCAGCTAGGAAAGGCTCTTTTTGTCCACGACGACACATGGTCTCATGGATACCTGGAAGGTTTGGACAGGATGCGTGACTACATCATCCTCAACCCTCAGCTCAGTTCAAAGGCGCTGGAGGCGCATCTGCAGGCTCTAGACTTTAGGATCCTCAAGCCTGATGTCACCACCTTTAATCATGCTAGTGAGCTAGGGCGGGAGGCGATCCTGGATGCGTTCTTACCGGAAGATGATGATGCTTACAACTTCCTCCCTGCAAGCACTTCTACAGCACAAGAGGAGGGGACTGAAGATCCTAGGTTAGCTCCGAACGAGAGCTGAACCCTGTCGAGATGGGCTCTTCTGATTTTGATCCTCCTCTGCAGCCATAGTCTTTCTTTTCATTGTCGTGTACTTTCTTGGGGCCGCATCGATAGTAAATGTCATGTGGTCCCTTTGTAAATTGTAGATAGATTAATCAATAAAGACATGTATCTTTCTTTTATGCCTGACTTTTTTCCCATGCTCTGACTTATCCTCTCACACTGTTTGGCTACCATTTACCTGTAGTTTCTTTCCAAGATGATGCTTTGAATTCTACTCTCCTATCGTTAATGTTGTACCCGCCCTTTAGCCTTCTCGAGGGGGTGAATTAATGGCTGGCATTTCTCCTATGGATTTGGAGGAATTTCTAATCGTTAGTCATTCATTGTTCATCCATCAGTTGCCCTGCCTTTATGGCGCGGATGCTATTTCCCCACACATGCCATGAAATATGTGCAGGCGGTTTCTATGAGATTCGCATCTAATTTGATGGAGCCCTTCAATATACTCTAGACCTCAAGATGTGAACCATTATATAGGCCTTCCCCCTTTGTTGCTTCCCATCAAACCTTCCTTCCTGCTTCCTCAAGCATTCCAAAATCCTACCTTCTTTCCTTCTCGCTTACACTCATACTAGTTGCTCTTAACTTCAATGGGTACCTTGGTTCAGGGTTGGCCTTGTGATGCTGAGTCTTATGATGAGTTCTTATGGAGACATGCGCCTGGCGGCCTCTTTGAGGCTCCCATAGATGCCCCTCCAAGATTTATGCTGTTCTTTATTACTGGAGGATGTCTTGGAAAGACAGCATGCCCCTAGCTTCACAGGACGGTCGTTTAGTGGGTTTCTTTGCCTCAGGACTCCTCGTGCAGTTTGTGGTTCTTCCTTACATCTTGGGCTGCCCCTGCGTCCGGGAAGAGTGGGGATTCCTTCCTTGGTCGGATTATCCAAGGAGATTTCTAGCATCCTGAGCTTGCTCAAGCCCGGTCGCCTCGTCTCTGGCCTAAGGAGAAGTAGGAGTAGGAGGATGTATCCTTCAACTCAAGCTCTTGAAGGAGTCTATAGAGCTCGGGCTCGTGGCGATGTGTCTCTTACTTTCCAACCTCGGCTATGTAATTATGGGATGGTGCCTCTCTGGGGTTTCTGTTTTAATCTTGGGAGCCACGATTCCTTTTTTGCCGATGGTACTGTACCGTACCAGGACCAACTCGGGCCTTCAAGCTGTTCTTTCTCTTTTGTATCTCTATGCATGGTTTCTCACTGTTTTATCGTATTCCCCTGGTTGTAATTGTCTTGGCAGTTGATGAATAAAATTTTCTTCTTTATGCCTTCTTGTTTAGTTGCCTTTACTTTTGATGCTTTTACTTGCGATGCCTTATATTATAAACGCCTTTCAAGGGCAGTGGTAAACCGTCCATTTGCTCATGTTGCAGTGAGTGGATGATTATCCTACAAGTACCCCGCCAGACGTAACTGAGCTTCTGCCCCTATCAACCCCTGAGGCTATGTGTAACATAATCGGCTTGCGATCTTGTACATAAGGTCCCCATCTTGCTTGAATCACACCGCATAGCTAAAGCTGTGATGGATATTCCCTCGATGTGCTATCAGGTAGACTCGGACTATTTTCAACATATGGTCGAGCGGCTCGTAAGCCAAACCTGACCAAGTTTATTGCAAACGTTAATGTGTATATATGTAAATTTAACTTGACCATCACTGACCTGTCTTGCCTACTCGGTGTGGTGGGACCTCAGGGCCTCTGTGGGCTTAACTAGTCTCCATACTATTCGCATTCCTCTGAGGGAGGAACATGTTTATTCCCTCAGAAATCTTTCCCGCGCCGAGGAGCCTTCGTTCATTCCCTTACGGTAGCTTTCCCGCACGAGGTGATTTCCTCGAGAAGGTCTGTCGTTCCCTTAGGGGAGCCTCTGTTTATTCCCTTACAGGAGCTTTTCCAAGCCCGGGAGCTTTCCCCCTTAGGAGAGGATCATTATTCCCTCAAGGGAGCTTTCCCGTGAGAGGTGGTTAGTTTGGGGAGGTTCGACATTCCCTTGTCAGAGCTTTCCCGTGCCTGAGAGCTTTCCCCTCAGCGGAGGATCCTCATCCTTTCAGGGGAGCATTCCTTCGGAGAAACTTTCCTGTGAAAGGTGGTTCCTCATAGGAGGTTCGACATTCCCTCAAGGGAGCATTCCCACGCAAGGTGGATCCTCAGGGAAGCCTTCATTCATTCCCTCAGGGGAGCTTTCTCGCATGCGGTGGTTCTCGGTGGAGGCTGGACATTCCCTTAGAGGAGCATTCCCTTGAGGGAGCTTTCCAGCGCAAGGTGGTTCCTTGGAGGAGGTTCGACATTCCATCAGGGGAGCATTCCCTTATGGGAGCTTTTCCATGCCCGGGAGCTTTTTCTACAGCGAAGGATCGTCATCCTCTCAAGGGAGCAGTCCTTCGTAGGAGCTTTCCTGCACTCATGAGCTTTCCTGCGCAAGGATATTTCCTCGGGGGAGGTTCGTCATTCCCTCATGGGAGCTTTCCCGTGCGAGTTGCATGGCCTTAGGGGAGGTTCAACATCCCCTTAGGGTTGCCTTGTTTCATTGACTAAGAATCATAGTCATTTGTAGTTTTTGCGTGTTTCCTAAAAGAGCTCCAGCATTTTCATTAATCTACCACAAGTTCATATTTACAAAGTATGCAGACAAAAATAAAATAAAAATAACAATGTGAGAAAATGAGGAGGGTCTCGACTATCCTTTCATCTTGGTATGCGCCCCTCCTTCTCCCTCCTAATCGAGATAGCTCACATCCTGATGAGAGCTTGTCATGAATTCGAGATTGGCACATGCCCTCGTGTCACCTCCCCCTTAGTGGACTTCAGCTCTTCCATATAGCATTCCCACACTGAGATCTGTTCTCCCCAGATCTCACCGATTCCCTTAACCGTAGGAAACTTTATTTTTAGGTAGTAGGTGGAGACGATGGCTCGCAGTTGGTTGAGTGTCGGGCAGCCGATGATGGCGTTGTAAGAGGAATGAGCCTTTACTACCAAAAAATCTACCATAACTGAGGCGATACAGGGTAGATTGCCTACCAAGACTGATAGGGCGATGGTCCCCACCAGCTGGACCGTTTCTCCTGAAAAGCCTTTGAGTGGCATTGGGGTTGGTTGGAGCTGAGCTGTGTCTATCCCCATGAGGATGATTGCATACCAGAACAAGATGTCTGCATAGCTGCCATTGTCTATGAGGATTCTTCTGGTTGTGAAGTTGGCAACGTGCATGGTGACCACCAGTGCGTCGTTGTGTGGATAGAATGCCCCTTCCTTTTCAGCTTCTTCAAACGAGATTACAAGAGCAGGCTCGGTTCGGGGGAGCTTCGTAGGTCGGTAGGAGGCTACTTAAACTTCTCAGTATCAGGCCTTTCTCGTGGATGAGGTTGCCCTTCCATTGATGAAGCCTCCCACGATGGTGAGAATCGCCCCTGCATGGAGAACCATCTGGTACACCTACTAAGAGAGTGGGGGCGGTTAGCGCTGTGTCTCCTCTTCTCAAGCTCTCCTGTCTCCTCTGTTGGTATTCTCGAGTGAGACTCCTCTCCCTGGAATGTCCCCTCCAAGGCTACTCTCTCCATTGGGAGGGTGGATACCGTAGTGGACGTTATCCTGTTGGAGGTGATCGGCACTCCCCAGTGTTGTGAGAAGTGGGTCGATGATGGGTGCAGTAATGACTTTCCCCCGAGGTCTATAGCTTCTCCTCTTGTAAGACAATGAATGTCGAGCGGTCGGACCTATGTTGCATGCCTCTCACAGCGGGCTCCTCCTTTCTCGACTCCCATTTTTTCTGTTTCATCTTCTCCCGGGTAGGGCCTTTGGTCAAGGCCTTTTCCTTTTTGCGTGCTCCCTCCACCTCCTTCTACCAGGGCTCTGTCAGGACATGGAGGGTATCCTTTACATTGATGAAGTTATCGGTCTGATCTATGAATTCTCGAAGAGTGGCAGGGTCCTTTTTGTTAGCTCAGCCATGAACATCGATCGGGGCTAGACACCTCTGAGCAATGCCGCCAGCGTGATCTTCTCGTCTTAGTCTTCTACGGTCATCCACTCCTTATTGAACCTGGCCAGCGTCATGTGGCCCTTGAAGGTCTTGAAGTGCTCCACTGGCTCCTGGGTCCCATCATACCCTTCCATGGGCAGGACTCGAAACTTTGGTGGTAATGGGACAACCATTACCCGCGCGCTGTACGGTAGGCACATGCTGACCCATAGTTGGTCTACTGAGGACGAGCTGCCCATCTTCCTCAATCCCTCCTCATTCTTTCCCTGAAGGTTATGCAGGTCATGCTACATGCATTTCCTTTCGTCTTGGGCATTGTCGCCCTCCTCCTCTTTTCTCGAATGGTGTTCACTGACACTAGGCTTGTCCTGGTATACCGAGTCACGAAAGGTATCCTTGAGGGCTTGGTTTTCCTCTTGAAGGTCCTTCACCTCGTTATTGAGCCTTCCAATGAGCTGCTCCATAGTGGCCAACCTTGCTTCCATACCGCTTGCCATGCCTACGTCTTGCTCTCGCCAATTGATAATGGGTCATTGCAGGCATACGAAGGACACGCTCGATCGTAAGATTAGTTGAGATCCCACAGACGGTGCCAAATTTTCACATCGTATTTCGTACACCCTTAGGTTGGGTCTCTTAGCCAAATAGGGTCTTCACTCGAGTCGGATCCTAAGGTAAGAGAGGGGTGGCCCGGGGAACTTCTAATGCCAAAGTTATTATAGAAATCAAATTGCTTTAAAGAAGAAGACAACAGTAGAGTATAATTCACAACAGACCTGGGTTCCACCTCTCTACCTTGCAGTTTTGGGCAGCCTTTATACTCGGTCCTTTAAGTCAAGTGGATCATATCTTGTGTTCTGGGGCAAAGGGATGTCTCTCCTAAGAGTCTCCACCATCATGCTACATTTAATGTGGCGTAGTTTTCTTGGTGTCGGTCATTTAATGTGGCGTAGTTTTCTTGGTGTCAGTCATTTATGCGGCATGTCTATGCCAGAGTTGACGGATGCCTTCTCTTCTCCTTTTCCCGATTCCCTGTAACAACCCATCTCAATGTTGATTATTACGTCTAACTTGCATGGGTTTGGAGCCCACCCGATTCCCACGGGTTTAGGACCTACCCAGGCTATCCAGGGGGGACCTTTCCGGGCTCGGGCTGGCATTCCCACGACTCGTGGGGCTTGGTGAAATAATGGGCCTGGGGCAGTATTATAGGCTTTAGGCCCTGATGAAAATATCCCGTAACACATACTATGTTGGAATGAATGCCTCTAGTTTGAGCTACCCATGCTCATATTACCTGTTACCCTCGTTTATTTCTAGTATCTTCATCGTTGTTTGCAATGCCTAATCCAAAAGGAGATTTTCATCATCTTTTTCGTCTAGTAAAAATTAGTCGTCTGACTAAGAGACTATAGAATCAATACAGACCCATAAATATCAGGGATTTTGGTTCAATAGAGTTGAAGGTAATATCGACTAATGATCTCAAATGCTTCAGGTTTTTCCTAAAGCTATTTCTCTACTCCATCATCTACCTTGGCTATGATGAATAGAAGAAAAAGCAAGTTCAACAATATCGCAGAAGCCTCGTTGCTGGAGAAGGTTCCAATCTTTCAAATTTCTCATTTCCTTTGTTTTACTTTTTTTTATTAATAAAAGTTGGCATGGCAGTCGTCCACATTAGCCGACTACACGTAGGTTACATAAGCCGATTGTGTAAAGAAAAATTGCAAAAACATTTTTAAAATTCAAAATGCCTCCTAAATTTTTCTCATGCCTAAAATATCTTGTATGGGTAGCAAAAACAAAAGTGAATGTTTATGATTGACAAAGTGAAAGATTCTCACAACAATAATTTAAGATAAAGTACTCAATCATATGGAATGACTCAAAAAACAAAAAAAAACAAAAAAACAAAAAGTCTTTAGTTTCCTTTCTAGGATCAACAATAATTTAAGTGAAAGAGTCTCGCAACAATAATTTAAGTGAAGCTCAATAATTTAAAACCAATGTATTTTAAATTCTTCGTGACATCATTATTGGTTTTAGATGGAAAAATGGTTGATAAGCATAAATATGAGTTGTCATTTTTAATTGATTGATATCATGTTTATGCTTAATTTTATAATTATGATTTAATTGGACAATATTTCCTCACAAAGAACTTCACGTTTGGCGCCTGGGACTTGGACATGAGGCAACTTGTTGATTGTTTGGCTTTTTACATTGATAGAGGAGAGGAAATCGGTGCTTGATTGAATTGAAGAGAGAAGTCGATGGGAGTATTTTTTTTTTTTTTTCTAGGGGCTCTACATTTGAGTGGTGTGGCGTCTTGCAGGCTCTAGGAGGTGGCTAGCTGGAAAAAGTGGAGTGTGAACGTAAGGTCTAGAGGCGGCTAGCTGGGAGCTTTTCCAGTTTGAATTTTGGGTGGGATTTAGATGATTTTTCTAAGAGGGAGTCAGTGGAGGGACTTGAGAGTAGACGTGGGGTATTGGAGAGAAGTCGGTGGAGGGAATTTATTTTGCTGAGTAGCGTTTTTCGCTCAAGTTGGAGTTGAGGGAAGTGAGCGACTGATTTTCATGGGAGTAGAGAGGGACGTGAGAGTGGAGAGTCGGTGGATGCTTTTAGTTTAAGGGAGAGTTGTCGTGCTGGGACGTTGGAGTTGAGGAAGTTGGTAGAGAGGGGATGATACCATTAGGCGGTGATTTATTGTGATTTTCCTTGCTCTAACGTGGAGGGACATGGTTGGAGTTTTATTTTTCTTGGGTTTCTTTATGTTTTTTGTTTGGCATCTGGGGGGTTGCGGCTTCTTCTTGATGAATTTCTTTTAGTTTCAATTTTTATTTTTTGCAGTTCAGCGACTGCGTGGGCTTTATTCTCTCGGCATCGACTGGTTTTCAGACTTTATTGCTTCTAAGTTATTTTCTAGTATTTCTTGTATTTTATTTTAGTTTTCTAATGAAGAATATTTATGTGATTTCTATAACACTTGTGATGAACATGATTGGCTAAATTTTTATACTAAGGTTAGAGGTGAAGTTTAATGATTTAAACATTATTTTCGGATCAATGTAAAATTTATTTTGTGAGCTTAATCGATTGAAAGATTTTATTGTTGGATATTTTGATTATCTATATATTTATCTTGATTCATTGTGATTTCCAAATACAGTGACTGCTTGAAGAATCCCTGTGATATTCAAATAGATTTGTGAATGTTTTAATCATTAATCGTTCATGCTCAATCATTAGCGACTATTTTTCTTAATCTTAAATGCAAATCTTCCAATTAAACGGAATCATTATTCTAGTTTAATTGAAGTAAATTGATCGAAAATAATATTATAAATTATTAGACGGATCCTCGAAATCTTAGTCTTTCTCAATATCAGTTCATTTTATCATTTTAGTTTTATTCAATTATTTTACAAATCATCATCTCAGTAATTTTATTTTATATTCGATTTCACGTTCATTTTAGTAATTTATTTTCATTGTTTGAATTTATTTTCTTCATCACATAAGTCAATCCCTGTGGGTTCGACCCTGTTAGATACTACAATACCTGTATACTTGCAGATAAAACTGCACTAAATTTTTGGTTCATTGATTTGAGTCAAAGTTTAGGCGCAACAAGTTTTTGGCACTGCTGCCGGGGATTGCAACGTGTGATAATTTTTTTTAGAAAATAAAATATATATATATATATATATATTAGTAATCTTTTGCTAATTTTCTTGTATTTTTTTTTGCATGTACAATTTTTTTTTTATTTTGACAGGAAATGGATCAAGTAAGATTGCTTCCATATTCATATCATTTGGTAATCTCGTTCCAAAATTTTTTATTTTACCTTCTTGCTTGTTTTGCATTTTGTTTTTAGTCTTTGAATGTGCTTGATCCTCTATGATGAATGATCTCGTGGCAATGTGATCAAACTGGTAGATTGGAGAAAAAGGAAATGGTTTTAAAAGAATTGGTTGATAAGTTGTCTGGTGATAATAAAAATTCTCATTCTAATACCGTGGCTGACAATCATAGTGTTCATGACGAACTCGAAAATGAGGAGATACAAAATAATCCACCAATGAGAACTTTGCACGAGTATTTGCAGCCAACAAGGCCAAGTACTCCATCTTGCATGATTTTTCCTACGAATATGGAGAATTTTGATTAAAAACTGGGAGTAATTCAATTACTTCCCAAGTTTCATGGCTTAGGCTCAAAAAGTCCTTATTTGCATCTGAAAGAATTTGAAGAAGTTTGTGCAACTTCACAAACCCAAACTATCAATGATGATATTGTTAGATTAAAGTTGTTTCCATTCTCTTTGAAAAAAAAAAAAAAAGCTAAAAATTGGTTGAACTCCTTGAGACCAAGATCTATTGGCACATCGTAAGAAATGCAAAGAGAATTTCTGAAAAAGTTTTTTTTTACTCACAGGACCAATACTCTTCGTAGAAATATTATGAATTTTTCTCAAAAAGAAAATGAAATATTTTTTTAGTGTTGGGAGCGTTTTAAAGAATTATTACTAACTTGCCCACATCATGGCTATGAGACTCGGCGCACCATTAGTTTTTTCTATAAAGTTTTAACATCTCAAATGCGTCAGTTTGTAGAAATAATATGTAATGGTGAATTTTTAAATAAAGATCATGATGATGCTTAAGATTATTTTGACCAATTGGCTAAAAATGTCCAATCTTATGATAACACAGATCGTTCTAATCTGTCAAATAAGCTCAAACTCAATGTCATGTCTCAAGAGGGTATGTATGTCCTTAAAGGAAATGATGATGTGAATGTTAGGATAGCAAGTTTGACAAGAAAAGTCAAGGCCATGAAACTTAGGAAGGTAAATTCAATTAAGGCCATTGAAAAAGAATAAGAGAATTGTGGCATATGTGAGATTAGTGGACACCTAACTCAGGATTGTCCAACAATCTCTGCTTTTAAATAGGTGTTGAACGAACAAGAAAATGTCATGAATTCTTATAGGAGACCATTTTCTTCCCCTTATTCGAAAACATATAATCTTGGATGGAGAAATCACCCCAACTTTAGTTGGAGAAACGAGTCAAATTCAAATCAAAATCCTCAAGGGTTATCTTCTTCTACTCTTTATGTGCCTCCATATAAGAAAACCCTTGAGGAGACATTACAAACTTTTATGCAGGGGCAAGCTAATATCAATACTCAGACAATGCAGGCCATTACTGAGATGAGAAGTCCATTAGCGACTTGACATCCGTATTGCACGCTCAAGAAAATGGTAAGTTTCCTACTCAACCTCAGCCGAATCCCAGAGGTAAATTTGAGATAAGAAATTCAAATCCTTCTTATTCAAAATTTGAACATGCCAAGTTCATCACCACTCTACACAATGAAAAAATATTTGATAAGAGTATTTCAACGAAAATTGATGAGACCAACAATTCTTTAAATTCCAAGAGTGATGGTGAGCTTGACAAAGTCGAGCTAGATATGCCTATGAAAGCACCAATACCTGCCCCATTTCCCCAAATGTTACAACATTCTCATAAGTTGATTCAAAATGCTGATATTCTTGAAATTTTTAAACAAGTAAAAATCAACATTCCTCTGTTAGATGCAATTAAACAAATTCCATCGTATGCTAAATTTTTTAAAGATCTTTGCACAGTGAAGCGTACGATGAAAGTGCAGAAAAAGCCTTCCTCACTGAGCAAGCGCCATCCTCCAGAACAATTCTCCTCCGAAGTACAAAGACCCGGGTTGTCCAAAAATTTCCTACGTGATTGGAAATTTTAAAATTGAAAAAGTTTTACTTGACCTCGGAGCTAGTGTTAACCTACTACCCTACTCGGTTTATGAGCAGTTGGGTCTTGGTGAACTTAAACCCACCAAGGTAAGACTCCAACTTGTTGACTGTTCAATTAAAATACCGAGAGGGATAGTTGAGGATGTGTTAGTGCAAGTAGGAAAATTTTATTTCCCAATGGATTTCATTGGTTTGGACACAGAACCTGTCTTTGATGTTTGCACTCAAATTCCTATAATTTTGGGTAGGTCATTCCTTGCAACCTCAAATGCTTTAATAAATTGTAGGAGTGGTGTGATGATAATTTCTTTTGGCAACATGACTTTGGAGTTGAATATTTTCAATATTTGTAAATAACCTAGCGATGATGATGATGTGCATGAAGTAAATCTGATCCAAACTCTTGTTTAAAATAAATTTGATTTGTCAATTCTTTCTGACCCTCTTGAGATTTATTGGGTTCATGGTACAAATTTTGATGATGATTATATGCTTGCATCTATGAATTTTTTGCTAAAATCTACTATATGGACACTGATAAATGGAGAACACGTTTTGAGGAATTACCACCTCATGATGTCGTGTCTCTCCCCTCAAGTGTGCAAACACCAAAACTCAACTTGAAACCTCTACCTGCTGATCTCAAATATGCATTTTTAGGCCAAGCAGAGATATTACCAATGGTCATCTCATCAAAACTGGATGAAATTAGGAGAAAAAATTAATTAGTGTTCTCATTGAATACAAAGAGGCAATAGGATGAACCATAACTGATATCAAAGGCATCAGTCCTTTGATTTGTACCCACAAGATTTATCTAGGGGACAATTCTAAACCCTCTAGAGAGATGCAGCGTAGACTGAATCTCAACATAAAAGAGGTTGTCAGAGCAGAAGTGTTAAAACTTCTGGATGTAGGGATCATTTACCCTATTTCTGACAGCAAATGGGTTAGTCCCACGCAGGTGGTACCCAAGAAATCTGGTGTGACTGTAGTTAAGAATGTTGATAATGAATTGATCCCAACTAGAGTTACTACTGGTTGGTGTATGTGCATTGATTACAGAAAACTAAATTCTGTCACCAGAAAGGATCATTTTCCCCTACTATTTACGGATCAAATCATTGAATGTGTAGCGGGCTATAAATTCTATTGTTTCCTAAATGGTTATTCTGGATATAACCAAATTGAGATTGCTCCTGAAGATCAAGAAATGACCACTTTTACATGTCCATTTGATACCTTTGCACATCGAAGGATGCCATTCGGACTTTATAATACTCCTGCTACATTTCAACGATGCATGATGAGTATATTCAATAACATGACATGGTAGAGCATTTCGTTGAAATATTCATGGATGATTTTTCTATTTTTGGTTATTCATTTGATGAATGTTTGACTCATTTGGAAAGAGTGCTGATTAGATGCAAAGAAAAGAATTTGATTTTAAATTGGGAGAAGTGTCATTTTATGGTCACTCAAGGGATTGTTCTTGGTCACATTGTTTCTTCTCAAGGTTTTGAAGTGGACAAGGCCAAAATTGACTTAATTTCTAAATTACCCATCCCAAAGAACATCAGGGATATCAGATCTTTTCTAGGTCATGCAGGTTTTTACACGAGATTCATTAAAGACTTCAGCACAATTTCTAGACTTTTGTGCAATTTATTGTCAAAAGAAAATTATTTTGTGTGGACTGATGACTGTGAGTTAGCTTTTACAAAGCTAAAAGGTATGTTGATTTCAGCCCCAATTATGTGATCACCTGATTGGAATTTACCATTTGAGATTATGTGTGATACTAGTGATTATACTGTTGGAGCTGTGTTGGGCCAACGTAAGGACAAAAAGTCTTGTGTTATTTATTATGCAAGCAGAACTTTAAATAGTGCTCAAATGAATTATTCAACAACTGAAAAAGAGCTACTTGCAGTAATTTTTGCACTTGACAAATTTCGCTCTTATTTGATTGGATCTCAAATTGTCATCCTTACTGATCATGTTGCATTAAAGTACCTTTTAGCGAAAAAAGATACAAAACCCAGGTTGCTTAGATGGATCATTTTGCTGCAAGAATTTGATTTGATAATTAAAAATAAAAAAAGTAGTTAAGAATGTTGTTGCTAATCATCTGTCTAGACTTGTTCTTTCAGATTCCATAGAGACAGTCCTTATTAGAGACATATTTCCAGATGAGCAACTTTTTAATATATCTCAATTGTCTTGGTATGCTGACATTGCTAATTTTCTTGCTACAGGTGAAACTCCTCACATTTGGACTCAACAAGATAAGAGGAAATTTTTTGTGGAGGCAAGAAAATTCTTTTGGGATGATCCATATCTGTTTAAATATTGCCCAGATCAGATAATTAGACGATGTGTTCCTAATAACGAATTTCAAAGTGTGATATCTTTTTGTCACTCTGGGGCATGTGGTGGCCATTTTTCTGGAAAGAAAACTGCTTTTAAAATTTTACAATGTGGTTTCTATTGGCCTATCATTTTCAAGGACACCCATGAAATTTGTAAAACTTGTGAGCGCTGTCAAAAATTGGGAGGGATTATCCGCCGAAATATGATGCTATTAAATCCAATCTTGGTTGTGGAAATATTTAATTATTGGGGCATCGATTTTATAGGACCCTTCCCAGTTTCTTTGGCAATCTTTACATTTTGGTAGCTGTGGATTATGTGTCCAAATGGACTGAGGATGTTCCATGCAAAAACAATGACCACAAAGTGGTACTGAGGGTCTTAAATAGGGTTATAAATAAACTAGTCCGTTCAACCCGCTCAATACTTTCTCGGTTAAACTCATATCGAACTTAACTCATGAAAAAGAAAGTTCACATATGATAATAGATCCCGCTCGATTAATAAATGACACATATCTGGTTAAACTCGATTCGACTATGCTAAGGCTCATTAAGACTCTCTCGTTTATCTCAAATCAACTCGTTAGCTCGACTCGATTAAATCTCATTCATACATAGATAAATGTGTATATATACATACATATATATATTGGTTAATAATATAAGCATAATACCCTTTATAATTAAACATATAGTGTATAACCTAATTACTTAGGCCTATATATTGAATATACTTCATAGCTATTTTATTATTTGTACAATAGTTAGTCATTTAATAATTTCATCTACTAGTATATAAGAACCATATATGAAATGTTGATATATACTATCATATTATCTATATGTATGGGTAATTTATATAGGCATATAAGATATGGTTATTATGAATAAATATAAACTATTCAAATACTAATTATTTATAACTTTTTAAAATTTTCTAATTCAATAAAGGGCATACTTGTTAGTTTTAAAATTTTTATTAAATTTAGATTGATTATTTATCTAATTTCTTAATTATTGAATTTTATTCAAAAATCAAAAAGTAAACAACTTTGACTCTATTCAACTCAGCTTAACTCAACTCGATTCAACTCAATTTAACTCAGCTCAATTTTAAGTATTTTTAGTCGAACTGAGTTCGACAATCTAAACACTGGCTCAACTCGGCTCAATTCGTTTAGATTACAACATTAATCTTAAGTTAAATCATCTCTCAATCCAAACAAAGCCTAAATGAAAGAGCGAAAGAAGACACAGTTACTTTTGTGATCACTGAGAGGAGTAAGGCCATGCAGTAGGAAATTACATGGATGGGGCTAGATTTTGGCTTCGTGAGTTAGGAAAAGTAAGGTAAAAGGTAATTAAGTGAATCTTGGAAACCAAACCTAGAATATTACAGATGGTGAGAACTTGCTTGAACGTTGCTTAAGAATATTGATGATAAATGCATACTCAAGGTACGTACAAACTGATAGTTATAATTTGCCATCATTAATAAATGCACGCTAGCTACTACTTACATCATTAATAAATGCATACAATAAAAGTTGGCAGTGATGGATATCTGTATTCGAAATTGAAAACAAAACTAATTAAATTAATGCCTTTTTCCTTGATAAAATTGGTAGATTACTGATTATTCATGACATATATATCGCATTCAGATTCATCGATCGGCCATTCATCAATTATCTGCAATTGGTAGGGTCACGTGGTACTTATACGTTGGCAGTGATAGGAAGCGTGGGGACCATTTCTGTCCCTTTCAAAACTTGGATTAAAACAAAGATTAGATTTGTGTGGCTAGCGCTTGACTTAGATATTTATGAATTAATGAGAAAGATTAATCTTGCGTAGGAAAGTATAACATTCTAAGTTTATTTATTTATCTTCATTTGTAGTAGCTAGTTTGCATTTGAACATATTAACTTTATATTATATAAAATATAGTTTGTTCGAACTTAACTTTAATAAGATTAAAGTGTTGTTTTGGTGACGATATCAAGCTTCCGTTACGTGGTAATACGCGGGCAGTGAATAGGAAGCTGTGTGGAGAACACATTTCGGTCCCTTTCAAAAGTAGAATAGAAAAAAAGATTAGATACAATTTAAACGTGCTAGTTCCACACACTCTTGAAAAAAAATATTGTACACTGTTAAAAATATGCAGATTTTTTTCATGGATATAGATTTCAGATATATATCTACTATTTTTAAACAAAAAATGCGTGTGAATCTTTCAAACTCTAATATTATAATTAATATTATTTCTCGGCTATTAACAGGTATATAAGCCGCCGTTGCCCCCGTCTCTGACTCACCAATTTCCGCAAACCTCCTCTCTCTCAGCTCTTCGAAGAAGTAGAAAAGTCTTCCGTTTTGCACTGGTCCCCCGGCCCACGGAGTTTTCCATCCTGTACTGTACATCCTGGTTGTCCTATATATTACTCTTAGTACACTCCTAATTGTTCGATGCGCTTATATTGTCTTGTTTTATTAATTTGGTTTCATCAATCTGTTTTGCCAGTCCAGAATTGAACCTCCCAAGTGATTGTCTTCAACTTTGTCAATATTTGATTCTATTTGTTTGTCTTTCGGTTCCAGTTCGGATTCTGCGTCTCTCTTCCACCTTCGTTCGCTTTGTGTTTAGTTTTTTCTGCATATTAGGAGGTTTTCTGTTGAATTTCGTTCGAAACGGTTTAAAGTTTATAGTTCCGTAAGTATAACTTTTTGGATAACTTTTGTTTCCAAAAGTTGAGTTAAAAAGTTGCTGCTTCAAATACCATATTCCTCATTTTGTATGTTCAAGTTAATAACTTATAAATAGATTTATAGCATATGATACATTAATTCTAGTTTATAATAAAAATTACTTTGACAATATAAAGTTTCACATCAAGATGTTGTTAATTTTACTTTTGTAAACAAAATATTCATCTTAATGCAAATATATGCAAATTTGGACTCTTTGGCCGTGGTGCAGGAAGAAGTAATTCCTTGGGTTGACCAACTTTTCAGGGCTCGATTCTTCATTGGGAAAACCGTGTACGTTGTTATAACCAAGATGAGGAGTTTGGTAATGAGATGCTTCAGTTTTTGCAAGTACGTACTTCAATGATTTTAGAAGCAAATAAATTAAAATCTGGCAGTGCTACTTGAAATAATTTTCCAAGTGAAGTGTTGGTTTTTGTTTATATAGTTCTACGTACAGTGATTATTTTGATTATTAATGTCACTATGTAAAAGTATTTGAGTAGATTCTTTATATATATCTGAAGGAATCATTACTACTTTTTCTATGCGCATGCATATATATAAATATTGCTACCTCTCTATTAATTCATATATACATACACATATGTTGTGCTGATCAGGAACGGGGATGTTGAGAGCCAAGGTTCCAAGAAGGATGGTACAATCATTCCAAAAACGCTGGCCAAGTGCTACAAGCACTTCCATTGGGATGTGGCGTTTTTAGTGGTGTGCATTGTTGCAATAGCAGTGGAACCTATCTTCTTTTATCTTCCTGTCATCAAGGAGGCTACCAAATGCATTGCTATAGATACCACTTTGAAAATCATTGCTATTTGTGTGCGATCGTTCCTGGATTTGATTGCTCTTGGGGATCTGGTTGCAAGAAAAAAAATATATATAAAGAGCCATGACATGATGAGTACTTCAGACTACGTAATTAACATTCTCAGCATTCTTCCAGTTCCACAGGTATTATGACAAACTCCTATGAATGGGTTGGAACAAAAACTTATTCAATTGCTATCTCTCCTCCAACTCAATCTGGAAGAAAATTATGTGTCCTGTTTTAATATATTAAATTGCCAATTAGAAATAGATCGAGAATGTAATATTATATTATATTATAAGATGTTAGAATTAAGTTTCTAAGATGATCAAGATCTTACGTTTTGATATTTATGAACAACAGGTTATAGTGCCAATTATATTTTTAGACATGAGAGATTATAAATCCCGGCACAGAAGGAAAGTCCTAAATGCAGTTGTTCTTTTGCAATATGTGCCAAGACTTTTCCGTGTCTACAGATTGTGGAAAAGAGTCAACGAGACTATTGTTAAAAAGAATGCAGAAAGCTCCAAGAATAAGATCCCAACCAAAGGTAGTAGTACCAATAAAGTGAATGCAGAAAGCAACAAGAATATGAAACGTTTTATAGTGATGAAAGCTGGATTCAACCTTTTACTGTATCTCGTTGCCAGTAATGTGAGTTAATTTCATCATTATCATCGTACAGATCTATATATCTATAGCTTTAGGTCGAAAACCCATAATTTATAAAAGAGAGGGTCAAAGGATATATACAAATTAGTATATAACAAAAATTAAAAGATTATTTAAAAGTGTGCATGGGTAAATCATACAGTACGTTTTAAGTTTGAATGTAAAATAAAAAATTGATCTCAATATTCTTGTAATAAATGAAGGTTATTAATTAAATTTTGCTACTCATCATCTCCATACACAATACAGCACACATATATTTTTTTATTTTTATTTTTGTTTTATTCTTTCCAAACTAATTGATTTCGGTCTTCTACTTTTCATTCATATACCACATGCACATTTGGCAAGATAAAAATAATAATAATTATATATGGTGTGAGGATGATTAAGAAAGTTGTCATTTATTTTATTTCGTAACATTATTTCAACAATATTAAAAACTGAAAAAACTATTTCAATTGATTTTTATTTTGAAACATAGTCTTAAATCTTAACAAGGTTTATAATTTCAAATTCTTGGCTAGTTTGTCCATATTGCTCAACTTAAGTTTTCAAAATAAAAGTCAAAGACAATGACACATTCATATTATGATATTCAAAATTAACTAATTTAAACGTACATAAATATAATAAATCAAATTAAAAAATTTTGATTAACATGATGAATCCATGAACATATATATATATATATATGATTTATGGAGAATAAAACATATATATTTGGGATTAAAAGAATTCACATCTAGTACTCTTTTATTGCAAAAATCTCTTTATTTGTTTTTCGATAGGTTAAGATCGAGTCTACAAATTTCTTTGCAGAAAATTATTTTAAGTTTTTTTTTTTAATTTTTTATTGAAGTTGGAAACAAAAAGATAAGAATTAAGCACGTCTTCGACTACTTCTCTTTAAATTTTCACATAGGAAAACTATATAATGTAATATCGGCTTACGGATTTATGGGATTATTATAAAGTTTGAAGCCACACTAATAATCTCATGTCTCACAGTATACTATACACCTTTTTGGTATATGTCTTTGATCAGGTACTAGGTGCTTTTTGGTACTTCGCCTCCATCCAACGAGAGACCACGTGCTGGCAATTGGCCTGCAAAAATGATATTGGATGTAGCAAGACTAGTCCTTCTTTTAACTGTGGTGATGGTTTTGGAAATTACACGTTTTTAAATGATTCTTGCTCTTTAGAAACACGAAATACCCCTCTCTTTGATTTTGGAATATTCCAAGAAGCCCGTCAATCTGGTATATTGGCGTCCAAGGATTTTTTCCGGAAGAACATATATTGTTTTTGGTGGGGCCTGCGAAATTTGAGGTTCGTGCATGTTACACTTTTTTTTTTTCGAGATATTTCAAATTTTGTTTTTATGGTATTTGTCATCTGATCAAGAACCTGCATGCGCATGTGGCATATGCATATTTTTTTCTTTACTTATTTCAATGATTAAAATCGAATTAAATTAGTGATATTTGATTTAAAAATTATAGTATAATTGTCCAAGTTGTCAAACTATTAATTTAGATATATAACTCCTTTCAAAAAAAAAAAAAATAGATATATACCACAATATTAATTTCAACAAATTAAATATAATAATTTGAAGGTATAAAGAATCAAAGACGTTAATTGTTATCCTTAAAATTCCTAGCTAGCTAGTCGGTAATTTCCATTGCCATACTTTCTTGTGCTCAGTCTATTCATTCATGTTGATCGGCAAGAACAGGGCCAACGTCTGTTTTCTTCTTAATTGGTTTTCACTGATCTACAGTAGAGGGTCTATTTGGTACCTCGATCCAACTAAGAATTATAGTGATAGGCATAGCCCAAACTAGCGGCTAAAGGCCTATGGAGGCTTGATATTCCGTTGTCTAATAGAGTGAATAAGCACTAATGTGACGAGCAGATTATTCCTATTATTTAGAGGTAAGATGAATGGCTAAATATCATATGAAAGTAATCCAGTGATGATGATCATCTGATACTTTCCTATACATATATATATATATATATGAGTACCAGGTAACCCTAAAACATTTCTAAGGAGATACTTGAGTTAATATACACTACTATTTATTGATTTAAGTATCAGAGTGGTTGCAGGCATACAACGTCTTCACCCCTTGACTTGCAGGTAAGTGATTACATTCGGTAGTAGGACACGTCCTTTACAATAGTGTCGTCTGTGGGATCCTATTTTCTTTACCTACCACCATGGAAACACGACTAGCGTTAACGGAAGAAAAGTTGAAGTTGGCGTTAGACTCCATGGAGAATCTAAGAAAAGAGAACGAAGACCTAAAGTGACAGAACTTGAAACTCAGTGACACGGTTATGCCTAGCCATAATGAACAGGGCAAGGGGCGGCACATTACAATGGGGGACCGTACCAAGAGGATGTAGAGAAAAAGAAGATGCACAATGAATTACAAAGCCTCACTGGGAAATATGAAGAGATGACAAAAAAGATGGGAGAATCTTCCTCAGTAGAGTACTTATTGAACCATATTGATCTGCCGTATAGTGAAAAGGTTATGACCATGCCGCTTCCACCAAAATTCAAAGTATTGTAGACAGAGATGTACGACGGGTCTAAGGACCCAGTGGACCATTTGGATAATTTCACTAGAAGGAGACGATGACGCAAAATCCAAAAAATTTGTCTTCAAGGATCTCCAAATCTCCATATAGGGAGTAGGAGCAACCCTCAGGCTGCTCCAGTAAAACCACCAACTCCTTCTTCTCATCCTTCCACCTCTCAGACAACACCTCCATCTCCGGCCTCTCCACCTTCCACCTCTCGAATGCGGTTATGGCGAAAAAGCAAAACTTCAGCCTCTCTCGAACCTCCTCCTCTAAATGCACCTAGTCTGCTAGGATCCAGGTTGCTATGTCAACGATCCCCTGCAAAAAACCAACACCCAAAGTAGAGTGACTAGCAGACAAACAAACAAGAAATTGAAGAGGGGAAAGCCATAAAACGATGAAAGTTACCCTAGAGAGAAGGGCCCTCAGTCGGTAGGCCAACTCGACAGTAGCCTTACCTTGGGCATTGCCAGAGGAAGAGGAAATGCTGCCTCGAATTGCCCTAGGATCACGGCCACCGTCAAGCGGAAATCCTCCAAGGGGTTCAGCAGCTAAGTTAACCCCCCTTCAAGGGGACCACCAAGGTCTCCAAAAGGGCGTGAAGTGCTAGTGTACACCAGGTCCACATCGATCAAGTAGGTGCCTTTACCCATAAGGCCGCCCAAGGGAATACCCCCCCTCCATGAGAGAGGACCCAGTCTCCTTGCCAAAAGGGGACAAGAAGGGAGAAGGAATACATAGATGCTTACTGCTCGCATGTAAGGAGGGGATAGTACCCCTAGAGATGGTAGTTGGTGGCGATTGAAAAGGGGAACCTTATGCCCCAACATCTTTATTCAATTCCTCTTAGTAAGGTACTCTATCATCATTCTCGTCACCCTGACCATCCACGCCACCTGGCGGGGCAACCCCTTGACTCACTATAGGACTAGTATTTGTTTCTCCACATAGGTCGATGCCCGCCTCTTTTTCGCACCCATCCATATCCACCTAGTGGGCACGATCCTCCACCACCACCGTGCGAGCTCCTACACCCACAACTGCATCCAAATTAAGGGCGGCAGCAATTTCAACACTCAATTCGCCTTCCCCCACCAAGTCTTCAAGAACAGGGAACTTGAAGACAAGGCTAGATGCCAAGGTAGGCGCCTGTTGAGGAATCTCAAGCTAAAAGGTAGCAGCCAAGTAGAAGAGGGCTTGACTGGACACACCCTCGACATCACCAAGGCCCGGGAAAGTTGCGCATGGGCAAAGTGTCGAGAGTAGAAGAAGGGGTAACAAACTGAGGGGTAGATGCTTGGGGAGGGTTGTCGACTGTGTCCGTCAAAGCCTTTTTCTTCTTCTTAACGGGAGAAGAGGCGTCCTCGAAACAGATTCACTTCTTCTTGTCCTACTTATCCTTCTTATATTTCTTCTCCTTCTCATCTTTCTTATCCTGCTTAACCAGTTTATTTTTCTTTTCCTTCTTCAAAGACTATTTTGGCGGAGGGGGCAACATCACAGCCTTGGTTAAAAACAGGCGTCCCTTGATGTGGGAACGATTGTGTGTCATCAAAAAATGATCTATATAGACCGGAGTTAACAAGTATTCGGTCCAAATTTCATCTGGATGGCCCTCTACCCAAAGGTGAACCGTTTGGATTAGGACCAATTCACAGTCTAATAAGGGTTCCATCCCTACCAGCAAACTCTTCTCCTCAAGGATTTCCCCCCAATTAGCCCTAATGGGGAAATCACACTAGGAAGTCTCTGAAACTGGAAAATCCCAACCCGTACTAGAAATAAAGAAAAAATTTCCTGTCCAATTTTTGGCATTTGAATGGTAGGACTCAAATCGGGCTAGCTTCTATCCTTCATCTTTCTTCAGGAAGCTCAAAGTGTTGCCCTTGGCGGTTGGGGGTAAGTGGAAAAAGGCCAGAAATTTTCGAGCAGTAAGGTTGGGGTACTCTTCACCAAGGGGCTCCAAGGCCATACGAAGCACAATATAGGCACAAAGAAAGGCCCTCAGTGCAAAGGAATGAAGTTGGACAAGAGCAAGCGGAGGAGATCCAGAATATCGCACAAAGGGTAACAAAAAGGAAGCCTCAGCCTATGAGTTAGTAAGGAAACGGTTAGTGCAACCTTACCACTAAAGCCCTATTCGTTTACACATCCTCGAGAGGGAATCTTCAAGAGAGTTGTGTCTAGAATGTGATACTCCGCAAATTCTTTAGGTCCCAAGACTTGAGAGAAGAATGCCACCCAAACCCCTCATAGGTTGGGACGTCCAATACGTGGGAAGATTGTATGTCAGTAAGATGGGAAAAAATACCATGTTTTGCCATGGAAAATACAAATGAAGAATGGAATGAAAAATGAGAAGTTGTAAAAAATTGCGAGGGAAACTAAGAAATCGCAAGACAGAGAAACAATAGGAAAGAGGAAGCTAGAAAGAGGAAGTAAATGAAAAGAAAGATGGGGAACGTTGTAGTATGCAAGCTGAGTAAGGAATACATGGGGCCGTTTGTTGTAGCATCATAACCTGACAACAAGACGCGACCAAATGGGAACAGTTGCACGTTACCCAGCAGCCACTTTCACGTCAGGAGCAATCAAACCTTCTCTTCTTGATTCTTGAAAGATGGAAATGGCGGGATAAAATTCCTAATGGGCTAGCAGGGTGGCGCATCGATTTCAGCATGAGGAGCAACGGGGTAATTAGAAAGCCCAAAAAATCCAATCTGAGTTACTTACAGCATAAGAGGTAAATTTACATCTTGGGGACAAGTCAACCCAATAGAAAGGCTAGATTCACTGACAGAGAGAATTCTCCAAGCCTACGACCGAAGGGAATTAGCGGGATAATTGGAGGATCCATTTGGTGCCTTGGCCCAACTATGAATTATAGTGATAGACATGGCCAAAACTAGAGGCTAAAGTCCAATGGAGGCTTGATATCCTGTTGTCTAATATAGTAGATAAGCACTAATGTGGCAAGCAAATTACTCCTATTATTTAGGAGTTATAAGATGAACGGCTAAGTATCATATGGAAGTAATCCAGTGATGATGATGATCCGATACTTTCCTACACCTATATATATATGGGTACCAGGTAACCCTAAACACTTCTGAGGAGATACTTGAGTTAATATACACTACTTTTTACTAATTTAAGCATTGAAGTGGTTGCAGGCATACAACGTCGTCACCCCTTGACTTGCAGGTAAGCAACGTCATATACAGCAACGTCATATCAAATTTATTTGGGTTATTTTACTATCATAAGAAAATATTGAAAATAGTAAACGAAATAAGAGAATATTATTATATTATAATTGTTAATTATCATAAAATTAATATAATTGCTATTAATACTATTATTATTATCATTATTATTATAGAAATATTGCATGAGTTACAAACATGCACATCTCACAAAACAATGGGAATAAAGTCAAAACTACTTTTTTTCATTACAAGAAATATGGGCTTTTCCCATGAGTTTTGCTTTCCATAGTCTACCTCCATGACAAAACTGTCTGTGGGAAAAAAAATATACATTTTTCCACTAGAACTCATCCAACAAGTAATAATTTGTGGGAAATAGTTACTTGATGTTACAAATAGCATCCGTGAGGAAAAAAGAAATTACATTTTACCACATAATCACGTTCGACGATGGAAAAATCGTGAGGAAAAGCCACTTTTTGCGGCGACATGAAGTCACAACAAATAGGTAGTTTTTGAAAATTTTAATCTCCACCGTTGGATCACTTAGATCCCTAATTCCCTGCATATTTCCTCTCTTCTCTAAACCTCCCTCCCTCCAAACACCGTATCCCCTCTTAAAAAATTGAAAACTGCTCTCTCTCTCTCTCTCTCTCTCTCAACAATTTGTGGGAATAGAGTTTTTCCCACAAAAAGTTGGCTTTTTGCCATGAATCGCCTCCTTGGAAAAGGCCACATTTCTTGTAGTGAATTTGATTGACAGAACTTACTCGGGTACAACAAGTTATTCATTAAATTAACGTTGATTTGGAGGCAAATAGATTAAAAAACAAACAAACAAACAAACAAATTGAGAATCAGTTTATTTCCTAGAGAATGTTAAATTATGAAAGAAAAATGTTTTCACCCATGCTCATCTTTGATCTCAAATATCCATGCATGCAGTCATGCACATAAATATATGGTTTTTTGTTGTTTAGATGATGGTTCGTTGTTTATCATTATGTGTTCCATGCATGCAGGTATCGTGGGCGTATTATATATTTTAGATCACTTTAGATTTTTCTTGTTTATTTTAAGCATATTATATATATATATATATATATATATTAATCTTTTTTGATATTAATAATTCATGCATGACCATTCCAAATCTGGCAGTTCATTTGGTCAAAACCTTGAAACAAGTTCTGATTACTGGGAAAACTACTTCACAATTTTAATCTCGATCTTTGGCAAGCTTCTGTTTTTATACTTCATCAGAAATTTGCAGGTTGGTGCTGATCATCATATTTTTCCCTTTTTTAAAGTAGGGCTCTTATTACTTCCATAAGTATGTGTTTGTTTGTATATTTAATTAAGTGCTGACCGAATTAGCTCAAACTTTTTTAAGAAAGTAGTGGTTTAACATATATGTTTAGAGGTCCTTATAAATTTGAATTCTCATCCTCATTTAATCGGTTATTTTATGTTAGGTGATCTACTTATAAAAAGAGTTTCATGGCTCGCATGTCATGAAGGTATAAATTAAATGAATAAATTCCCATATATCTTTGGGATAAATGGTTTGACAAAGCACGTGTTAAGTGAGGAAGATGGTTGATCTATGATATATTATTATATAATTTAATTTGTATGTTTGGATGTAGTTAGGTTGGGAGATTCATTCCAATCCAATTTAGAGGAAAATCCTATACTAATCTTAAGAATAGAATTTTTCTCCAAACTATATTGGAAGAAGTTTTCTCTTACCTATGTTTTAAAAATATCATGTAGTCTTGTAAATTTGAATTTTAACCATTTTAGCAAGCAATAAAATCTCTATCTTTGGTTATTTTTAATTAAAAAATAGCTATTCATTAAAAGAATATAGTGGATTTGTTGGAATTACCGCATGTAATTTATGAGAAAGCTTATCGACTTAATTGTGATGTGATAGGTGTACATGCAGTGGGAGACATAAGAGGGGCTACCTGGGGATAAGCATAATGTCACTGCTTCAAAAGAAATCAAGGAGACATCAAAAGAAAAAGAAATGGAGGAGATATAAGCATAAGCATGATGTCATTGCATCAATGAAATGGAGGAGATATCTGAGCATAAGCATGATGAGATATCTAAAGAACGTAACGAGATATTATGATACGTTGTATTTACGTGTATTTTTATTAAATGATTATATATATTATTATAATAAATGATTATCTTATTTTAAATTAAACGTGTTTATTATTATATTATTTTATAATTTTTTAAGTTGTGAGATTTAAATAATGTACTATATTGATATTAATAGTTATTTTGCATTTAAATTACTCTTTAGCTTGAATTATTTATTATTAGATTTTAATTATTTTGTTTTATTAATATTGAGTTGTAGTGTTTTTAGTTAGCTTTTATTTATTTTATTGTGCTTTTATTTTGAATTAGTTTATTGTTGCATTTTATTATTGGACCCAAGATGAAATGCTGGATCTCATTTCTTTCCCTCCCTTTTTCTTTTTCCTCTTTTTTCTTCTTTTTTTTTTCCCTATTTCTTTTCCCTCCCTTGTTTTCCCCTGCACCCCATCAGTTCTCCCCTCCCCACTCAACCCATGTGCTTCTCAACACAACAGCACTGCCGCACGACCAACCCAACCAGAACGCCACCCACCTCATCGTCCTCACCTCACGCTGACAACCACCACCCCACCGGAATCAGCCTCTCTCTCTCTCTCTCTCTCTCTCTCTCTCTCTCTCTCTCTCTCTCTCTCTCTCTCTCTCTCTCTCTCTCTCTCTCTCTCTCTCTCTCTCTCTCTCTCTCTCTCTCTCTCCACAACACCTGAAACCCATGGGTTTCCCCTCCCCGTGCCGTCATTCGCCACTCCTAACATCACCACCAACCATCTCCTCCCTCATCGATGACCTCCCCCACCCTAGTTTCCATCCCCATGGTCCCTCTCTCTCTCTCTCTCTCTCCCCACAGCATTGGAAACCCATTCGGGTTCTTCACCGTTGCGCCGCCCTGAGCCACACCCTGGCATCATCGCCCAGTCCGCCGACTTCCTCTCTCACTGGCCATCTTCCACAACCAAACCCAACCCCTAACAAAAGCTCAATCCCCTCCATCGAGCACCCAACCAAAATGTGTTTCCCTCCCTCTCTCAGCCAGATCCACCATCACACCGCCACCCACGGACTCTAGTTGCAACCATTAGCTTCCCTTGCCTCCCTCCTCCATGGCCAACCCAAGCTCCCCTTAGCTTCCCTTGATTTCTACCCATTTTAAGACCCACGACTGTTGCTTGGAAAGCACTGTTCGCCGCTGCTCTACCGCTTGGGCCTGACCTTTCATCTTCTTGTTTTGCTTTTAAAGCGTTGTAAGTATTTTCCCAAATGACTTTTAAGATTTAAATATATTTTTGTTTTAACAATACTTTGTGATTGGTTTGCTGTACCAGACTGAGTCCGAGGAGTTCGGAGGTTGAATGGATTGGAGGACAGAGTTGTTTGTATGTTTGGTTGATGTTGGGATTTGTTGGATATTTTTGTGTTTTATCCTATGCATTGCATGGTGCACGCATGATCATGTTTGTAAATGAAAACTGAGTTTTCATGTGTTAAATGGACTTTTGGGTACGTGTGTATCACGACCCCAAGCCGAGATGAGGCATTATCCCAGTAGAGCTCATTTGGTCACTAAGGAGCTAAATATACTGAGTGGCATCCCCTAGGTCGTCGCTAGGCGACAACAGGCTCAGACGATATGATAACACTATCGTGTCGACTCCGTGGCCCCTCTGCTGGCGGGGGCTAAAGGATGCTTGGTCATGGTACACGCTGGGTGCAAAGCCGGGTATCTCTCGTTATGATGTCACATGCGTGATCGTTACCTGCGGTATGGCATTGAGAGCCAAGGTGTGCGGATGAACCCTATGGAAGATTATGGTACATACAAATAAAATTGGATATTGGTCTTGATAAATTGGATAATGGGTCTTTTTGGGGGGGTGATAAATTGGATTTACGTGGACCATTTTCTGGGAAAATGGTGGTCTTTGTGTTGAGCCATTTTTTGGAAAAATAGCGGTTATTTTAATGGATTGGATTTTTTGCGTGCGTTGAAAAATAATTATTTTTGGGGAAATGATGATTTTCGGATCTTATGCATCTATCATCATGTGCATGCATATTGTTATTGCATGAATGTATTTTATCTTGTTGATTGTTTGAATTATTATTTATATGCGATATTGTTTCTTGGTACCATAGATTTTGATACAGATAATGAGGAGGCGGCTCCGCTGGAGGATTGATTTGGTGCTCTTGCTTATTTATTGGAAATTATTTCCCTGTCTTTAAATTATGTATTTTGGTTTTATGATATTACTGAAAACTTTTAATATTTTAATATACTTGTGTTTAAGCAAGATTGTATTTTAACAATATTGGTACTTAGTAATTGACTTAACTCATTCCGCTGCATCATTTTTGTTGTACACTTATTGCATGTACACTCATTTGGCATTTAGCGATGGGATGCATGACCCGTGTTGTTATCATTCCGACGCCTCGATTTCCACTTGTTCGTATGTGGAAGTTGAGGGCGTCACATATATCTAAGCTGTTGGAGGTGATATATGAAGAGCATGATGAGATATCTAAGCTGTTGGAGGTCATATCTAAAAAGCATGATGAGATATCTAAAGAGTATAATGAGATATCTAAGCTGTTGGAGAATTCTAACCTATTGGAGACATATAAGCGGACTAAATTAATACGTAGCATCGAGTGTTGGATAAGCACAATCGGACTCCCCAACAAGTTAAAACAGATAATCATGAGCCATACTGTGAACCCAATACCGCAAGATGATCAAAAGAAAGATATTGATACAGAGAATCCATTCTCTCATCTTCCCACACCACTTGGAAGATTGATTAAGCTCCATCTTTGCTTGCCCCTGCTAAGGACAGTGAGTTTCAATCCTCCCGTCTTTTTATGCTCGACCAAAAAAATAACTCAAGCGAAAATTTCAGTTTTTTTCCCGTTAAAAATGCTTCAAAATTAATGAGTAAATACTAAGATTGATGTAGTGGTTTAGTTATTTAGTAATTTCGTTTTTATAATGATATTTATCTGATATTCATCCTCAATCACAATAACTACTGTTATGTTATACTTTAATTGATTTTTCTTTAACTAGTGATGTCACGGGTGCCTTAGGTGAGAGGTGCAGAAGGAAGGGTTAGTGGTTGAAAGGGAATTCGTGAAGGATGAGTAACTAAATTAACCGAATGAAAGGATTAATGAAACGGGGAGTTTTGGAGGGGAGGAAAGCAAGTCATCATGCATGATAGCAACTGTGTTTTGAGGAAGGCTTTTAATGAAACAGAGTGTTTTGTCTTGTATTTGTAATTCTTGTGACTGCATTTTAGTCATTGTGGTTTGCATTTTGTTTAGACGATGAGTTTTGTTGTTTCCATCACAGGCTGCGAGTATATAAGCAGCACTGTGGTTGCATGATTTTGCGAACAATTATGATAAGCAAGTTTCAGTTGTTGGAGGTTGAGAATCCCTCGATGATTCTCTGCAAGATTCACAATTGAGTCTTGATCATTCATTCTTGAGTGTTGTTTCTTGCATGTGATTGTTAGTGTTTCTACGTGTGTTCTGGGTTGAGTTGTACTGTTGTAGTAGGTTCTTGCAAGAACTTTACGGTTGACCTATAAACCGCTTAAATGTGCCACAAATAAGTATGGTTGCTCAATTTTGCATGAAGTCTATTTTAGCATCAACCTATTTGCTTCAAAAAGAGTTCTATGCACCAATGTCCATCTCATAGAAGTTGGTATATATTATCTCACTAATTAATCTTGTCAATTGTTTGTGAACGTGCAGGTGCCAATATTCAAAAGCGAAAGTGAAGAATTGTTGTATGAGATCACTTGTAAGTTTCTCAATCAAGTGCAGTACAATCAAAACAGCTACATTGTTCGAGAGGGAGAGCCACTGGATACGATGATCTTTGTGGTGAAAGGAATTGTGTGGACTATACAAGTATTCATGGTGATAAAACTGGTTGTCTTAAGAAAGGTGACCTCTTTGGAAGACATCTTGTAGAATGGGCACTGGAATCCCCCGGACTATCCGGCATTCCCTTATCAACAAGGACTCTAAAATGTCATACAAAAGTTGAAGCTTTTTGTCTTATGGCTGGCGATCTCAAGGATATGATATATCAATACTGGTGGAGATTTAGCAAGTTCAACAACATCATCAAATCTGATTCAGAACAGCTAAAGCATTTTGCAGCTTCATGCATCCAAGCAGCATGGCGCTGTCATGCCATCTATCCTAAAAACATATGTACTTGAATGAGATAAGGCTACTGCCGCCGGTAGCTCCCCAAGTAATTTAGATTATAGTATCACTTAATAATTAATCTAATATTATCAGATACTCTTGCTATTTAACGAAAGATAATATATAATTTGTTTAAGCATATTACGTTGAGGATTAAATACTGCACTCATTTTTCAAGTCGTTAATTAAATTGCTAGTCGCTCGATTTGAATATCGGATGGTTATAAGGGTAAGAAACCAAATAAAATGAATGCTGGTCTAATAATAAATGAAAGCGCTAATATTGATGCACATTGTCAATTTGAGAAAGGAAAAAGTAGATTCCCACTCCCAAATTATTGGATGTTGTATTTTATATTTTGCTCATTATCCAATTATAATTGTTCATATAGCTGGAACATAGTTTTATATATATATATATATACACACACATATATAGCACAACAGTCGGATCTTGATGGTGGATAAGTTAATTGTTTAATTAATTTTAGTAGTTTTAATTTTTGGTGCAGAGTGGTATAAAAATCCTTATGGTCTAATTAAGGGGTACTGCTAATTAATTATATATATCCTTTCAAGAAATATATGTTGTTATTGTATATTTTTCAGGAAAATGCTTATATATCCCATTGTGAGGGGGTATCGAAAAAGGATACTGATTGTGTGCGTGTATGTTTTCATTCTTCTTACTACATGATTAAGAAAGTATTTTTTTTAATATATATATGATTTTTTTAAATATTTAAGATAATTTAAAAAATATTTTTTTAAAAAAAAGTTGCATGTTCGGTGGCTTTTCTCGGTAGATCAAACATGATTTTTTTTTTTTTTTATTATTTAGATGTTTTGAGGTCTTTGTGACATAAGAATTAATTAGTACAGCTTCAATTCTAGATCAACGTTTGGATTCGAAAAACATCTTAACTCATTTCATCTTATCTTATTATTATAATTTTTTTAAATTCTCACATAAAATATAATAAACAATTCAATTTTTTCAAATTTTAATTAAATTTTTTCAAATTCTAAAATATTAATAATATTAAAAAATAATATTTTAATAATATTTTATTCAATTTTTATTTTTAATTTAAAATTATTTTATCTCATCTCATTTTATTTCAAAATCTAAACCATCATGTATGCGATAAAACACACACATGTATCTCATGGAACTGACACGATAAAATACGTACATGCGATATTGCGCGCGATCCTTCTTGCTCCTTTTCATTTTTGGATTATTTGTTTGCCTCCCGGTCCACAATTGATATAGCCTGATAAATATATATATATATATATATATATAAATGCATCACCATGTTTTTCTCTCAAATTTTTTACCATTTTCTATATATTATCTATTTTCTATGATGTGGCCTCTTTAAAATTAAATTAAAATTAAGTTTACAAGAAATTAACTTGTAAAGTCTTTTATTATATAATATTAGGCTTCTTAATATATATGGAACTCATTTTGAGTCTCCTCTCTTTTTCTCTCTAGGAAAAGAGATGGAGTGGGAGTGTGCAGAGGCACGTGGAGTTGGTTATAACAGATTTGGTGGTGGCACATTTCGGTGTCAAGAGCTGTCGCAGGGTGGTACAAGGTGGCAGGACGGAGGAAGGAAGGTGGTTAGCAAGAGTTTTTTCAGGCGGTGAAGACCAGTGGAAGGAGGTGTTGCTGTTGCCGAAAGGATGGAAGAACTGGAAGAAAGGTGGAAGAGACTCGGGCTGTTGGAGGGGGAAAGTTCTGATATAGTTATTGACGATGAAGTATCTGAGGAAATGAAAGACAGATAATCAAGGAGTTTGGTGGGGAAAGTCTGCTCGATGAGAGCCATAAGCAAAGAAGTAATGCGGTCTACGATGGCCAGGATTTGGAGAATAAGCAAGGAAGCTCAGTTTACTGAGGTAAGCCATAATGTTTTCGTTATAGTCTTTGAAAATGGGATGGACATGCAAAGGGTTTGGAAAGGGCGTCCCTGGCTTTTTGATAATCAAATGTTTGTTTTGAAAGAATTTGTGGGATACATACCTGTGCATCGGGTAAACTTTGATTCTGAATGTCTATGGGTGAGAATGCATAATTTGCCTCTTTCTTGTATGACAAAAGAACAAGGAAAACAGATAGGAGGCACGGTTGGAAGGGTAGAGGATGTAGATGTAAAGGATGATGGGAGTGGTTGGGGTAGCTATTTGAGAGTACTCATTTATCTGGATTTAACACAGCCTTTAGCAAGAGGAAGAACTATCAAGGTGAAGGGAGAGAGCATATGGATTCCATTTAGTTATGAGAAGATGCCGAGAATATGTTTTGCTTGTGGGTGTGTGATTCATGGAAGGCAGGGATGTTCTAGCTTAGTGGGGGAGATAGATGGCAAGGAAAATCAATATGGTATATGGTTGAGGGCCAATCAGGGGGTAAAAACCAAGAACTTCAGCAGAGCATTTAGAAAGGAAGAGGAGGCAAATACATGGAGGAAAATGGAGGATAGGTTCATATATGGCGGAGGAAACAGTAAGGCTTTTGATGGGGAGGATATAAGGGGGAGTATGATGAGTGAAGGGCCCAATCCGAAGGGTGGGAAGGAAAGTAAAGAAAGGGACCCAATTGAGAAGGCTTTTTCTATTGAAAGAAAAGGGACATATTATACTCAAGAGAACTGTATAGAGGAGAGTGAGGGTGAGGTGCAAAGGAAATCAAAAGAAAAGCAAGGTGAGGAGGGCCTCTATGAAGTGGAGTTAAGGGAAGAGGCAAGATTGTGCATAATGGGGGAGAGGATTCTGGTAATATAGGTGAGAAGATGGCTTCTGTTGAGGGTCCAACTAAAGGGGTAAGTAGCGAGGAAATAGTGCAGGTGGTTAAAAGAGGGGCTTGGAAGAGGAAAGCTAGGAAAAAAGACAAGAAAGAGGGGGCTGTTAACCAGGCAGTGGTTAAGAAGAGGCTTGGAAAGGAAGATGGAGGTGTTCATGAGGGTGGCAGAGCTGGGAAGAGGGGGAAGTGGTGCAGTGGGACAGAGGAAGGAAGTACTCCAAATGTAGTGGCGGAGGTTGAGATTCAGCCCCGCCAATCAACATGAAAATCTTAAGTTGGAACTGCCGAGGGTTGGGGAACCCTCGGACAGTTCAATATCTCTGCAACATGGCAGAGAAGAATAAACCCAATTTGGTTTTCATTATGGAAACCAAACTTAGTAATAGAAGCTGTGAAGGGTTGAAGAGGAAATTGAAGTGCAAGGCTGTTTTATGGTGGACTCAGTTGGTAAAGGGGGAGGAATGCTTCTCTTATGGAGTGATAACGTGGGGATTGAAGTGGTAAGTTACTCCCAAAGGCATATCAATGCCTGGATTGAAGATAATGAAGCAAAGGAAAATTGGTTGCTCACCTGTTTTTATGGG
This sequence comes from Carya illinoinensis, assembly GCF_018687715.1. Taxonomy (NCBI): domain Eukaryota; kingdom Viridiplantae; phylum Streptophyta; class Magnoliopsida; order Fagales; family Juglandaceae; genus Carya; species Carya illinoinensis. The sequence continues at coordinate 2,171,625 of NC_056757.1, forward strand.
CATCCTGAAATAGTTAAGAGGAAGGCTACATGGGACTTACTGAAATCATTCAAACCTCAGGAACATAAAGGTTGGTGTATAGTGGGGGATTTTAATGAAATTCTCTATAATGATGAGAAGGTTGGGGGCAGAGCCAGACCTGAAGGGCAAATGGAGTTATTTTGGGAAGTTATTCAGGATGGGAACCTTTTTTATTTAGGATGGCAAGGAGATAAGTACACGTGGAGCAATTTACATGGGGATGAAACTTACACTAAGGAAAGACTTGATAGGGCTGTTGCAAATCTAGCTTGGATAGAGGTCTTTAAGGAAGCATGGGTGGAAGTGATGGTGACTGGTACATCTGACCATAAGCCTTTGCTTATCCATTTAAAAAAAGAAAAGTGTTTGGAAGGTTACATTAAGAAAGCTTCTAAATATGAAGCTAACTGGGCTATGGAGGAGAAGTGTGAAGTGATCCTGAAGAAAGCTTGGCAGTGTGCTGTTTTTTATGGTAACCAGTCTAGCAGAATGATGGAGTTATTAAGTAGAAGTAAAGAGCTTTTCCAGAAATGGAGTAAGCATCTCAGGAAGGCTGGAAAAAAGGAGATAGAAGAGAAAACAAAGCATTTGCACAGATTGCAAACTGAGGAAAATAGTTTTAATGTCCTTGAAGTCAAAAAAGTGAAAGAAGAGCTATGTTTGATGTTAGAAAAAGAGGACCTGAAATGGAGACAGAGAGCAAAAACTAATTGGTACAAGCTTGGAGACAGAAATACAAAGTACTTCCATGCATGTGCTAATCAAAGGCAAAAAAGAAATCAGATAACAGAGGTGGAAAATGACAGTAATATAAGGGTCAGGGGCTTTAATGATATTGAAAAGACATTCAGAGCATATTTTGAAAAAATATTTCAGACAACAAGGTCATCTACAAAAGATATGGAGGAGTGTGTGATGGGTATCGATACAAGGGTTACACATGATACGAATTTGAGCATCTCAAGGGAGTTTACAAAAGTAGAGGTGGAAGAGGCTGTGAAGCAAATGGCACCACTCAAATCACCTGGACCAGACGGCTTTGGAGCTTGTTTTTATCAAAACCATTGGAATATTGTAGCTGATGAAGTTTGCAAGACTGCATTATCAGTACTTAATGGTAACTCTATGGACCCTTTGCTCAATTATACTTATCTTGCCATGATTCCCAAAGTAAAAGAACCCAAAAAAGTTAGTGACTACATACCTATAAGCCTTTGTAATGTAATCTATAAAATTGTCTCAAAAACCATCACAAATAGGTTCAAAAGAGTGCTTAGTGCTATCATATCTCCTACACAAAGTGCTTTTCTACCTGGTAGGATGATTAATGATAATATTATGATTGCCTATGAAATGTTACATACTATGAAAACTAGAAAGAAGGGAAAGGTGGGGAGTATGGCCATTAAGCTTGACATGTCAAAGGCTTATGACCGAGTGGAATGGGATTTTTTGGAGTTTGTAATGAAAAAGATGGGTTTTTGTGATAAATGGGTTAATCTCATTATGAAGTGTGTTAAGTCAGTAAGCTATTCTGTTTTGATCAATGGGAAGGCAGGTTACAAGATCACTCCCACAAGGGGTTTAAGACAGGGTGACCCTTTGTCACCCTATCTCTTCCTCATTTGTGCTGAAGGCCTTAGTGCCATTTTAAACTCTTATGAGAAGCAGAACTTAACAAGGGGAGTGCAAGTGAAAAGGGGAGGGACAAGCATAAATCATCTCCTATTCGCGGATGACTGCATCTTGTTTGGTAGAGCAAAGCTGGAAGAGTGGAGCAGAATCCAAGAGTTGCTGAAAAAGTATGAAAGAGTATCTGGTTAGTTCCTCAACAAAGAGAAGACATCAGTTTTCTTCAGTAGCAACACCAAGACAGAAGATAAGAGAAGAATTCTAGAAGCTGGAAACTTAGTTGTTTGTGAAAATTATGAGAAGTACTTAGGTCTTCCTACCATAGTAGGGAGATCAAAGTACCAGACATTCAGCATCCTGAAAGATAGAGTATGGCAGAAGATAAATAGTTGGAAGAATAACTTCTTGACACTAGCTAGAAAAGAAGTGTTGATCAAGGCAGTTCTTCAATCTATTCCCACTTACACTATGAGTGTGTTTAAGATGCCCAAACGTCTATGTGATGACATTAATGGCATGTTTTCGAAATTTTGGTGGGGCAAGCAGAAAACTGAAGGGGGAATACAATGGAGGAAGTGGGCCAAGATGGGGTTTCATAAAGGAAAAGGTGGATTGGGGTTTAGGGACTTGGAGAGTTTTAATCTAGCTCTCTTAGCAAAGCAAGGATGGAGAATCATCAAGAATCCTGGATCACTTGCAGCAGTGGTTTTCAAGGAAAAATATTTTAGGCACTCAAGTTTTATGGAGGCTAAGCTTGGGTCACAACCATCTCTCATATGGAAAAGTATTTGGTGGGCTAGAGATTTGTTGCAAGAAGGCTTAAGGTGGAAAGTGGGGGATGGAAGCAAGATAAAGATATGGGGTGACAAGTGGTTATCTACCCCTACCTCCTATACTGTCCAGTCACCAATAGGGCTGCTCACTGGTGAATCTCGAGTTGAGGAGCTAATTGACAATCAGCAAAGAATTTGGGATGAAGGAAAAATTAGATCCATATTCTCAGGTGATGAGGTTGAGCAGATTTTAAGCATACCATTGAGCAAAGGTAAGATACAAGATAAACTTATTTGGGGTCCATCAAAGAAGGGTCTGTTTACAGTTAACAGTGCATATTACCTGCAATTGGAAAGACTAAAAAATAGGTAAGGTGGGTCCTCAAAGGAAGAAAAGATTGACAAGTGGTGGAGGAGTATATGGGATTTGGAAGTGCCAAGGGTTGTCAAATTCTTCATGTGGAGGGCAGGGAATGATCTATTACCTACTAAAAAGAACCTTTTCAAAAGGAAAATAGTAGATGAGCAAGGGTGTCCTTTATGTGGTGCAGGAATTGAAACTGTTATGCATGTTCTTTGGGAATGTACAGCTGCAAATGACGTGTGGTCAGATCCTCAAAGCCTGGTTCAAAAATGGAATAGCACAGAACAAGATTTCCTTCATTTGTGGGAAAAATTAATGTTAAGATTGAATAAAAACCAGTTGGAGGAGATGGCAGTAGCTTTTAGAAAGATATGGTTCAGGAGGAATGACTATGTTTTTGATAAAAGGCTTTCATGCCCAACAAGACTCCTTAGAACAGCAAAAGAGTGCCTTGAAGAGTTTCAGCAATCCCAAAGAATCCAGAAGAAGGAAGGTCAGACATCAAGATCTAACTCAATGCAGAAAATCTGGAAAAAACCAGCCCGAGGGATAGTTAAGGTGAATTGGGATGCCTCATTGGATCAAAGAATGAAAAGGATGGGAGTGAGAATCATAGCCAGAGATGAAGAGGGAGAAGCTTTAGTAGCCGTGTGTTACCAAAGACAACATGTACAGAATCCAGCAATAGCAGAGGGTTATGGACTGTGGAAGGCGATGGAGCTATATAATAATCTTAATATTCAGAAGGTCATCTTTGAAGGTGATGCAAAAGCTGTTATTCTAGCAGCTTTGAGTAATGAGGAAGATTTATCAATTGGTGGTTCATTGATTGAAGATATACGGTATGTTCTTGTAAACAGACCAGATTGGTCTATAAAATTTACTTATAGGGAAATGAATAATGTAGCCCATGGTTTAGCCAAGAAGCTTTAAGTTTAGAAGGAAAAAAGGTTTGGATAGAAGAAGTCCCAGCTTGTATTGCAGCTTGCTTGGATAAAGAAAAACAGTGTACTGGTTAAAGTTTTTGTTAATGAAATGATGAGGTTTTACTTTCAAAAATATATATATATGGAAATCAAAGTAAAATAAACTCAAGAAAATTATTTAATTTTGATCATCTATATAAAAATAATAATAATTGAGAAGCTTTAAAGCTAGACTCCATCGAGTAAGAAAAAATTTATTTAAGATCTTAATTGTAACATTATATACTTAATATAACACCAAAATATCTAGATAATTTTACATTAAACTTGATAGACTAACCTACGAAGTATAATAAAATATAGGCTTCTAAAAGATTACTTGATATATAGTTTTATGAAGATTTAAATATTTCATTTCAAAAATAATAATGGATGAATATATAGTTGTAAAACATTGTAGTCATAAATTTGAAACAAATGTTAAGTTGTATATATTTTTAGAATTTTATCTCTGCATTATATAGCAAAATTCCGAGATCTAGTTTTATATTATAAAGTCGTTTTTATGATTTCTCGTAAAATTAAAATGAAAATTTTTATTTGTTATTAATTTACATAAAAATGTTATACGTTAATTGGAAAAGTCAAACCGACCCTTAAAAAAATTTCTGGTTTCAGCGTTCAGCCTCTAGTCGAAGGTGTTCACGAAGGAAATTGCCGATCGAACTGCTAATCGATCAAAGTCAAGTTAGTTAACCGTATTAAGATCAATTGACCCAAGTCGCAAACAATACGCAACCCATGCCCTGCATTGCATTATATATAGCGAAATGTGTCTCTGCCTGCGTACTTGTAGAAACGATCAAAAGTTCTCTATTGAGAGGAATCATGACGCCGGGTGCTTATAAGTTATAACCGCCAAACGTCTGTGGTCGTGATCTTAATTTGTCCGCAGCTAACATAATATTCTTCGTGGTTGCCAAGAAAAAAAAATAACCTGATTCGTGTGGTTGTGTGCATGCGCTGACAACTGTTGGGTCTGTGAAGTTTGGTTCATTCTTTTAGTAGCTCGATTTGATGACCGGATTGACAAGGATTCGTGGCATAATTTTTTTGGTAGAATTTCAATGAGGCAATTGGTCCAGTGCAAAATATTAAATAGAAAGCACCTAGTCAATGAGCAAAGTGTTGACTTGGCAAGTTGGAATGGTGACACGTGTCGTGCATTGTTTGTCCTGCGGATGGAGAAATCTGTCGATGCGTAGACGCCGAGCAAAATCTCTGGGTGGCCCTTGTGTGCCGTACTGCCACTGAGGTTGATCATTGTATTTTTTAGCTCCACAACGGATTTTCTATAAAGGGAGGTTGCTAAAAATATGGAAAAAGGAAAATATGTGGCTGACCGTAGTGGTGGATGTCGAATGTTGTTGCTGGCGGTTGCAACGTATCTGAAGGCGGATGGGATCTGTTTATTCACAAATCGAATGATCTATGCCTTGTCAACTTGATTCTAAAATTTGATTTCAGAACTAGTTGTGATGGACATTAGAAAGCATCGAGCGGGCAATAGGCTCATTGAAAAACAAAATGCTGGAAAATCAAGCAAAAAGTCCACAGAGCACTTGTGACTCTAATGCCATCTAGAAAATAAGTACAAATAAATTTTTGTAATTGAATGAATATTATGAACAGTAAGAATGTCTCTTTATAAGAAAAATTAGGCCTGAAATAAAACAAATACATGCAATACCACTTAGGGTGGTGGCTTAGTAGTCCATGAGGCACTAGGTCCTGAGGTCGAATCCTGCAACGGGAAGCGCTCAGGATTATTGTTGACTCATTAGCTCATAGACCATTGATGCTCTCGTGGGGCAGAGGTCAGGATGTCAGATTATGGCTCAAATCCGACTTGTAGAAAACGCCTCTGAATCTCACCATCTAAGCCTCTCTAGTCTTGCTCCCCACTAGGTTCGGTGCTGCTATAGTCCTGTCCTAGTAGAGAAGCTATCTTTGGTCAACTCCTCTAACCCTTCTTATGAGAAAAAAAAGAAAAATTAAAAATAATAATAATAATGATAATAATACAAAGTAGTATTCTAACAAAATAGCTAGTATTTTATACATGATCGACAGATCAAAGCCCTACGGCCAATACTTTTATAATCTCTGACATTATTAATATATAGTTTGTTTAAAAAGATGAAAGAACGGAAAAGAAAGGAAAAAAAAAAAAAAAAACCCGAGACGTACCCCATGGATGCCAGCCTCTACTTCGTTTCATATATACTTCATGCTCAGTCTCAACCAGCAAGCCAATAGCTATAGCGTGCCACTTGGAGTAAGATCTTTAAATTTTTAATTGGTCGAGGAACTCCGACGTGCATGGCCGACATAGCTAGACATGATTAGAAGTTTACGTACGTTGAGAGAACCTGAAACTAGAGCTAATTTCTACCTGCCTGATCTTTTATTCCTTTTTTTCCCTAACCTTTATTAATTTTTCTCTATTTTTCCACATTTCCGGTACATCTTTGTTGATTTCGCAAGACGTGCATTTCTCTGGCCTATAATTTCAGGTTGCAAATTTTAGCTCTTTTATATATATATATATATATATATATATTGTTGGGAATAGACCGAATAAACAAAAGTAAGTTGAAGTAAATAATAGCATAAGCAACAAAATAAACAACAAGTACACAAAGAACATCAAGATTTAAGTGGTTCAGCTCAATGTGAGCCTATGTCCACCGGTGGGGTCAGTTTCAATGATTTCACTATCAACAAAAGATAGAGTACAAAGTATTGATTACAAAATCCTCTTCCAAAGTGTTCAAACACACTTAGGAATATCACAAGAGGATGCTCTCTGTTTTTCTCTCTCAAATACGCAGCCTCAAAGGTCCAAGTTGCCAAATGAATGTTAAAACATTCATATTTATACTGTAGTGGCGCAAACTGTGTTTTACGATCATTTGTTCGAGCGGAGACTCGAGCGAAGTGTCGAGCGCACGTTAGGGTTGCACTACTGCTCGAGCGGAGCCTCGAGGGGATGTCGAGCAGAACTCCCTGGGTGCATACCGCTTGAGCGGAGACTCAAGCAGGTGTTGAGCAAAGCTCTCTGGATGCATACTGCTCAAGCGGAGCCTCAAGCAGGCGTCGAGCGAAACTCTCTGTTTCCACTTTGCTCGAGTGGAGTGTCAAGCTCAGCTTGCTTGAGCCAGGATTAAGCAACAGTCAAGCCAAGTCCCAAAAAATACATTTTCAACAGGAAATCAAGTCAAACTCAACAAATCTCCACCTTGGCTTCAATTCCGTCAAGTTTGAACAAAAAACCATTAAACAAGAAACCGACCCCCACCAACAAATCACCAAAGGGGAATCACAAACCCTGAACACAACGTCTATCCTTGAAGAACTCAATTTCCACCCAAAAGTCTTCAATACCATAGACGATTTGACCAAATCACAAGCTTGGCCCTAATGAAGAATCAACCTCTTCACACAAAAGACAACGCATCACTAAACAGACTGCTTACTTGAACAACGGCTTCTGAATACACACGGAGGCTAACAACAAATATTCTCTACCAAAGTAAGAACACCTCAAAGTCTGCATGAGCATATCCCAAAGGTGGCTAAACTATCTCCTCTATCTACCAGATGAAACTGTAGACTTGCTCTCACTGTACGCCAATGCCAAAATCAAAATCATACTTAATTTCAATAGCATAATCTAGAGTATCACCTGCACTCTATTGTGAAGCTCTCCCTGCAACTCCACCTTCTTGCTATAAACATGCTCTCCTTTCTTGTGGAAACAAAAACTGAAAAACAAATTGTTAAAAAAAAAAAAAAAAGGTTCACTCAATAGCAAGCTATGTCGACCGCTTCGCCCAAATCTATAGACAAGCCTAGCAAATCAAAAAACATATTACGGACTCTCACAAAAGAGTCTGACTCATTCCCTTCAACTACCCCATTTCTGTGGAGTGGACCCAACTATATGGTATGAACAACGCTCTAGCTTCTTGTCCGTGGATCACTAACCTTCTCAAATGCTTGAACACATCAAACACATCACACAACGAAGATAAACAAATCCAGACTCTTCCTCAAATGGTCATCAACAAATATGAGTACAAACAGGGCACCACATCACACTAGATGTGCAACCAAAAATCATAAAGAAAGGAACTACAGTAAACCTGATTCAGCACTGCTTTATAAGAATACAAGCAAACAAACAAATCAAGCTTTTATGTCTTTTGATCTCACAAAGCAAAAAACTGCCTACTCACAAATGACCATACTCGTTCACCTATATGGCACAATCACATGTGCCATAGACGAGTAATACCTAAATCTGGAACATCTGAAGATGTTTCACCAATCACTGTATTGCCCTGAAGAAAATAAAGACCATCTGTCTTCTTTCCTATCATTACCACCGAAGAGCCCTTGTAGACTCGAATGACTCCACCTCCAACTGAATACTGGTAACCAAAGGAGTCAAGAATGCCCAAAGATATAAGATTTTTCTTCAAAGACAAAATATGTCGAACGTTAGACAAGGTTCTAATGGTTCCATCATATATCTTAATCTTAGTTGAACCAATCCCATCAATATCACAACCCATATAATTCACAACCAAAACGGAATCATCGTTGATTGATTCATAGGTAATGAACCAATCTGTTCTGGAACACATATGGAATGTACAAGCTGAATCCATGACCCACTTGTCACCAAAACAGTCACTAGGGCTGCTGACTGCTAGGACAATATCAGAGTTGTTAGACTGTTCTTCAACGCTAACAACATTGGAGGAACTTTTACTTTCCTCCTTGTTTTTCAATCCGGGACACTCATTCTTGTAATGACCAAACATATGACAGTAGTGACATTTAACATTTTTCTTGTTAAATTTAGATCTACTACTAGAATTACTCCCACCATGATCCGAACCCCTTCCACTAGATCTACCACCAGAGGAATATTTCACAAACAAACTATCGGCTTGATTGTTCGTGCCTTGTATACCCAATTTTGTTCTCAACTCCTTAGAGTTCAAAGCAGATTTTACATCTACCAAGGAGATGGTATCTCTACCATACAACATCGAGTTCACAAAATTTTCAAATAATACTGGCAACGAACACAACACAATTAAGGCTTGATCCTCATCATCAAGCTTAATATCAATATTCCTTAGATCTATAATAGTTTTATTAAATTCATCTAAATGATCAGAAATAGGAGTACCTTCCCTCATCTTGAGAGTGTATAGTCGTTGCCTCAAATACAAACAGTTGGTGAGTGACTTTTTCATATGCAAGCTCTCAAGCATGGACCAAAGGCCGGAAGCGATCTCCTCATCGGCAACCTCCCTCAAAACTCCATCCAATTGTGACAACAAAATGGCACTATGTGCCTTTTCATCTTCTTCTCTTGACGGTGCAAGAGAATCCTCAGATACCTTCCCTTCTAAAACTTTCGACAAGTCTTGTTGTCATAACCATGCCTTCATCTTGATATGCCATAAGCTAAAATTGTTTTGACCGTTGAATTTCTCCACTTCAAACTTTATCATTGCCATGCCCCACGAGTTTGCACAGAGCCTGGCGCTCTAATACCAGTTTCTTGGGAATGGACCGAATAAACAAAGGCTAAGTTAAAGTAAATAATAGCAGAAGTAATAAAATAAATAACAAGCACACAAAGAATACCAAGATTTAAGTGGTTCGGCTCAATGTGAGCCTACGTCCACTGGCGAGGTCGGTTTCAATGATTTCACTATCAACAAAAGATGGAGTACAAAGTATTGATTACAAAATCCTCTTCCAAAGTATTCAAACACACTTAGGAATATCATAAGAGGATACTCTCTGTTTTTCTCTCTCAAATAAGGCAACCTCAAAGGTCCAAGTTGCCAATGAATGTTAAAACATTCATATTTCTACTGTAGCAGCGTGAACTCGAGCGAAGTGTCGAGCGCACATTAGGGTTGCACTACTGCTCAAGCAGAGCCTTGAGCGGATGTCGAGCGAAACTCTATGGGTGCATACCGCTTGAGCGGATGTCGAGCGAAGCTCTCTGGAAGCATACCGCTCGAGTGGAGCCTCAAGCGGGCATCACGTGAAACTCTCTGGAAGCATACTGCTCGAGCGGAGCCTCGAGCGAGCATCAAGTGAAACTCTCTATTTCCACTTCGCTCGAGCGGAGTGTTGAGCTCAGCTTGCTTGAGCCAAGGTCGAGCCACAGTCGAGCCAGAGTCAAGCAAAGGTAAACCAACAATCAAGCCAAGCCCCAAAAAATACATTTTCAGCAGGAAATCAAGCCAAACTCAACATATATACATTTCTTAAATCATGTAAACATTACAAGAACTTATCCAAATCTCTATTTAATCAGCTGCAGCCAAGGGTTAACCAAGAAAAAACTCAGACACACATCTCATGAAACTGACATGATAAAACAGTACGTACATACGATATTGCACGCATTCCCTTCAATATTTACCTTTCAACTTTGGCTAAAGTTGAATCTTCATGAATGAAAGGGCTTTCATCATTGTGTGCATATCCTTCTCCTTTTCATTTTTGAATTATTTCTTTGTGAATGCTGCTTCACTGATTTTGTGATTATAAAATCTCCGGCCCACATTTGATATAGCCTAATATATATGGCATGCGATACAGCTATATATATATTTTATTGGCTGCGCACGGTTTGTACGTCTATTCCTCATTGGTATATATGTATCTTCCATACGTATTTAAAAAAATTAAATTGTTGAGTTTACCTTATTAAGTAAAAAATTTAGTTGTAGAATTAAATCAAAAGAAAGAATTCGGTGATATAAATCATATAAGGTGCAGAAAAATAATGAAATGAAGACTTAAAAAATATACAATGAAGATTTGCGGCAGAAGGCATTGTGCGTGTCTATAGAATGAGAATGAGCTATCTAGCAATTTTGTGTTGTATTATCATTAGGTTAATTCCTTGGTTTGTTGGCGTTTAAGTACTCTATGAATGAGGGAATCGACTTAAATGAAAAACATTTTAAAACATTTTTAGAGGGCAAACATGCATGCATGGTCCAGGTAGAGGTAGGCCCTGTAAAATATGGAAAGACTGGAGAAAATGTTTTGGTTCTCAATACCAAATCAGAGTAATATATTGCAGTATATGTAGACTTTTCTGTTACAGTATATATTGCAGGTACTGGGCTAGAAGAAGCAGTTGGAGTTAATGTGGGAAATGCATCAGCAGGGAGAAGGACAGGCATACGAGCTGCATATGCCGGAGGAGTAGAGATGGCATCCTGAGAGCTGCATGACGAGTAACAATAATTTTAAGAGAGAGGATCAAAGCAGTGGCACCTTTTATGATGATAACCATATCCAAGAAATATACAACGTTTTCTACTATACATTAATTTATGAGCATTGTATGGACGTAGCAAGGGAAAATATAGACAACCAAACATGCGGAAGGAAGTGTAATCTGGTGGTGTTTGAAATAGAAGAAAATAAGGACTTGAATGGTTAAGAGTGAAGGTTGGTAGACTGTTGTTTATATAAACAGCAGTTAGAAATGATTCAACCCAAAATTTGTGAGGTAATTTAGAGTAAGCAAGCATAGAGAGACCCAATGTGGCGATGTTTTCTCTCCACGAGCCCATTTTGTTGAGCTATATTGGGACAACTAGTGCAATGAAAAATGCCATGGTGTTCCAAAAATGTACGAAATTGCTGTAAAGTAAATTCCCCCCCACCATCCGATTGTAACTGTTTAATAGAAGAAGAGAATTGCTTTTCCACCAAAGCTTTGAATTTAATAAATGAAAGAAAAACATCTGATTTATTAAAGAGAGGGTACATCCAAGTATGTCAAGAAAAATCATCTATGTAAATAACATAATAGCGAAATCCACCAATGGAGACAACTGGGGAGCACCACACGTCTGTATGAATAAGTTGAAGAGGAGCAATGGAGACTCGGACAGAAGACTGGAAGGGAAGTTATTTACTCTTGCCTAGTTGACAGGAGGTACAAACTTCAATAGTGTGAGGTGAGCCGACAAGGGGTAGTTTATTGCTGCACACTAGACGAGAGACAATAGAAAATGAAGTATGGCCGAGGCGAGAATGCCATACATTAACAGGAGCTTTGACCCCAAATAGAGTAGTGAGCAAAGACGACTTATTAACTTTATTTTGGTAGATGGGATAGAGGCCATCCTTACTCTGTCCTTGTAGCAGTATGCGACCCGTGTGCTTGTCCTTGACATAAAAGGAAGAATCAGTTAGTATAAAGAAATAAGAATTTTCTTTACAAAATTGATTGATAGATAGAAGATTAGTTGGTGCAAAAGGACAATGAAGAGCACGAGAGAGTCTAAAAGGAGTATGAGAGGTATGTAACGTAAGAGAACCAATATTATGGATAGCCAAACATGTACCATTACCAACAAAAATGTTCTCATTTCCTTTATAAGGTTCATGAAGACTCAGATTCTCAAGATCAGGAGTAAGATGTGCATTAGCACCACTATCTGCAAACCAAGCACCATCATCAGATAAAGAGTTGGACTGTGCAACCATGGCCGCCAATTGAGCTGGTGGATGACACCCTTGATAAGCATAATTCATTCGATGATAACAGTCAAGAGCACGATGACTAGACTTGCCGCAAATTTGACAAGGAGATTTAGGTGCCATAGACAATGTAGGAGATGAGTAGGAGGTGCGGGAAGGCTGTGCGGTAGCAGAGTTGGAGGGTTTTGGAGTAGCAGACTTGCTGGAAGAGTGTTTATATTTCTTATAAAGGAGTGGGAAGGTTGGCAAGAAAGAAATGCCATAGTAGACTCAGGAGCAACTTGCTGTTGTTGATTGTCTAAGAGAAGTTCAAACGAGAGAAGTTCAGCAGTGAAATCAGCAAAGGAAAGGTTGGATTCACGGGTGGCAAAAGAGTAAGAGGTGATGAATGGATTAAAGGAAGGATTAAGACCACCAATGATGTATTAAACAAGATCATCATCGTCAACTGGACGACCAGTAGCAACAAGTTGAGCGGCCAAAGACTTGGCAAATTGAAAAAATCAGTGCAAGATTTAGACCCTTGATGAAGAGTCTAAAGTTGTCCTTTTAGTTGAGTGATGCGGGAGCAAGAATGAGAAGCAAATTTGAGTTTGAGAGCAAGCCAAACCTCATGAGAAGTATGGAGACCATACAGGGTAGACAAAACAAATTCAGACAAAGAGGCATTAAGACAACTCAAGATGAATTGATTCTTTTTAACCCAAAAAGAGTAAGCAGGATTAACATCTGATTCAGAAGACAGAAGCTTTGGAGGGCACGGATTAGAACCATCAACGATGCCCATCAAGTCATAGCTGCAAAGAACAGGAATAGTAAGCAATAACCAACTAAGATAATTGGTACCATCAAGCTTAATAGTCCCAAGTTGAGCAACATTAGGAAAGGGGAATTGAGTAGAAGCAGAAGAAGTGGCCATAAGGATAAGGAAAATAGGCGTTAGCGTATGGCTTAACTGATACCATGTAAAATATGGAAAGGCTGGAGAAAATGTTTTGGTTCTCAATACCAAAACAGAGTAATATATTGCAGTAAATATAGACTTTTCTGTTACAGTAATGTTATCTAGATTTACAATTCAAACTAGATTTACAATTTAAACTAGTAACGTGCTAACTATATATAATATTTGAATTTGAATTATGCTTGATATCCTCCTGATGTTGTGGATAATCTTTGATAACTGAATGATCGGGCTTGCATGCTGAGTCAGGAGAGGTAAGTCTAACAGGCCCTGGCATAAGACCCCGTGCACCATCCCTCTCTTTATTTGTATTTGTAATTAATTCAAGAGAGAGAATTCGATGATATAAATCATATAAGGTGAAGAAAAATACAATGAAATGAAGACTTAAAAGTCTACACGACACAATGTCTCACAAAGCGTGAGAGCATATTAGAGAGCCGTTTAATATATATAGTCAATGTACAAATGTATGTAAGGAAATTAAAGGTTGTAGTCTAATGTTACAATTGAAGAATAATCGGGAAGGAGATAGAAATTAGTTCTCTATTTCCATATTGGTATTGTAGCCGTTGAGTGTTGTTTCCATGTATGGCTTGTAGCTATTGGTGTGATCTGCTGTCTTAGGTCTTTGTAAGGCTGAGGCTGAGTTGGCTTAGTTTCCATGTATGGCTTTGTAGCCGTTGGTGTGATTTACTGATTATCTTCAATAGTCCCCCATAAACTGGGCCGAGGTATAAGGCCAAGTTTGGTTCATAAAGAGTGAAGTGTCGGACATCCAAGAGGCTTGGTGAAAATATTAGCAAGTTGAGATGATGCTGGAATGTGTCAGGTATGGAGGAGACCTAAAGCAGCATGTTCTCGTATGAAATGATAATCGATTTCGATATGTTTGCTGCGTGCATGAAAAACATGATTGGCAGTCATATATAATGCACTGAGGTTGTCACAAAAAAGAATTGGCGCTGAAGGGAGAGTAACACCAAGATCTCATAGTAGAAATGAAATCCAAGTAAGTTCTACAGTGGTGCTAGCCATTGCACGATATTCTGCTTCAAATCTAGACTGGAATACTGTATTTTGTTACTTAGCAGACCAGGAAATGAAGTTACTTCCTAAGAATATGCAATAGCCTATGGTGGAGCGACGAGTAAGAGGACAACTTGCCCAATTTGCATCAAAAAATGCATAGAGGTTTAGTGTAGAATGGGAACTAAAATTAAGACTTGTATTAAGAGTACCATGCAAATAACAAAGGATACACTTTACCATTTTGTAATGAGCCATACTAGGAGAATGCAAAAATTGAGATACATAATTAACACTAAATGCCAAATCAGGGCGAGTAGGAGTGAGATATTGAAGTGCTCCAACAATGCTTCGATAGTGAGCCGGATCAGGAAAAGGGACATCACTTGTGAGTTCTTTAGTTTTCGGCATCATAGGTGTACCCATTGGTTTACAATCTTTCATTTGAGCACGATATAAAATCTCAAGCACATACTTAGCCTAAGATAATGTACGACCATCTGAATTGCGGGTCACTTGAACTCCCAAAACATAATGCAAAGGACCAAGATCTTTCATTGCAAATTGTTGCCCAAGAGCATGAATAAAAGTATTAAGGTGTGTGGGGTCGGAACCCGTCAGAATTATATCATCGACATAAAGTAGTAAGTAAATTGTGCTTAGAGATGAAATATAAATAAAAAGAGATGGGTCAGCAGAACTACAAGTAAAACCATAAGCAATTAAAAAATTACTAAATTTATCAAACCAAGCACGAGGTGCTTGTTTTAACCCATATAATGCTTTATTTAATTTGCACACATGGGAGGAAAGAGTTGGATAGATATAACCTGGAGGTTGTTCCATAAACAGGTCATCTTGAAGATCACCATGGAGAAAAGCATTCTTGACATCGAGTTGACGAATATCCCAATTATGAACAAGAGCAAGGCTGAGTACAATCCCTATGGTGCATGGTTTTATGATAGGAGAGAATGTCTCGGTGTAATTAATGCCATTAATTTGGTGGAATCCCTTGGTTACAAGCCGAGCTTTAAGTCAATCTAAGGAACCATCCGCCTTGATTTTTGTTTTGAAGACCCACTTGCATCCAATAACATCCATATGTGGTTAGTGAGGGACAAGAGTCCAAGTGTTGTTAGCATGAAGAGCCTGAATTTCCTCTTGCATTGTGTTGGTCCAACTGGCATGTTTAAGAGCGGAACAGATTGTTTTGGGTTCCTTGGGAAGTTCAATTAAAGAGTGATAGTGGGCATACCTAGGATTAGGTTTGCAGATCCCAACTTGAGATTGGGTTACCATGGGGTGAGTAGGAGGGGGTGAGTTGGGCGAATGAGTAGGTGAGGGAGTAGGATTTGGTGTAGGAATGGGAAGCGCCTCTGGCATAGGGGGCAAGGGTGGAATAGGTATAGGGTCAATCTCTTATAATGTGGGGATAGGTGGTGATAGTGGTACCTACATAGGGGAAGCACTAGAACCATCCATAGGATTATAATTAAAATTGTTAGTGGAATGCCAATCAATAAAGGTAGATAAAATTTGATCGTCAGGGGAGGGAAGATGAAGATTTCCAGGTTGTTTGTAAGGAAAAGATGACTCATCAAAAACAACATGTCGTGAAATGAATGTTTGACGAAAGGTAGGATGATAATATTTATAACCTTGATGTTTGTCATTGTAGCCCATAAAAATACGAGGGAGGGTTTTGGGTTCAAATTTGTTTTGTTCAGTATCCCAAGTATAGGGATAGCATTTTGAGCCAAAAATCCGAAGTGAGGTATAGTCAGGGTCATGGCCATAGAGGAGAAAAAAACGGAGATTGAAGTTCCAAAGTAGTAAAGGGAAGACAATTTATTAAAAAGACAGCAGTTGAAAAAGGTTCGACCCAAAAACGTTTAGGAACTCCACTTTGAAAAGTAAGGTCATACCAAGTTCACGAATGGTACGATGCCGTCGTTCAACTAAACCATTTTGTTCATGAGTATGAGGGCATGAATAGTGATGGATAATGCCTTGGTTTTGAAAAGGCATATTTAGTTGATGGTTAGTGAATTCACCACCGCCATCAGTTTGAAAAACTTTAATTTTTTTGTTAAATTGTCTTTCAATTAATTTTTCAAATAAGAGAAATGCATTAAAAAAAATCAGATTTCTTTCGTATAGGAATAAACCACATATACTTAGTGAAGGTATCGACAAAATATGCATAATATTGAAATTTACCAACAGATAAAATTGGAGCGGGTCCCCATAAATCACAGCAAATTTTATCAAATACATGAAAATCATTATGAGAAAATTGTAAAATGGGAAGTTTGCTCATTTTTCCTACTTGACAACTCTCACAAATAGAGTTGGTTTTATTTTTTCCAATAACTGAAATAACACATTTAGAATGTAAAACTTGAAGAGTGGAAGCTTGAGGATGTCCCGACTGTTGATGCCACACTTCCTCAGAAACAGTGTGAAAGCGGTTTGAGGAGTGTGTCTCAAACGGTGGAGACAACACATATAAATTACCCTTCCATTGGCCGTTTAGTAATGTGCGGTTGGTCGCCCTTTCCTTAATAGAAAAACCAACACCAGAAAAGTCACAATTATAAGGATAATCAGAGGTTAATTGATTGATGGATAATAAATTTTTTGCTAAGTCGGGAACAAGTAAA
Source organism: Carya illinoinensis (assembly GCF_018687715.1). NCBI lineage: Eukaryota > Viridiplantae > Streptophyta > Magnoliopsida > Fagales > Juglandaceae > Carya > Carya illinoinensis. The sequence goes on from NC_056757.1 coordinate 2,188,607, forward strand.
ACATCTTTCAATTTAATGAATGAGTTACTAGATTGAATAAAGGTGTCACCAATATGAGTTATTGTGTGGATACTATCATCACCAGTTAGGACAACATCATGACCAAGATATTGATGTAAATTCGAAAGCATACCTGAATTACCTGTCATGTGGGCAGAAGCACCTGTATCAACTATTCACTCGACATCCTAAATATTATTTTCAAGTGTCAAGGCAGCCAATTCTTGTGGTATATCATCAAGTGGGAGAGCATGATCAAACCGGTGCCAACATTTAATTGCAATATGTCCTTGCTTCCCGCATATTTGACAGGTTGGGATACGAGTGTTGTCCCTATTATTGTCATGGCCAAGGCGTGTATTTTGAGTAGGAAAGGATTTTGGCCCACTGGGCTGAGAATTCAGACATGCCACCTGTGTGGCTTGGGAGAAAACACGTCCACAAGAGGACCATGATTTGCCTTTGCCTCTGCCTTGACTTGTTGATTGACCATAAAATGCAGTAACCTGCACATGAAACACAGTCTGTTGAGCCGTGTACATCTCATGCAGCTGGCTCCTTGTTTTGAAACCTTGTAGTAGCGGCACCACCTCATAGTAAGCAGGCATCAGAGGTTTGAGCATGGTGGTGGTGAAGGGCTCATACTTGGGGCCGAGGCCATTGAAGAGGGAAAAAACTTTTGAGTTTATCACTCACGGGTCGTCCGATTGTTGCAAGATTACCACACACAAATTTAAAATTTTTGAGATGTACCTGAAGGGAAACCAATTCCTCCTTCCGCATGTATGTTAATTGTTAGGTAAGTTGGAACTCCCTTTCTTGGGAATCCTGAGCATAAGCTTCTTGAAGAGCATGCCACACTTGATAGGTGGTGTCGAGCCCAACAACCAATCCAAGGGACTCTTCAGACAGAGTACCGATGATCCATCCACGAAGTAACCTATCTTCCTTCCACCATTGGAGGTAAGTAGAACTAATTTGTGGTTGTGTGGTGTTTTTTGGGTCTTCAATGGGCGCATATTGAGGTGGAGGGACAAAGTTGGTAAGATGGTTCATGAGGTCTTGGCTTTCAGCCCAGGCCACAACCTGTTCTCACCATAGGGGATAATTTTCCTGATTCAACCGTAGAGTGACAAAATTATTCACAGAAAGTGAAATAGCTGCCATGGGAGTAAGACTCTCTTGCTCTCACAAGGCTCTGATTACCATAAAGACAATCAAACATAAACCGTTTGACACAATGTCTCACAAAGCGTGAGAGCATATTAGAGAGCCGTTTAATATATATAGCCAATGTACAAATGTATGTAAGGAAATTAAAGGCTGTAGTCTAACATTACAATTGAAGAATAATCAAGAATGAGATAGAAATTAGTTCTCTGTTTCCATATTGGTATTATAGCCATTGAGTGTTGTTTCCATGTATGGCTTGTAGCCATTGGTGTGATCTACTGTCTTGGGTCTTTGTAAGGCTAAGGCTGAGTTGGCTTAGTTTCCTTGTATGGCTTTGTAGCCGTTGGTGTGATTTACTGATTATCTTCGATACTCCCTCCATATGCATGACTGTAAAGGTTGCCCATGAATTGTCAATTAATGTACCAGTTGATCTCTAGCTCCAATGTATAGCTAGTATCAGAAAAACAAGTTACTGAATTGTCAACGTACTACGTCTAATTTCAGAACAAACAAGCTGTAGCGCCTAGAAATCATGTCGTCGAAGGTGTTTCAGGAAATTGCCGATCGATGGAACTAGTACTGATCGATCAAAGTCAAGCTAGCTAGCTATAACTGTAGTAAGACTTTACCCAAGTCGCAAACAATATGCAACCCATGCACTGCATTGCGCGTGCATTATATATATATATATATATATAGGAGCCAATGTGTCTCTGCCTGCGTAAGTGTAGAAACGACCAAAAGTTTTCCAATGATAGGACGCAGGGTGCGTATAATAATTTGTCCACAGCTAACATAATATTCTTGAATAGGACCGGATCATCGCCCTTCTTCGTGGTAGCCCACAAAAGAACAACCTGATTCGTGTGTTTGAGTGCATGCGTTGACAGGAAACAAGATCAAGAAAACTGCTAAGAGGGGGGTGGGAGCCTCGGCTCCTCCCTCCCTCCCATCTCCCCTTTTTTCCAGTTAGGTATAGGGTGGTTTTTGTGGGTGGTTTTGTTTTTTTAGAGTGTTAATAATAGCTGTTGGCCGTGACTTTGATGGGATGAAAGGCCATTACCACGCCGGTTTACCGAAGTCCTCAACCACAACATATCACGCAGTTTGGGCGGAGCGATTTTACACGAAAGTGGTGGAGGAGCTCGGCTACGGATGGCAATGGTCTTGGGTGGTTTGAAAACCTTTCCCAGTCCAGTGTCTCCGACTGTTTTGGCTGGAAGGAGTTAGCTATCAGGCGTATTATGAAAACATGCATGCTTGAGAGGTGCATGTGGGGAAGAGTTAAAGGTTTGGGGCTAGTTTTGTCCGAAGAAATGGTCTGCTGAGGGGACGGAGATTGGAGGCTTTACGACGGTGGGGGGGGTCAATGCAGGTTGCTCTCGGAGACAATGTTTTACTTGTGGGTTGGGATGCAGTCCGGCGAGGTTAAGGGCCTCTGTTTTATCCATGGAAAACAGAGGAGTTATTTTCGGTTTGCAGGCCATCGTACATGGGGGTTAAGGCGTCTGTCGGGGGTGGAGCCTGGCCATGGCTCACGGCGGATTCTCTCTTGGATGGTGGACGGGGAAGGGGTGACGGCGACGGTGTAGATAGTTTCATTTATTTGGTTTTTGGTTCCTGTTCTGCTGGTTCTCTTCATAGATTAGTTTTTCATTCTGTTTGTTTTCTAGTTTTGTATTAGTCTGGAGGTGGTGTGGCCTTTCGTTTTGTGTTGTTTTTTAGTTTTTCTGGGTTTTGGTTAGTCTGGGAATAAGTTGATTCCGGTGGCCGTTTGTTTTGGAGCTGTTTTGGTGCGGTTTATGGTGCTATCTGGTGGCAGCAGGTCTTTATTTGTGGAATCTGTTGCATTCTGATATTCTATTTTGCTGCACGCCAAATGCACGCCGAGACAGTTGCAAGACGAGGCAGGATGAGGTGCTGGGGTGGTATTCTGTTAGCTACTCTGTCATGTACGGGTAGCAGGACAGTGGGGTCAAAGTGGGGAGAATTGGTTTATTGTTTTTGTTTAGCTTTATTTCCTATTTTGCTAAGTGAATAATTTGAAATAGCAATTCCCTTTTCTCTTTTAGAGGAGAAGGGTAGTGAGTCTCTATCCTCCTTTGGAGGATGAGAGTGGAAGATCCTCCTCCTCCTTTGGAGGGTGGGGGTGGAAGGTGTTCTCATAGACAAGTCGAGATGGACACTTCTGTTTTTACAGAGTCTTCCATCTCAGAAGGGCTGTGTCGTTCGAGAGTTTTAGAAGTTTTATAGACAATGCCCGGCACAATGAAAATTGTGTGCGGGGGGGACTTATAACGGATACGTAGTTGGCTAGTTAATCGGGATTTGTACTCGGTTCTTTGGTCACAGTTGTAACTTCCTTCATTCATGAATTGAATTGAAGTCTATTTCAAAAAAAAAAAAGAGTGCATGCGTTGACGACAAGTACTGACGAGGAGTAATACACAACACAATTTTGTTATATATAGGAACTCATGCTAGGCGTTTGATTGCACGACTTAAAAATTTATATAGGAGACAAAAAAAGCTTTCTTCTTTTTGCTTGTGAGTTGAGACATGGCCACTAATGAACGTGAACGTATAAATTCTTGTACTAAGCGTACGTGTTGGAAAACATTCCTCAAAAACCTTATTATACCAACCACCCTGCCATGGTTCGGGCATGAGAAGCCAGATGCTGATATCCGAAATGTTCTCTTGGTGGCGACTGCTTTGATTGCTGCGGTGAACTTCCAAGCCGGAGTCACTCCTCCCGGTGGAGTTTGGCAAGATGATGACAAAGGACGCGTCCCGGGAAGATCTATATTCTCTTCTCGGAAGGTCTCCTATTATTTTTCCTTGACATGTAATACCCTGACCTTTTCGTCCTCAACCTTTCTCTTACTATCCCTTACTTTTGGGTACCCTTTCCTCTTAGAAGTTTTAGTTGCCACTTTTGCAATGGCTGGGACTTATGCAGCGGCTATTTTTCGCTTTACACCTGATGAAACCAGGAATTTTCGTCTCATCTCCCTGGTAGCAGCTGTGCCTTTCGTTCTAAGGATACTTATCTGCTTCGTCTCCTGTATGGTCAATAAATTTCTTAAACATAAGAAAATCAACAAAGCACAGGTTGATGCAATGCGAAACTGTACGTTGTTGTTGCCTCCTCTAGTGCTGGTCACGTACGGTACTGACTGCCACATGCTCGCAGAAGCTCTCCTCAGTATCTTCTTTCTTGATTAATGTCAACTCTTACTTCCCTGATCAAGATAGCTTTGAGAAGCTCAATGCTTAAATTGAAACTCCACATGCAACCTGTTTAACCTTTCTAAGTAGAACCAGTTTCATTTTCGTTCTTTTTTGTTTTTTACTGCTTTGTTGTAGTATATATATAGATTTTTGTTGGTGTCCTTGCCCTCCTCTTTAACCGTTGATCAATATTAATATATAGTTCGTTTATAAAGAAAATGGAAGGAAAAAAAAAACCTCAGCCTCTACGTACTTCGATTCATATACACTATATTGCGCGTGTTATTCGTGCAGGTTGTACTGAGTAAGATGTTTGATTGACAACTCCAATCGATCGACATGGTCATAGACAGGATAAGTCTAATTACGTTGAGAGAACCTGGAAGTAGATCTAATTTCTGCTGCCTGTTCTTTCATTCTTCAAATTCTTCTTTTTCTCCTAACCTTAATTTATTTTCCCCTATGATGATATATTTCTCCACATTTCCCTTGGGTCTTTGCTGATTTCGCAAGCTGGCATTTATTGCTCTGGCCTATTTGAGGTTGCAAATCTTAGCTCCTATGGTTATCTTTCTTAAAATGTACCAATTACACACGAGCTTTATACATATCGCTATTTCACAAGCTTATCCCACTAATTAACTCGGACGGGATGGCTAATTTTTACTGGTGACTTTTCTGTTACAACAAACATTCCTGCATGTATTACTGCAAGCAGCCCAGTATCGGTTAGCCAAAAACAAAAAAGTTTTACTACATACAAATACAGTCACGCACTAATCTGTGTACTAATACTAATTTATTCATACTTAAAATTTAAATTAATACTATTTTCAATAAAATCTACTTTTTGACCAATCACATAACATTGGTACACAATTATGTTTGCAACTATATTTTTCCAAAACAAAAAGGAATAACACGACTCAAACTGATCATCAGCAAGAACTTCTGGTTAAAAAAAGTTTCATACGATTCCTTCATCTGACCTAGTTTGAACAATATTGGCGTAAGTCGAATCTTCCTGAAGGGCTCTGGTACGTTTGTGTGCGCCTCACGTACGTATCCTTCTCCTTTTCTAATTTTTCGATCATTTGTTTGCTACTGACTGCTTCACTGATCAATTGTGAACGGGTAATGATACATCACCAACCTATTTACAACTTATAAACAATTTTAAATATAATAATATTTTTATATTATATTTAAACACATCAAATCATCAATAAAGTAAAAATAAAATTTAAAACAACATTATTATTCTACATAGTTGTATACAAATTGTAAATAAAAAGTAAGTTTATCATTTTCCAGATATCGCCCGCCTCCCCCTTTCTGTAAATCCCCTCTTTTTTAAAACCTTTTTTCCGTTAATTTTAAAATTTTATTTAATTTTTTTGACATTTTAAAATCTATTTAAAGTTCTATTACATAATATTTTTTTAAAAAATTTGCTAACATGCCATAGGGGACACATGTCAGGTTTTGATTTGTTGACCCCTACCAACTCAACTAGAAGAGTAGACAATAATGAATGAAAGTAGTTAATTGCAAAATTTTAAAATATCAAATATAAATGTTGACATTATCAAAAACTGAGATGGTCTTTTTCAAACTAGGGAAAACAGAAACAGAGTTTACAATTAACCCTTAAATTAATATATAACCATTTGCTAAGAAAATAAAAGATATTGGGCTGAGGGTTGTCCTTGTAATATTTAGAAGTATATGGGGATCTCGAGTAATGATTTTCAGCCTAAATTATTTGATATGGAAGAATACATGATAATTTCCAAAATTTGAGCCCATTTTTTTTATCTGATAATAGCCTTTTTTTCATCATCTTAACATTTGGTACTAGGATCTAAAGAAACATGAGAAACGTAACCAAAGTTCATTGGACAACAACTCAGAGCATCATAAAATTAGGTACAACACATTCAGATGTCATATAAACAGAAACTGATGTGTAAAAAGAAGGGGCTTCCATTCCTAGCATCTCACAGTTCGGCCTCAGAACAGATCAGATGCACACTTTTTTTTTTTATCAGCACAACAGATCAGGTTCACACTTAATTTAATAATTAGACTTCATCCAAAACATTAAAAATTTTGATTGATCATCAAGAAATAAATCTAAACTTCCGTTTATATTTCATGGATGATCGAAGCCATCAACAGTAGCATGCAAGTTATCCTATAACCGTGTAAAATGCATGAAAACTAACATTAATAACAGCCTTGGCTGAAATTCTGAACCCTCAATATATGATAGCAGGTTTATCACTCCATTGAATGAACAATGACAATGCCAAAATCCATGATATGACAAAAGTTACCATCCACAAATTGATTGTTGAAAGCAATGATATTACATGCTATAGAATATAAAGGCTTCACAAATACCTTGAGCTCAGGTCATGGCCCCCATCTATTGGAGTGCAATAAGCACCCAGTCTCTACTTTCACCGTTGGACTGATTCTATATCTCTGAAAATCTACTAGGAAATGCAGATTGGTTGTCCCGAGATTGGAGAATCACGAAGAAAGGCCACCTCCCTTTTCAGAAAGGATGGCAAGGCAAATGCAGCTGAATGCATCTGTTACAAAAACAATGACATTTAGTGCTATGTACTTGGGCTCTTTCCTATCCTCATGATCAATAAAATCTAGTTCACCGATCAAAAAACAAAAACAGTGCCATTTAGTTTGAAGCCATAATGTGTAAGCAAGTGTTCAAATGAGCAAATAGGGTTTCATTCTTCTTTTTTCCTTTTGCTTTCAGTGACTGCAAATAATTTCAATCACAAGAAAATGTAAAACTTTATGATTCTAGTATGAAGCAATTTTGTTCCATTTATAATGATTATAGATTAGAATGCAGAAAAATTAGAATGATTCATCAAAGACCTATCAGAAACGGTTTTTAAGTACTCGGGTTAAGTGCAATTTACCCCCAAAACTTGATCGCAGTCACAACCTTCATAATGTCTAAGGTTAAAAAGAAATATAGCTCTAACTAGCCATATGGGGTCAACATTTTTCAATGAAAAGAATAAGTTGCAGAGTAGGCTGTACAAGAGATATCAATTGAAGCAGAGTTATCTTACCTCTGAGTTGTAGAACCTTAGTTCTCTTTTATGCTTGAGAGCTCCTTCTAACTTCTCAATAGGATTGATGGGATTTATAAAATCAACAGGTGGCCCATCAGTTGAGCATATAAGAAATCCTATCACGCCACTGCATGACACAGAAGCAGTTCACAAGAATATGATGATGAGATTAACCATAGCAATTCCAAATAGGAATACTGAGTTGGAAGAATACAGTTACGCAAACAGTGCAAACCTATTTGTAGTTGATTGTTTACTAAAATGTCAAAATGTCCAACCAAATTACAATAAAAGACTTTCCATGCTATGAGAAATATTCGTTAGGAGAAGCAACAAACACAAAAGTTCAGATAGTGCCAGGCCAACAAGGAGACAAGCTAACCTTCAGCAACTGCCTACCAATTTGACCACAAACAAAGCAGAAAAAGGCAATATACTGGCAGTAAATTGCAAAATGATAATCAAGAATGTTGGAATGCCAAGTATGAAATTAAAAATAAAATAAAATAAGTACATCAATACCTTGGATATGTTGGAACGCTAGCCCAGGCATAATGGACAGAACCCTTGAATGTTTGACGGCAAGTAGAGATCATATCTTGAATAAGATGAGTATGGAGCCACATGCTTTCTGCCATGTTACAAAGGACACCACCAGGCCTTAATGCTCTAGCTAGAGTCTCAAAAAAAGGCTTCCCTACAAGCTCCTGAGCGGGACCTATATCAGAAAAAAGAACCCCATGAGTAAGGTTTCGGGTTGGGAGTAATGCTAAATACAGTCATGGGTTCTGCAAGCACCGCGCACTCATTTTGAAAAAGAGTGAGATCCGCTATTAAAAAATTAATTTTTTTCATATAAACTCCATATTTACTCATTTTTTTCAAAAAGAGTGCGCGACACTTGCATAACCCTTAACTCTATCTAGTATTACTCGTTGGTTAATATAAGACCAGACAAACACAATACTAAGAGAAAGGACATGGAGGATGGGGGAAAGATAATCAAAGCTTTTAGCATCTCCTAAACAATCAGACTGCATAGTTCAGATTTCAGTAAAACCAACATTTTATTGGCAAATTTGTAAAATTAAAATTAAAAAAAAAATCGAAATCAACGTCAGAAAATAATCTGCAGCAGTAATCCATTATGAATATTTCTTTCTTTTTTTTTTATTATTGGTATATCCATTGTGAATATTTTAAATGGATCATAACAGAGAAAGAAACTACGACATACCCACAGGGTCCGATGAATCAACAATGATAGCATCATACTTCCCCTTGGGTGCACACCGAAGAAAATCAACAGCTGTCAGGGTAACAAAGTAGGATCAACTAGAGGCATACAGCCTTATACTCACCAATTCAAAAGAAACCAAGTGAAAAAGAAACGAACCAATGACACTATTTTAAGCATACCATCGGCAATATAAAGGTGGACACGAGGGTCCTCAAATCCAACAGCCAACTCAGGAAAAAACTTTTTAGAGACCTAAAAGAAAAGAAAACAACCCAATGAGTTGATTAACTAGAAGCAATCTCAACTAGCAATAACACAGAATCCACGGTACATCATCCACTTACATCAATTACCATCTTATCTATCTCGCATATGTCAATTTGCTCCACAGAGCTATGGCGAGAAATCTCTCTAAGAACACCACCATCACCGCCACCAACAACCAGAACCTGAAAAAGTGACTTTACTAACACAGAGCACCATACCAATACAGAGAGGAAAAACCAAAATGCAAATCAAGCAGAAGTAAAAGGTGCCTGATGCTCCGTAGAGCTCTCTCAATTTATATCAAGTAATATTCAATCAACCAAAAACCTTTCCTTGAACATATTTTAAGAAAGCAAAAAACACCAAGAATTACCTCCACGAACCAGTTTTCCAAATGAAAGCAAAACTAATATGAAGAAAAAAAAAAACCCACAAAACTACTCATGGCAGATGAAGCGCCCAAGCAATATTTATACCATACTGTATTGAACTAAATGTTCTTGGTGTCTACTATAGTTGAATAATCCCATACAAGGCTCTTCCTATACTGTCTCTTCTCCATATGATTAGAAACTGCACTTTGTAACCAAACTAGTTTATGACCAATGGAATGGCACAAGGTATAATTCAGTGAAATGCACCCCAACCAAATTTATTACTGGGGCAAAGTAAAACTAACATTCTACAGCAACATATGCTCCTAGGACACTGGAAACTATCAGCATTCCACCACAGCAACCACTGTAACAGAAAAACAGTACCATGCGAAACTTATCATGCAACGACCAAATCACCATTACAACTACCACAGTCAATGCATTAACTACCAACTAGCATCACTCACATTGCTAAGACCACAGCTGTGACAACATAAAGGATTTGCACTACGTTGTCAAGAATAGACAGAACAGAACTTAGAGATTTTCCTCTTATTTCCCACTTCGGTTAGAAACTCTCTCCCGCACACAAACAGGGCACCAATATCTTCTTTTCTTTTTTTTTTTTAAATAACAGGTTACCAATATCTCTTGTATACATCCAGTGTACTTGGCTACACCTATTGAAATTAATAAATTTTTACTTATGAAAAAAAAATATGTTTCTAAATGATACAGGCGCATGAAAGCATAAACTTCAATTATCACAATGCACTGATGCTGTAGTTTTTTGTTCTAATAATTTACTTCTATATGACATAAAAGGGAGTTAAGATTAACAGCATCATCTAATAGTATTAAATACCTTACATCTAGGAACTGTATACACCCAATACTCAATAAAAAATCAAAAACATAGAATGTGAAAAAGAAAACAGTGCACAGAAAATGCATATTATCAACAGAAAAGGCAACAAACCAAGATTTTCAGATAGAAATTACAGTTTTGGGCAATGGAATAGAACAAAGTGGAAGATGAGCAATCATCTCCTGGTAGGCGCATTCATCTTTCTCTGTCAGTTGAACAATGCCATCAAGTACAAGTACTTTCCCATATGTTGAGGACTGCAAACAAAAGAAATGGTCTGTAGCAACTCACATGAAAGGATTATAAGAATCTTCTGTAAGAATGCCAAACCTCAAAAACCAGGACCTCTTGAAACTCTGACTTTCCCTTGTACAAAACCTTTTCCACTACCAGTGAATGGGCTTCTCCTAAATATGACCAAAGAAATATCAGCTTGGTTAGTATGACTGAATGATGCATATCCCCTAAATTAAGTTAGACATTAATGAATTACGTATAAATTAATAGAGAAACAATAAAAATAAAAGTTTCCTAGTATAAGGGGTGTGTGACTGAATTGTCTACCACAAAAGATCCCACATTTGTGCCCAAAGAGAAAAAGGCGATCTAAATATATCAGAACAATAACATAGGTCGCATAATTCAAGATATCAAAATCATGTAATAAAACCCAGCCATTTAAAAATGCACACATTCACAAAAGAAAAAATGCTTTAATCCTTCTGCAAGAATACAATCTCAAAATGTATGAAATGGATACAATAATGAGAACCATGCAGTGCATGACATATTCGAAGGCAATGCCTACCAGGCCACATCGGGTTGTTAAAATAAACCTTTTTGCCAGCTTTCCCTATACAAAGAAGACAAGAATAGGTTTATATCATTTAGTCCAGTCAATGAGCATAGGAGTATGAGCAAACATAAATGAAATGTTTAAAAACTCATAGATAATGACCAGAGCAAGAGTGAGTTTCTGAAAACCACCCAGAAACAACAGTTGAATGGCATTTTGCCTCGAGCTCAGGGTCTGAAGAGCTAGCCTTCAAACAACAAGAAGGGAGAACCTTCTCTGAGCCATTCCGGTTATTCACCTTCCCATCCATAGTCTTCTGGCATTCCAAACCTCTTCCTGCGCCGCCCTCCATATATTATCTTTTTCTTTTCCAGCTCCAGTCTCTAAATACCAAAATATATCCATAAAATATAAATTTTAAAACAAGAACATATAATGGGATTAATCCTTCATGCACAGACAAAAACAAAGAGAAGCATGTACCTTGAAGTTCAAGAATTCATCTCCATTACAACAGTTCATAAATTAAAGCATCAAAAGAAAATCTATATAATATATTATGTATGTATATATGCATGAAGAGAATATGGCATTGTAGGGAATAGCACCAGGCAAAATATCAAATATACAATTCCAAGCAAAAGGGTGCAAGTTATAACGAAATCCATAAGAAAAAACGGAAATACAGCTTGCAATCATAAATTAAATGAGTAGCAAATGCATATGATTTACAAATATATAAGATTAACAACAAAATCGATCACAACACTCCCCAAAGTACATTTTATTTAGCAAATAAAGAACCAACAATCATCATGAAATCAAGCAATCGTATATCCCAAACTTAAGAAATATCACAAGCTCCGTTCCCAAAAAGAAAATCACCTACACCTCTTAAAAAATTATCAGGTAATTTTGCTCGGTTTCAACTTTCTTGGTTTCAAATAATGTTAAAAAGATTCAGAATAAAATTATAGTTCTTGTCTTATTTCGTTTCCAACGGTTTATAATAAACCAAGGAAATCCACTGTCGCGCGGAAAACAATGAAACCATCTTCCTTTACAGTCAAAGCCATATCAAGCCACGTACGAACCAAGAAAAAAATCAAGACGGAAAGCATCAGATTTTCAGCTCAGATTTCACATGCCTATCGCATTAAATTAGCACAAGCCCTAAAAACCCGTTTGGGTTGGAAGAAACTTTCGATTGAGAAAAATAAGAAGAGCATCATCTGGCATCGACGATATTCAAACGAACACGTATACCATTCCAAACGGCAACAACTGCAAAAACTTTCCCTCGATATTTTCCCGGGAGCCAAACTGAGGCACTAGGGTTTAACACAAGATGATCCAATTAACAGAACCCGAAGCGCCACACTATAACTTCTGCTTGTATAATTAGAAGGTTAAATAAAATAGAACAAAATACAAAAGAAAATAAAGGAAAAGAATTCATTTTTCAGTCAGAATCTGAAGCAGGGTAAGGGAGATTATATTATTAAAAAAAGAAAAAACAGAGAAATTATCCTGCAAACCTTCAGATATGGAGACAGAGAGATGGAACCTCTATATATGAGATCTTGCCTGGCGTTAATGGTAGTGATCTCTTTTCTTCTTCCTTTTGTCTCCCTAGTTCTCTCTCCTGGAGGCAAAGGGTGAGCGGGAAAGAGATCACAGAAGGCCTGCTTGTTTCTCAGTCTCTCTCTCAAGCCGCACCTTCGTTTGGATGGAAATGGAGGTAGACACTAGACAATATTATACACACAGATTGATATTTGATAGTATTCTTGTTTATAAAATTTAAAAATACATCGTATTGCGATATCTTTTAATTTTAAATTTCACGTAAACCCGTCAACTAAATGAAAATTATACATTATACATCGACTTTTAAATAAAATTTTTCATTTCCATGTGATAACCAAACTAATATATATATATGAATAAACAATATATTTCTCGAAACTTCAGAAGTTGCGGCGACGTTCGAATGGGCCTACCTTGGAAGGGTTTTTCTGGTATAAAAAACAATAATAAAAACTAAATAAAAAAATCCATTCTAAATACATCCATTTTTAGTAATTACTGTTCCTTTTCTAAATTGTCAATTATAGTATTCAAACCTTAGGTTGATCTGGTCCAATCAAATTAAATATTTAAAAAAAAATGATAATCGATCTATTGCTTTCAGACTGCACAAAAATGTCAAAGAAAATGCGGCTAAATGTCTATGATTAGAGGGATAATGTACGTCTGTCCCACTTTAGACCATTCTATTCAAAGACTACTGTTTTTTTTCCTTTTTTTCTTTATGTTTATTCAAAAGATTTTAGTGTAATTATGTCTTATGTCTTTCAAAGATGATTTTTTTGTCAGATAGTTGGTAAGAAAACCAACCACTGGCTTACCCATTCATGTATATTTCAACGTCCAGGTAATTTTTGTTAGGTGTGGACGCTTGGGTTTCCACGCTTACTCTTTTCCATTTCTCAACAGATGAATGCTCTCAATCTATAAGATTGAATTTGATATCTCTACTCTTTAATCGCATCTACACATTATAGGAGTCACGCATCATTTTATTTTTAGGAGATTGTTTAACTTGTCGTCTGCCGCACCACCAACGCCAAGCAACACCACAATCAATATGCGACGGTGGCTTTAATGGCCGCTAGATGAGATATGAGTTATAAGGCACATAGACATTGGGCATCCAAACGGCATTTTAGTGTTTTTATTTCATCTCTAAATTTTAAAAGCATTCACTTCAATAAATATTAAAAAGTGAAATAAACAGTATAAAAATATAAAAAACCTTAAATGAATAATGTAAAATTGACAGAAATGGTAAATTAACAGTTCAAAATAGTAGAAAATAATATATGAGCAGTGTAAAATAGTAAACCCACAATTGTTATTCAAATAGTAAGACCCATCCCTTTATCGAATTTTAAAAAGTAAAAATTATTTCTTTTCATTTGACTATTTAAACTCAATACATTTTTACAAATCATCTTATTTTATCTTAATTTAAAATTTTATTACTACTTAAAATATCTTGTATCATCTATATAAGCCAACAAAACCTAAATGTAGCCACCGCCTTGTGCAAATATAGCACGTCTCTTGCAAATATCTAATATACATCTTTTAACTGAGCTTGGGCTTCGAGCCCATGATACGAATTTTCCTCGTTGGTCTGACCATGTGTCTTTTGTAGGACCAAGCTTTATGGGCATTATGCTCATTTTTCTTGTTCTTTTTTTTTTTTCTAAATTACTTTTTTTATTTGATTTTGTATTTGAGAGTATAATGCTATAATTTACACTCAACACATTAGAATTTTTGAAATGTAAAATAAAAAAAAAAAAAAGAGTAAAAGAGTATAATTACATATTTAAATGATGTGAAAAAGTATAAGATTGACATTTAGAATTTTTCTATATATTCTGCACTAGAAATCTTCGTGTCCAACTCTCACTACAGTACCGCTGCCTTCTATTACCATATACAATGTTATCTTCTTTTTTATTTATTTATTATTATTATTATTATTTTGGTGCTATGGGTTATGTAACAGCCCGCTAGAAATTCAATTGTGGAATTTCTATTAACTTTAGGAACCTCGTGAATAGTCTATAAGTTTTCACGAATCCATTAATCATATAGGTTTTAGGCTAACTACATAGTTAGTGTTATTACTTATTATGATATCAGAAGTGTTTTTGATTATTGGAGATAGTTAGAAGTGTCAAAATGTATTATGGTTTACGCCATTAGACTCGGAGGGTTATTTAAGGTCTTATGGCGCAATAACACTTTTTCATAATTTCGGGCGAAACGTCTGTTCAAAACTGTAGATATTAATGGATAAAAATATCTTAAGTTAATTTCGTGGATATTATTGGGTAAAAATATTTTAAGTTAATTTCGTGGATATTATTGGGTAAAAATATCTTGAGTTGATTTTTGTAGATATTAATAGGTAAGAGAGTCCTACACTCCACTCTCACTCCGGTAAGAGAGTCCTACACTTAACTCTCACTTTAGGTAAGAGAGTCCTACACTTAACTCTCACTCTAGCCTCATCTCTTCCATATCTCATCCATAAGTATCTCTCCAGCCACCCCTCCCCACGAAATTATCTTCATTTACACGTTTCTTTAAAAGAATATCAAACACTTTCTCTCGGACAGCTTTTAGGAGTTCTTTTGCACGCCCATTTCGAAGCTGTTGTAAGTGTTTTATCATAAAGTCTCCTTCATATAAGTTGTTCCTTTTTTAGTCTAGTTTACATGGATATCTTATTTGCCCCATTTGAAGATCATTTGGTCAGTCAAATATTGTGTAAACTATAGAAAGGTCATTCTGGGAGATAAACTGGAGAATATGTTATAGTTTGGAGTTTTTGACCAATCTAATGGATAGATATTGGTCCGAAATTTTTATGGAGTATTTTTAACATGTATATATGACTATTGGTTGAGGATTTTTGCATGATTAAAGGTTTTGATGAAATATTTTCTTAGATTTAGAAACTTAGAAACTGGAAGAGGAAAAACAGTTTCTGTTTTGAGAAAGTTTAACTCTTTGGTGGTCTAAACCTATTCTAATGACTTTGATAATTTTATTGGAAGATCCTAAGCATCTTATATACATGTTATATTATTATTTTGAATATATTTGATGTTAGTTCCAAAGATATGAAATTTTATGTAAAGAGATATTCAGATAAGCCAAAGTGTGGATGTTCTTGGCTAAATTTATGTTTTGGTTAATTTTTAACCATGTGATCTTGAATTAGAAGCTTATATATGTTTTAGGACATCTTTTTAAACCATGTGATGGTTTGGTTTGAAGATCACATATTTATAAGTCATAGATCAAAAGGTTGATCAAAACAAGTTGGAAACAAAAATCAATAGAAATAGCATATAAGAATTTCGGCCCTATGGAGTTTTAATAGTTGTGATTAATTTTAAATTTTTCTAAATTGATATTTGAGTTGAGGATAAAATTTACATGAGGTATGTAAATTTTGGTGACTTTTGGAGTTAGTATGCAAAATCCTTAAGTTATGGGTAAAAAGGTCATTTTCCTACATGTAGAGAGTAAAATGAAAATTTTACTCTTTAAGTTAGTATTTTCCATATTTCAATTTATTAGTGATTTAGTACTAACTTTTAGAATCACTAATTACAGTTCCTCGTGATCGCGCTTGAGGTTTTATAAGAAACGCGGAGATCGAAGTAAGTTAGCTTTTAACTTACTAGCAGTCTACTGTGTATGTGTGCTAAGTAAAGGAACTACAGTGTATGTATGTGTGTTATCATATATGTCATGTCATGCCAAGTTATCACGTAATTGTCTATTATACAGAATTTATTCTGTCGTCAATTTTTATCTGTTACATAATATATTCTGTTATGTATTACTGTACATTACAAGTACGTCATGCTAAGTATGTCATCTATTACATGTAAGTCAAGTCATGTAATATTCACTGTTGCAAGTATGTCATGTTAAATATGTTGTCTATTATATGTTATGCCATGTTACGAAATGTTTCTATCTCAAGTTGGTCATGTATTCTAAGTTATGTTCAAGTCACGTTATGTTACGTCAGGACTTCAGTCCTTTCGTATTCCAGTCACATTTCATCTTGAGTACATTATGATGTGTAGAATACATGGGGCCACAACAACTGTGGAGTATGTATTTACACGTAGAATACATGGGGCCACAACAACTGTGGAGTATGTATTTTTCATGTTAAGTCAAGTTTGTGTAGAATACATGGGGCCACAACAACTGTGGAGTATGTATTTTTAATGTTAAGTCAAGTTTGTGTAGAATACATGGGGCCACAACAACTGTGGAGTATGTATTTAACTACAATTGTGATGCGTAAAATACATGGGGCCACAACAACTGTGGAGTATGTATTTTTCAGGTTAAGTCAAGTTTGTGTAGAATACATGGGGCCACAACAACTGTGGAGTATGTATTTTTAATGTTAAGTCAAGTTTGTGTAGAATACATGGGGCCACAACAACTGTGGAGTATGTATTTACACGTAGAATACATGGGGCCACAACAATTGTGGAGTATGTATTTTTCATGTTAATTCAAGTTTCAGAGCAAATTCATGCTAAGTCAAGTTCAGTTCATGATTCAATTTAAGCTATGTCAATTATGCTATGTTGTACGCTAAGTTATGCTTTAATTACTTATGAATTTGATTATGCATTTATGCTTTTACTGTCATACATGCATCATTAGTCTGTATGGAAGTTTTTTGTTAACTTGCTGAGATTTGTAATCAAATCTCACTGTGGTAGTCCCAACTACCATTCCCCCCGAATGGTAGATCTTGTTACAGGACCTGAAGGAGGATCAGGAGCTGACCAACTAGACACAGTCGACTGAACGACGGTGCGTCGTTAATGTTAATATAGTAGTTAAATTACTACTTGTACGATGGAGTTGCATCTCCAGTACTTTTGGATCATAACTATTTTGGAATAGTGCTGTGATCTTAGTTATTCAATGGATCTTTATGTATGAAGTATGTTTTAAGTATTGAGATTTTTTCAGTTTGGTGCATAGTATTGCTAAAGAAAAAAATTATCCGCTGCGAATATTGCATAATGTTAGATGCATGTTAGGATTATTGCATCTTATATGTCATGAACGGGGGCAGGTAACCTTGTGTTGCATGTCTCGACACTTCAAATGTCCGTCCGATCCCAAACGGAATTTGGGGGCGTCACAGGTTATGTGTTTCCCCTAATGTTTTCTATTTTTAAATGAGTTATATTATATACAATCACTTTTATGTATTTTTTATACTCTATTAATGTGATTGGTTAAAAATTATTTTATATTAAAAAAATGACGGAGTTAATCACATTAGTATAGTGAACAAAGAATATATAAAAGCGACTGCATATAAAATTTTTGTTTTAAAATATACATTTGTATGCTCTCCTATTCAAGGATGTAAGAGAGGAGACTTCCATCGACCACCTCAATTTGAGCGGTTCTAGTGCATATTCTAGTATTAATAAATTCTCATTTTTCTTGTCTAAAAAAAAAATCCTCCTTTTTCTCAACAGCAATTTGAGAAATTATGGAACAAGAGCAATTAGATTTCATTTTTAGGATCTCTCATCCCCTCTTCTTGTACTTTCTTTTTTCCATAAAAAATGTATAGGAAAAAAAAAAAAAGAGCAACCATGGCAGAAATGGAAAGGAAATTTGTCATCAACATAGAAAACTTTTGGAGTAATGATCATTGTTTAATGACTAAATTAACAACGTTCAAGTGTTGGGAGGCTAATGTTCATGCATGCCTTGTATCCTAGTAGTTCATGGGACAAATGTAGACCCACCTTTTTTTGGTCTCTAATGTTGTCCATCATTTTAATTTGTTTTCCGGTATACTTTCTTCTTTTAAAGGACAAAATATTGTGCCCTTACCAAAATAGTACTAATAAATCACAATCACACTCAAGACAGTGTGCTGGCCACATTTTAGATTGGGCGTTTGAAGCAAAGTTTTGATTATTGTACCGTACTGGTTAGAATTTATCTTTTGCCGGAACAGTAACCAGCACGGGAGGGATCTTCGTTTCATATTGGGTCAAATACCGGCCATTTTGGAGCGTTTTGGTCAATACCAGCCAGTATTCGACATTTTGGCTAACATGTAAATTTCGATTCGGTATGTCAAAATCAAGGACTAGGCATTTTGTAATTAAAGTGAAAAGGCAATGGGTTTTTCATAAGATTCAACTCAAAATCAAAGGCCATTTCCCCTTCTTCTCTGTTTGTTTCTCCCTAGCGTTCAAACCCAAATCAAGCGCTGCAACCTCCAATCGTTGCTCAAATTGTTGAGAACTTGACCAGACAATAGTCCTAGCTCATCATGATCATGAATAATATTTTTCATGATTACCAAAATGTCTTCGGTCATCCGCTATCGTTTTTGTGATTATTTGTGAGTTATAGCATCATTAATTGTCATCTGTGTGCCATATATTTTCTCTGTGTAATACGATAAGCATCAAGATCTATGACATTAAACTCTTATTCTTCTTCTTCTTTTTTCCCTATATTTTTCTTTCTGCAATGTAGTTGATACAACCAACCTTTTAGTTTGTTGCTTTGCATATGTTTTGTCTTATTAATTTATTAACATAGTTATTTAAAGTAAGAAAAAAAAAGGAAATTAAGGAAAGAAAGATGAGGTATATATAGGGTTTTGTACAAATTAAATGTTGGTGTTTGTAGTAGGATGATGATCGTCGACAAATCAATGATAAAGGAGCATGGTACTGTTCTTCTTTAAGAATAATTATGAAAAAGCAGTGGACATGTGTATCAATACCACATTTGATTAAAGAAATTAATATTAATAAGCTAGACCGTTCTTCTTTATATGTTCCAAAGATGATAAGTAGGACCACGAGAACCTTAGAATTCATGCAGATAATATATTTTTTTAATAAGAAAAAAAAAAGGAAAATTAGGGCCATGATTGTGTATTCATCAAAATGAGTGATTTTTTTTTAATAGTTGAATTGAAAACTTAGAAGTATTATTAAGTTTTACAAGTATGTGTGTTGTTAAGACTTGTATTGAGAATTATTATGGAGTTTATGACTTATATTGTTGTTATTTTGGAATATAGTTTATATATATAATTAATTTATTTATATATAGACTATCCTAAAACAATACAGGTATCAAAACATTTCGTTCCAGTTCCTCGACCGAAACGATATTCAAAACTATAGTTTGAAGTTTTATTTTTCTTGAAGTCCACATATACCATGCATATTTAGGGGCAACATTATTTTAAATCCTAAAGCAAGAACTTTCAATATTTTTTTTATATTGAAGTCGATCCCTTTTCTTAAAATTCTATGAACTCATAAATCAAATGCATTTGCTGCTCAACGCATTTTAATTAATTAGAGAGTACAATGTGTCATTTGATATTCTAAATTAATTATAAAGTGTAAAACACTTTATATAAGTTTATAACACGACTCTTTACATTTAATTCCAAATGTTATTTTGTAGATGTACGTGATAAATCTCAAATGTACCTCACCCCCAAAAGAAAAAGAAGTGGAATTTGAGACTCTAATAAATAAAGGCTCATTGCAAACTTCATAACATGGATGTTCACTTCAACTTTAAACACGACAATAATTTTTAGGAATCATATATTTTGGTTCTATTTATTTTTATTACATAAGGTTAATTAGAATTATCTTAAGTGGAGCAAATTTCTTTCCAGTTTCGATCATTGCTCGTCTTACAGCTCACGTCAAGTTGTTGAAATTGCAGATCTACTTCATTTAAGAGACTACTAAAATCTTCCGATAAATTTCACTTCAAGATCAAGGACCTAAAATGATTGTTTTAGAAAAACTATAGAGAGAGGAGATACACACTATCACTCTTTTAGAAAACTAAAATACTTGTGATTTTTATTTTAAGAATCTTCTTATAGGGCGATTAATAATTATCTTAGAATTTAATTAAATATTTGTAACTTTTCCACTCTTAGAGCATTGGAATGGCCTTGGCAATAAGTCCAAATTTTGACTAAAATTAGAGCTTTTAGCTAAAGTCTAAATCAATAAAGATAGTGACCCATATTGGACTAGTCATTCTAAAGTCGAAATAATAATATAATATTATATATTTAAATAATAACTTTTTTTAAAATGCAAGCAAGCATCCTTTGCTTTCTCTTTCTTTCGTTCCTTCTTTGTTTTTTTTTTTTTTGGGAGGGTGAGGGGGGTGGAGGGGGGGTTATGTTATGGATCTGGTTTTAATGTGAGAAGGACCTCCTCAAAAATATTAATAAATATTAATAAATAAAAACGTACATTTCTCCATCAGTTTGATGAAAAATTAGATTTGTTTTCTTATCCCATTATCACTCATCTTTTAATTAATAAGTTTTGAACTATTTCAAACTCTATTAAGATGGGTGTGTAGGACATAGAGTTTAAATAAAAACTCTTACAAAGTGTTCTCTAAGAACTTTGAAAATATGTCTTATAAAGCAGATGTTTACATTTTCGAAATGATGCTGCTTGAAATAGTCAGAGGGAGGAATAATGTTGACTTTTCATTGGAAAAGACTGGTCAAATTTATTTTTCAAAATGGATCTATAATCTCTTAAACCAAAGAGAAGAGTTCAGAGTTTTTATTGAGGACGATGAGGAAGCTCAAATTGCAAAGAAACTTGCTATTGTGGGATTGTGGTGCATCCAATGGCACCCGGTAGATCGCTCTTTTATGAAATTTGTTGTTCAAATGTTGGAAAGAGAATGAAGTAAATAAACAATGCCTCCTAATCCCTTTGGTCCTACAGGTCTAGCAGGGGCAAAGCAACTATGCTTAGAGATCTTGATCAAGAATTACTAGTCATCCCAAAATCAGAATCAGAATAATTAATTGGCCTAGGATGATGATCATATATATGGGTGCCAATCGTGTTGTACTCAGAAGACGATTAGCACTATTACTAAACATTGCAGCCAATGCAGATGCTGGCCTCTACTTGTATACTGAGTATAGACAATATCCTATTTTCGATTTTGACTTGCGTTTACGTATTAAATTGTTGATTTTTCTTGTAATTTCTTGTTTGGTTCATCTTGATTGGTGTCGATCCTGGGGTAGTTTTTTCTTCAATCAACTTGCAAGTGGGTACAAAAAACATAAGATTTATGTCTTCAAAACCAACATCATTGTTAAAAATAAAAGAGATACTTTCAATATATATCTTTCAATTTTTGTGATTAAAAAAAAAAAAGAGCAAGCAATATTGCTGTCATGATCCTTTTTCCATCATCTTTTCATAGCAACCTGCATGCACCTAATCTTCGCAGAAAGCTAAATGCATGATATATATATATATATGTAATGCATAATTAATTGAATTGTGCGTAGACCAATGTTGCAAGTAATTAGTTGCAGACTAGTTTGAAAGCTCATTGACTTTGAAAAAAAAAAGCTTTTTGCAACTCATGATTACGTGTAAATCTCTCACTGTCGACCCCTCTAGAATAAGCCAGCTCAGTTTCTATTCAACGTCAAGGAAAAGATGAGGAAATGTACAAAAGAAGAAACAAGAAAGGAACATGCAGCTAATAACAATCCTCCTATGATTTACTTGCGTCGATGGTACTCCAGGAGTACGTGATTGCCAATCTCGTCTTTTTGGTCTCACATGCACAGAATTCATGTCCACCTTACACAACACATGATGATCATCATAATCACCCACCAATGATAATTATGTATCATGCTCACGTAATTAATTAGATATCAACATAGTCCTCAAGGATGAAAGGAAGATTTAGCTGTATCATGAAACATCCACCGATAATGTAGGTAATGGCTGAGGAGGAGGAGGGTTTCGACAAATGGGGCATGTAGCATTCAACTTAAGCCATTCATCAATACATGCAGCATGGAAGCAATGTTGGCATTCGGGTATGGGCTTTAGTGTCTCCTCGGGCCGGTACTCGGATAAGCATATCGGACACGTGTGGTCATCGGGCTTTGGCAGGCGTTGGCTCTCGTCGATGACTATTTTTTGGTAGGACTCTATCGTTGGCCCATCGAGGCCCAGAACGAATGTGGGTTGTGGAGCAATTGAGGGGTTCAGTTCTTGGATTGGGTGGTGTCTCCTAACAAATGATTGCCCACTACAGGTGTCCCTTTACATCTCCAACTCACACATAGTAGGCAAGATCTCAAGTTTGCCTCTCTTAATAGTGTTTCAATCTTGTTCATACTGGCAGATAGGGTGTAAAACCACTGACCACAACTATGAAAGAAAAAACAGGTGTACTATATCAAATCTCTCTGAGAAAATACCAGCATAGCACATCCCAAAAAATTTTCCAATATGTCCTAAGTCATTTGGTCACATCAAATTAAACATCCCTAATTCCTCTCAGATCCATATGACTCAGAGCAATGCTCGGTCTCCATAAAAAATATGATTATCCACAACAATGTGCAACTTCAAAAAAACAACATAACTTACAGATATGAGTACAGATGAGATGAGATAGGATGAAAATTATTTTCAAACAACCCATAACTCTTATGAGCAACACATAATAGAAACACCAAATAGTACGGACAAACTAGATTCTTTGGTATTCACAATCGCATTAATTGTTTTTGGATTTTGAACAAAAACCTCCTAAAAATTGTTTTTCTTGTAGTCTCAGAAGACATAAAGTTTGA
Source organism: Carya illinoinensis (assembly GCF_018687715.1). Taxonomy (NCBI): domain Eukaryota; kingdom Viridiplantae; phylum Streptophyta; class Magnoliopsida; order Fagales; family Juglandaceae; genus Carya; species Carya illinoinensis. Next base: position 2,211,973 of record NC_056757.1, read on the forward strand.
ACTATTTTTCACAAACCTAGGTCCACTAATAATTAATGTTCTCATCTTTTTACAGGACCACAGACTAAAGTTGGGGCTACAGGTAAGTTGTTCGTTGGCCGTTTGTACTTTCATTATCGGGGCTACAGGTAATTAGTTGTTCGTTGGCCGTTTGTGTTAAGTTCTTGACCCAAGATTGTTTACAGCCTTTGTAGTTGCAGGTGCCATCTTAGGGTCATTTCTTTTGCTCAGAGCAATATTTGCACTCTACCGTGCCTATAGCAATGACAAAGTAGAGAAAGATTACCGAATGAGAATTGAAAATTTTTTGGAGGATTACAGAAATTGTAAGCCCATAAGATATTCGTACGCTGATATTAAAAGAATTACAAACTAGTTTAATGAGAAGTTAAGCCAAGAAGCCTTTGGAACAATATTCAAAGGAAAGCTTGCCAATGAAATCTATGTTGCGGTGAAGATCCTGAATACTACTTCCAATGGAAATGGGGAAGAATTCATAAATGAAGAGGGAACAATGGGTACAATCCACCATGTTAATGTGGTGCGCTTGGTTGGCTTCCGCACTAATGGATTTAGACGAGCTCTAGTTTATGAACTCTTGCCAAATGATTCTCTAGATAAGCTTATATCTTTAACAGACAACAAGAGCCGTTTTCTTGGTTGGGATAAGCTACAAGATATTGTTGTTGGCATTGCGAAAGGAGTTGAATATCTTCACCAAGGATGTGAACAACGAATCCTTCATTTTGATATCAAACCGCAAAATATTCTGTTAGATCATAACTTCAATCCAAAAATTTCTGACTTTGGTCTTGCTAAGTTGTGTTATAAGGATCAGAGTGCAGTGTCCATGACCAGAGGGACTGTAGGTTACATTGCACCTGAAGTGTTCTCTAAGAACTTTGGGAATGTGTCTTATAAAGCATATGTTTACAGTTTCGGAATGCTGCTACTTGAAATAGTCGGAGGGAGGAATAATGTTGACTTTGCATTGGAAAAGAACGGTCAAATTTATTTTCCAGAATAGATCTATAATCTCTTAGAGCAAAGAGAAGAGTTTAGAGTTTTTATTGGGGACGATGAGGAAGCTCAAATTGCAAAGAAACTTGCTATTGTGGGATTGTGGTGCATCCAATAGCACCCTGTAGATCGCCCTTCTATGAAATTTGTTGTTCAAATGTTGGAAAGAGAAGGAAGTAAATCAACAATGCCTCCTAATCCCTTTGGTCCTACAATTCTTGCAAGGGCCAAAGCAACTTTGCCTAGAGGTCTAGATCAAGAATTACAAGTCATCCCATAATCAAAATCAAAATCAGAATAATTAATTGGCCTAGGATGATGATCATACGAGTGCCAATCATGTTGTACTCAGAAGACGATTAACACTATTACTAAATGTTGCAGCCAATGTAGATGCTAGCCTCTACTTACTTGTATACTGAGTATAGACAATATCCTATTTTCAATTTTAACTTGCGTTTACGTATTAAATTATTGATTTTTCTTCTAATTTCATGTTTGGTTCATCTTGATTGGTGTCGATCCTGGTGTAGATTTTTCTTCAATCAACTTGCAAGTGGGAACAAGAAGAATCTATTTAGCGTGTGGGACTTCTCATCTCTCAAATACATCCATTCCTATATATATAATATATGGACATGGGCCTAGAGACAATCTCATATCCCTTTCTACTTTTTCTCCTCTCTTTTTTTTTTTCAATTTCTTAGAATGTCAATAAAATTAATGAGAAAATTGTAAAACATAAGATTTCTGTCTTCAAAACCAATATCATTGTTAAAAATAAAAGAGGTACTGTCAATATATATCTTTCAATTTTTGTGATTGAAAAAGGAAAAACAAAAAAGCAAGCAATATTGTTGTCATAATCCTTTTTCCATCATAGTTTCGTAGCAACCTGCATGCACCTAATCTTCGCAGAAAGCTAAATGCATGATATATATGTCATGCGCGATTGATTGAATTGTGTGTAGACCAATGTTGCAAGTAATTAGTTGCAGACTAGTTTGAAGGCTTAGTGACTTTGAAAAAAAAGCTTTTTCAACTCATGATTACGTGTAAATCTCTCGCTGTCAGCCCCTCTAGAATAAGCCAACTCAGTTTCTATTCAACGTCAAGGAAAAGATGAAGAAATGTACAAAAGAAGAAACAAGAAAGGAACATGCAGCTAATAACAGTCCTCCCATGATTTACTTACGTCGATGGTACTCCAGGAGTACGTGATTGCCAATCTCGTCTTTTTGGTCTCGCATGCACGGAATTCATGTCTACCTTACACAACACATGATGATCATCATAATCACCCACCAATGAAAATTATGTATCATGCTCACGTAATTAATTAGATATCAACATAGTCCTCAAGTATGAAATGAAGATTTAGCTGTATCATAAAACATCCACCGATAATGCAGGTAATGGTTGAAGAGGAGGAGGGTTTCTACAAATGGGGCATGTAGCATTCAACTTAAGCCATTCATCAATACATGCAGCATGGAAGCAATGTTGGCATTCGGGTATGGGCTTTAGCGTCTCCTTGGGCCGGTACTCGGATAAGCATATTGGACACATGTGATCATCGGGCTTTGGCAGGCGCCGGCTCTCACCGAGGACTATTTTTGGGTAGGACTCTATCGTTGGCCCATCGAGGCCTAGAAAGAATGTGGGTTGTGGAGCAATTGAGGGGTTCAGTTCTTGGATTGGGCGGTGTCTCCTAACAGATGACTTGACCCTGCCACAAAGGAAACATAGTAGCCCTAAGAAGCACAGGCTTGTTGGTACTCCAACACCTATGGTAATAGCATAGCGTGCCCCCCTTGGAAGTCCTGAGAATAATTAAGCAAATTCATCATCATCATCATCATCATCATGTCTTTAGGATGTTTATTATTTCACAAATTAAATTGTTTTAGATCAGATTAAAAAAAAAATGATGTACAAATAATTTAAACTCTGTTTGCATGTTAAGAGCATCTCAAATAATATGTAAATAATAATGAAATAATTTATAAATAATAATTAATAATAATAAAATATTTTAAAAATATTTGAAAATAATTATATTCTCAAAGAACAAACCATTATGAGCATTGCATCTCTTTTAAGAGATCGAAACGTGATCGGAAAATAATAAATTTTAAGACTAGTACTGCCATTAACAAGTACTTAGTGAGTAAACAATATTAACATACCATTTTTTAACAAAATATGCAAGTTTGTAAATAGATTTTCCGTTTCCCTAATAAATCCCAACCTGATACCTCTAGCTAAAATCATTGCTTAATGTATCTAAATGACTCCGGTTAGTGAAATCACCACTTATCTTAAAAATTTAAACTGGTGAAGAAAAGTAAATTTTTCTATTTGTTTTATATCATAATGCTCTCGTTCACGTGTGGGCCAGACTCTATTCAATGAGTAGTATAGGTTTAACACATAAAAAATTTAATTAATTATGATAGAATATAGAGTTAACGTTTGAATTTAAGATCTCTACTCTAATATCATATGAAAACACTATTTATTTTAAAAAATTTTTAATAAAAAGATATAAATTTTATTATTTATTAGTGTTTTCCCAAAATTAGGTTTGAAGGTGAAGGCTGAATCATCCAACCGCAGAATTAATGGGAATTCATGTACCTGTCAAGTGTCAAGCCCATTGCTAATTAGTTGAGTGGCCAGCATGTGTTTTGTGACTTGGTCTTGATGCAGCTTATATTAATTAGTACTTGACTTGGCCAATATATATATATATATATATATAGCAGGAGACCAGGTAGGGTTAGTTGACTATAAAATATAGGCTGCTACTTATCTATATAATACAATCATTATTACAGGCCAACGATCGAGATCAGTGGTACTGGATCATCAGGAACAACTTCTATAGTTAATTAGGACATTTTCTGGTTTTTTTACTAAATTATTGATGGGAATTAGTAATTTGATTATAATTATAAATAGATGATCATGATTATCAGTATGAAATAGGTTCTGATACTATTTGTAACATTTCAATAGAAGACCCAAATCATATATATAGTCTATACTCTAAAAGAACTAGTCAATAATATAATTGGGGCCCTATTATAATCTTATAAAGAACAAGAACTTCTCATTCTCAAGTAATGTGGGATCTCATACACTATCTACGCTTATCCTTATCATATGGAATATCACAATTATAAAAAAATAATTATATATATATTTGTAATAAAAATGATTCCATATTATATATTTTGTAGTCAATTAAACATACTGAAATCAAGGGTGGAGCAATTCAAATCTCTGATTATTTCAACATGCATGCAAGACTTATCCTGAAGCTGGCTGTTTCTAATCACAATTAAGCTTAATTTATAATAATTAGGTATTTAATTAATGAAGTTGGTTGCATCACTAGGGAATGAAGTTGGCCAGAAATTAATTCATCCTATACATACAGGACATTGATAATTAAGTAATACGGTCCTTATCAAATCACATCATATATTGATCTAATTGCTAATATGTGATTTTTTTTAATCTATATCATATAATGTACTGCGATAAATATTAAAAGGTGAAGACCGACTGACCCTGGCCTAAGAACCAGCTTGCATATGCTTTTAATTGCTTTTTTCTTAATTAATGGTCAGTAGTTCGTATATCTACGATATCTTTTCTACTCTAAATTACTCTTTGTATTTCAAATAATAGGCAAAATCTAGAGATCAGATCAAATTAATATAATAGAAACTTACGGCCACTTTGAGGGATGTGTGAACACACAATCTTATGGCTGGAGTTGCTCTTGAATCCACACTGCCCACCTTGTGACTCACACTTTCCACATCCAGGTTCATCCCAAGTTAGCCTCAGATCATCACTCAGGTCCGACGACAATATCTGCTCCTCAAATGGGAACTGAACTGGAACCGACACAGTTTTGATTAACTTGCACGGCGACGACGTTGTTGAGAAGATTTCAATAACTCTTGCAGAGGAGGTAGCAAAAACTGTGTAGTTAGAATCACTGAGACAAACAATCGGAGTTACTCCCAAATGAAAACTCTCTGAGCAGTTAAAGAACGTAAAATTTTGATAATTTACGCCCTTGAAAGGAGAACCAGAGAGATTAATATGGAAAAGAATTACTTTAGGGAGACAACTCTTTGGATCGTTGATCCATATTTCCTGTGTGAGATAGTCTATCCCTTGAACCATGAATTCTCCGGAATAAGGCAACTTCATAAGTGTTTGGCCTGCTTCGTTGCAGAACAAATCAAAACCTGGATAGCCACATGATTCCGGCTGCCGGCTTTTTATGCGGAACGGGAAGTGAATCTTGGGCTCATTGTGGCGGCAAAAGGAGTTTAAGCATAACTCGTTGCTTGTTGCAGCTAGGTATGGCATGGAGAAAAAGAGGAGGAAGAAGAAGAAGAAGGTGGTACTGGTGGTGAAGACTTTGAGAATATGCATTATTTGGTGGCATGGAAGGTATTGGCGTTTGCTGATCCTGCACCAGTAGTAGCAATATTAATAGAGTTGTTATAATATTCTAGAGGACTCTTGGATGGACCAAAAACTTTTAATATATAAATGATCATTAATTAGTAAACTGAAGTCAAACCAAAAACAACAAACAAAAGTCTATATGGGGGGTTCCATTAATTGAGGTCATGTTAGTCGATCACGCGCATATATATATATATATATATATATATATATATATATATATTCAAACAACTGAAGAAGCTGATGAAAGTGCATGCGTATTATTGTCTTTGAAGAATTTAATTTTATCACTTCTGAAAATACCGATCGAGGTACGTGGCATGCATATATGTCATTCGACTACTATTCTCGTACTACTTTATAATTATTTATTATTTTATTATTATTTTTTATTATTTTATACTACTATTTATTACTTTTTTATTATTATTCACAAAATATCTACGATCATGATACTTCCACATATACATGATCTACATGTACCGATTCTGTCTTTTATTCTTTTCTTTTTTTATATTTTTTGAAATTTTTGTTTGTTTATATTTTAGTATTGTATTTTTTTTTCTGTCTTAATAAAATATATATGTATAAATACTTTTAAAAAAAAATTCACACTGTCGGTACCCAATTTGATACCGTCTATTAGTGACTCTAACACCACCCAAAATCCTTAGAACTGAAAACTAGAAACATTTAAATCAAAGTAATGCTAGAGATAAGTCCTAAATGAATTCTTGTCTAGACCTTTTGTAAAAAAATGAACTCCACCGAGAAAAAGTGAGTTTTTTCAAACTTTTTCATATAGCTTTGTTACTCATGATCATCTCACACATCACACCTATTTTTATTTTTTATTTTATTCTTGCTAAACTAATTGAGTTTTTATACTCCTCATTCCAATACCATATAAGAGAAATAAAATAAAAATTTATGTGTGGTGTGTGGTATAAAGATGATGAGTAGAATTTTTCTCTTTTCATAATGAGATTCACTTGTTTTTAAAATGTTTGTAGAATCTTGTACATATGGAACTTATGTATATCAAAATCATTTAACAAAAGGATCTGCTTCATTTGAGGGTTGGAGGGACTACTAGAGAGAATGAGAGAACAAAGAGTTTTGAAGCTACTTTTTGGGAGTTGTGTGATTATAGAAAACTCATGCTAGATTTAAATACAAATATTGTTTTAACTCGTCTCATTTCATCATTATAACTTTTTTAAATTTTTATATAAAATATAATAAAAAATTTAACTTTTTCAAATTCTAAAATAATAATAATATTTTATTCAACTATCATTTTATCTAAAACTATCTCATCTCACTATCCAAACCTCACCTGATGAAAATGAAGAGCTTGTATTGTACCATATTTATAGTGGATTTTACACCAAAACTGGGGGATGTAAGCTTGGGGAATCCCATGAATACTTGCATCATTTACTTTTAATCGTTTATCATCACGCAAACCATAGATGAGTGTTCCAAACATATCACCACTATATGAACCACCGCATGAGAAAGATAGAAACATCCGATCATACTGTTGAAGCCGAAAAATGCATCAACAACTGTAATTATATCATCAAGTATTTAATATTGTTTAAAAAATATATCTTGACAACAATAAATATTATAAAATTCTAATCTTTAAAACAATAATTCGAGTTCTAGAACACCCATAATTGCAATTTGAACCTTGCAACACATTTTTAGGGGATGGAGCCATGTACTGGCTGCTACAGATACGTGACATGTCACGTTTAATATTGGTTCGATCCACTGCTAATTTTAAAATAAAAAAGGCAGGCTATTCAAATTTCCATGATCGCCATGGAAAAAGAACCATATCTTTTGATCTGATTTGTTTGGTCTCAAAACGTTTTTCATGTTTACCACGGCTATAATGCTCCCCATTGATTACAATATCTTCTCCAAATTCGCATGACCCGCCTGTGAAAAGAACGCTATATTTTGACTTATTTGGTCTCCAACTTTCTCACGTACCACACAAGAAAATGGTCAATAAGAAAAATCATGCTTCATTCACCACACACATCATTTTTTTTTTTTGGCAAGAATTGTGTATGCTTCATGCCCCACGCTCATACCATTTTTTTTAATAAGGCTATTAGTAATGATAAATGATTTGGTCACAAAAAGATTGTACAAAGATAAACCTACAAACTGATATGATACGAAAGATTGTAAATCTATTTTTTTTTTTTTATAAGTAAAGTAATAAATCTATTTTTATTGTAAAGTAAATTTTGTTTTTTTTTTTTAAATCCAAACTCAGATGTATTGCTTAAAATCAAACATTACAACTTTTGTCTCTTATCTAAGCACTAGAAATAACAGAAGGACCCTCCTCTATCCATATATTTTTTCTCCCTAAGGGAGAATGCATGCTTAGCCAGCAGGTAAGCCACATTGTTTCCCTCTCTAGGACTCTATCTCACTTTCCACTCCCTCATGCCCCTCAAGAAACTTTTGATGTCTTCAATAATATGCCCCATCCATGAATGATCTTCTGCCACTTTGTTCACACCATTAATAACTACCGCTGCATCCCCTTCCATAATCACCTTCGAAAATGCTAGCTCATTACAAATCTCAAGAGCTCTCCATAGTGCTAGACTTTCAGCTAGTGATGGCTGGTCTACATTTCTTCTCACACTGCAAACTGAAGCCAATATCTCCCCATCTGCATCTCTTATAACTATCCCCATTCCCATCCTCCTCCTCTTCGTGTTTAAGGCAGCATCCCAATTGGCTATATAACTTCATTAAAACTTGGCTTTTTCCATCTTCTATTAGAGTGGCCTCTAACCCCAGTATATGTAAACTGGCTCATGAACCAGTCTGTTCTGGCTATTATAAATCTGCTTAATAAGATTCTTCCTCCTCCTCTGAGTTGCACAGGCATAGAAGTACTTGGTATTTCTGTCCCCACGCTGATACCAGTTCTTTTTTGCCCTTTGTTTCCATTTTAAATCTTCTTGATCCATCAATAGGCCCATCTCCTCCTGAAATCTCTTTATCTCCATTGTATTATGTCCCCCTTCTTCAACTTGTAGTTGTTTTAATCTCTCGGTCATCTCTTTTATTTCTTTTCCTCTGTCTTTAGCACATTGCTTACTCCATCTCCCCAATACTTGACTACAACTCTTGAGCAGACCTTGTACCTTGAGCACAGACTCCCTCCCTTCAATGCCCTTCTTCCATTCTGCCTTAATGACTATTCCACATTCCTCTTCCAATGCCCAATAAGCTTCATATTTGAAGACATTCCTATAAACTCTTCCGCTGGATAAGGGTCTTTTACAGTGTAGTAGAATAGGCCTATGGTCAAAACACCTTGATGTCATTACCTCGAGAGAACTTTCCAAGTACATTCCATTCCACCTGCTATTGGCCACAGCTCTATCCAAGCATTCTTTTGTAAAGGTCTCATCACTATGTCTATTGCTCCATGTGAATTTATCCCCACACCAACCTATATCATACAACTCACTAACATCCAAAGCCTCTCTGAAGTGGGCCATCTGATTTGCTTTCTTGGCCTTCCCCCTTCTTTCTCATCATTTATAGCCATTTCATTGAAGTCCCACATTACACACCAACCTTGCCCTCTTGTAGGTTTAAAAGAGGCCAATAATCTCCACACTTCCTTCCTCTTCTGCACCTCAGGAAGTCCATAAAAGCCTGTGAACAAGCACTTGGTTTTTACATCTGGGTCTGTCATCCAGGTATTAATGTGTCTGTGAGAATAACTATACACCTCCACCTCCAAATCCATATCCCATAGCAAAATTAAACCTCCCCCCTACCAACTGGATCCACTACAAAACAGTTTGCAAATCCCACCCTTCTCTTCAACCATTCTATATTAACTCTCTTCAGCTTTGTCTCCATTACAAAGACAATATTGGGCTTCTTTTCCTTCACTATCAAGCAAAGGTCATAAACTATCCAAGGGTTTCCAAGCCCTCGGCAATTCCAACTTAAGATTTTCTTTGTGTTTGGTGGGGCAGCTCAACAGCCACCGCCGATACCAACTCCTTAGTTACATTCTCCCCTCCTTTCCTGACCTTCTTAGCCTCAACCACAACCAACTCCCCTTCTTCAACATCATCTAACTGTCGTTTATTACTAAACTTACCCAACAAAGGTTCTAAAGAGGCACCTTTCACCCTTGCTCTTCTCTTCCATTTCCTCCCAATTGATTCTTCGCTTTCTGCCTCTAAGGTTTAACACCTATATTGTCAACCACATTCTCCTTTAGCTGGCCCAAACCATCACTCTCAGAACTATTAAGTCCAATATACGTATCATTATTAGGCTCTTGTTGAAGCCTCTGTGCATCAGACCCCACCTGGAACCCTTCCCCTTCATTTACTATCCCTTTTGTTCCCTTCTCATCTCTGGCCTTTGCCATGTGTAGACAATCTGCCAAATTCTTAATGGTAGTATCCCCATCTCCATCAATTAAACTCTTTCCTACTCCTACCATCCTTTCATCCGCTACCTCATCATTGGTTTTACCCCTTCCCCCATCTTGTTCTTCCCCCTTCCTTCACATGTTTCAGAAAATTCATCCCTATCTTTATAAATTCATCATTGGTAAACCTCCAATGGTCCTCGAACTGGTGACCACTAGGGAACAAATCCAAGGCCTGACCAACTGAACTACCCCTCAGGGTTTAATATGGTATGATTGAAAATGATAAAATACAAAGACTGAAAATATAATTTTCCATTGTACAATTATTGCATCTTAAGAAACTGATGGGGCCAAGAGGATTGATATTAAGCAAGTAGGATCACAAATTCTTGGTCTATTGAAAAAGCTGATCACAGGCACTTGTCTTGTGATAAAAAGCAGTCAATATGAATTGCAGCAGAGTATGTGAACTCGGCTTTACCTGCATTCACATGCACATCTTTTTGAAGCAAAAGATAAGACGCTAACAGACCAAAGACCATAAAGGTCCATTCCTCCATGCGAGTCGTACAAAGCCTTTTTGAATGTTCATTCCCTAGTTTCCCTCTATGTTTTCATGGCTGCCAAGCCAACGTCTTGTTCATGCGGTTTAATTTCTTTTATTTATTCAGAATTTTTGTTTACAATCAAAACAAAAATACAACCAAATAACTAAGCAAAAGCAGAATGCAAAGTACAAGGAAATTTGATTTTATTTCGCTATCAAAACGGCACCTGATCTCATATATATGAAAATTTAGTTAGAAATCAGAGCACCGACCATTTCGCTCCCAATCGCCGAATCGGGTGGGCTCGGGCCCGCGAGGCCCACCGACTTCACCGGTAGCTTTGTTCACAAAATCGTCATCGTCTCCGTCTTCTTCCTCTTCTTGATGATCATCTTCGGTTTCGTTCTGGATATCATTTTTGGTGGTGGTCTCATCTGCTCGTTGCTTATTGGTGTTTTTGTTGAGTGGTTGCGGCTGCTGAGTAGCTGAGCAGATGAGTCGACTCGCCGAATCGGACACGGACCAAGCCATCGGGTAGGATTTACTGTGGGAGAAGCTCAGTTTGGGAGCGGAGAGAGTGGATATGGATGAGAACAGACGGCCCAGCTTGCTCGCCATTCTTCCTTCTTTGGTCCTCGGCTTTGTACAGAAAAATGGAAAAAGCCCGCTGACGGCTGAACTTAATTTGGGGTGGGGGGGGAGACGCGTCAGGCTTTAAGCTTTCACAATAAACGGTGCAGTTTAACGCAACGTGATGCTATATCTACCTGCAACCATATATTTCTAATTCAATATTACTGATTTTGGAGCCACCATTATCAAAGCCAGTTTTCCGACAACGAAGCTCGGAATTTCACTCAATACACGAATCTCTGGATCCGAAGCAAATTCACCCACCCTCCAAAAATCACTTTCTTTTTCATTAAAAAAACAAACAAAACAAAAATCTGGAAAAGAAAAAGACTGACCTTTAGGAACTGGTGATGAGCTGCAAGTAGATCAGATGGGTTTGGTAATTAGGAGTGGTGGAATCGAGAGACAGAGAGGGGCGAGGAAGAAATGAAAGGGAAGAAGAGATGGGTTTGTACAATGTGAGAGATATCGATATGGGTCTGGGCTAATGCTGGGCCTAACACCTAACATCATTGGTAAGATAGGCCAAGGCCCATCTTTTTCCTCATGATTAATTAATCGAGTATTCGATATGTTATTCAAATTGTATCATAATGATATGAGGAACACAATTTGATCAAGATGTCTCTGCTGAAACCCAGGTAATTGCCTTGATCTTCTATACCTATTTGACATAATTATGCCTGCTAAGAGCATGTTAGTTAATGTGAGTCCCTCTGTGCATTATACAAATGAAGAGTACCAAAAGTGGATTGCACAAATGGACAATTGGATATGATACGTATTTAGGTTGAGCAGGTAAAAGCTGTATTTGGTTATGTGACGCTTTAATCAGTGATTTGAAACGTTTATATCAATCTTAAGTACAGATTTGGTTTATTGCTTTGATAATTTGCTTCTTATGTTTGTGTGTTTACAAATATATCTATTGAAGAGTGCCATAATTTTCCATGAACAGGTCCTACGTCTCAGGCTCAAAGTGCATCCAACAGTAGGGACACTCGAAACATCACCATTTCAGGGTCAGATGTTCCAGCAGCACCCACAAACACTGCCATGGGAGGGAGAGCTTCTCTTCAGCGAAATGGAACAGCGGTCTCAGTCAAGAGATAGAGGCTATTCTGGTGAGCAAAATATCGACTGCAATTTGTCAAAAGATTTGGGATAGATCAGAAATGAACCTGACCTTTAAGCCATAGAATTTTTCTAAAGGTGTTTCCCACATACACAGAGAGAGAGAGAGAGAGAGAGAGAGAGAGAGAGGCGCTGAAGATTCCAATCATTTTTTGTAGAAAAATATCATGCCTAGTAATTGACCCTTGGATATAAAACATTGGCTGGAAGTCATATGAATGAAACAATCTATTATTACAACATGATTTTACGCAATTCATTCAAAGGGAGGTACAGACAATTGTATTTCAACTAGATCGTTACATTGATTTTGTTATCTTCCTATCACCTTTCGCAGTTGGGTGGATGCTTCTGATGAATTAGCACCATGGAAGTGCAATTGATCAACATTTTGGATCTAGTTATATCTGTTATCAATTTGCAGAATAACTCTTTAACTATTCTGTTATGGTATTACGTATGAAAGTGGGAATGTAAAGGAGTTTCGAGGGAAGGATGATAGGAGCTGCTTGCTTTGATCTTCTCGGAAATAATGTATTTGTCTCTGTCTCAGTACATTCTCACTTCTCAGTGATTCTCTGGGATCCCGAGTACAGACCACCTCAACGCAATCAATCTTGGTGTACTGATTCCTATTTCCTGTTGTAGGTTTCAAGCACAAATTTTTCCTTTCATGCACTGTCTGTAATGAGTTTGAGGAATGTTCACATCTACGCCACTTGGATCCAACCCAAAAAATGAAAAATGTAAATAAACAAAAATGATGTGTAGATCCAACAAGGAGGAAGCCCAAATCGTGGACGGGCCAAGAAAAACTTTATTCCCTGGATTTGGTCTATCCGTATATAAAATAAATAATAAAATATATCTTTTTATGAGTTTAAATTATTGAGATAAGTGATTTCACATAAAATCAAAATAGAGATATTGAGATTAAACTCAAACTCTACACTCTATCACATTTAATTAAATATTTCATGTGTTGTGTCATTCATTGAGAGGAAGTCTGGCCTACAAGTGAGTGTGAATGTTAAGATATAAAATAAATAATAAAATCTACATCTTTTTATCAATTTAAACTTTTGAAACAAGTAGTGATTTCATACTATTTTCTAACTTGGTGTTTGAAACTCGATTTGGCTCCAGTTTTGCAAGTGACTTGGAAGGGATGACTTTCCATCTTTTAGAATAGAAGAACATGTTGGGTTTTAGACTTAAAAATGATTAAAATATTTAATGTTAAATAAAAACTAATGTGTGAATCATTACCATTGTTCAATATATCGATTCAATTGTTTAGATTAAAATGAAAATGTGCTATTGTGACTTGAACCAATGCATGCATCTTGGACATAAGAGCCTTAACCGCTTGCCAACCAAACAAAGAATTGTGCCCTTTAGTGAATTAGAAACTTTTTTAATGTATTCTTTAATATTTGGAAAGTTGTAACTTCTTAGAAGTGCTCTTTGATTTTTATTATAACTTTTCACAAATTCCTTTCCATTTATATAAGTTATAACTTTTTATAAGTACCATTTTATTTATATGTTGTAACTTTTTACGAGCACCATTTTATTAATATAAGTTGTGACTTTTCACACGTATTATTTCATTTCAATTGTGACTTTTTACTAGTGTCATTTCATTCTCTACAAGTAGGGAACTCACCCACAAATTTACTCATTCAAAATTCTCTACAAAAATTAGAGAAATACTTCCTCCCAATTTTGTCTTTCTTTCTCCGGGTTTGATTATTTTATATCAAGTTCGAGGATCTCCTTTTGTGTACTGATCGGTGCAAAACTGCAATTGCACAGTATCGTAGTTTTATAATAAAGTGGTAAGAAGATAATCGTCCTTAGGGATTGGTACATTACTTTCGCCAAATACCAAAATTATACTAATCTCGATTTTATCTAGAGGAATCACTAACATTTTTTTAGGTGCAAATTAAACTAAGATCAACTCAAAGAGTAATACGCAAATGAAATAAAACTGATGTTCGAAGATCAAATTAATGGGAAAGGAAACTTCTAGGAAATCGATTTCACTTAATTCTTCACTATGCTTTTCTCATCCAGCTAATTTAATTTAATTCTTTTTGTTCATTAGCAAATATCTAATTCATCCAACAACCTCTTTCGGTAGTCAATTGGAAATTATTCTTGTTCATCAATTCCTACAAGAATATGCAAATTAATAAAGCAAGAAAGCAATAAGACCAATGATTTAAATACTACATAGATTCATACAAGTCTTTCGATCTCTATATTCATCTATGCTGAAATATTCAAGATCTACCCTATGATTCCCTCTTTCGATAGCAAATCACAAGATTAAATATTATTTAATCAATAGCCAGTTAATTAGAAGCAATAAACTCAGAATAAATCAGATAAACAAAGAGAGAATTGCCTTAAATTAGCATAGACAATCAAACATAGTTCGGAACTAGGTTACATCGTTTTCCTATAATAAATAAAATTTAGCTCATGCTAGAAATGAAATTCAACATAAACGAATTCACCATAATTGTTCTGAGAATATTGGAAGAAAATAAACGCTGAAAAATACTCCTCGCAGCCGCAACACGTCTTCAAAAACTCAAGGAATTGATTCAATGCTTTTCTCTCATCTATGCTCGTGTATGATTCCAACGTACGTGCAATATATGGAATTCCTTCTCCAAAACAGATGAATTGAATCCTTCTAACTGTGTTTTTCTGTCCCAAAAAGTGTTCTCCAATCAAAAAGTACGGCCATAAAGTGAAAAATCACTTTTATATGGTGTGATGGCGGAAAACCCTCGATCTGTCAAAATACGATGTTCGCTCGAGCAGGGTGTCGAGCGCACATCGAGCGTTCGACTCTGCCTGATTTCTCTCGAGCGGCCAATGTCTCCGCTCGAGCGATCTTTGTTTTCTCGCAACCCGCTCGAGCTCACTGTCGAGCGGCAGTCGAGCGTTTGAATTTGACTGAATTAGCTCGAGCGGCCAAAAGCCTCCGCTCGAGCGATCTTGTAAAATCTGCAATACGAAATTTTACAAGTCATCAAATACCTCCAAACTTACAACTTTGTTTGTCCTCAAAGAAAAAGAAAAGCAAATGATAATTTAGGCAATATCAACTCGATCCCAAAGAGAAGTATCATCACTCACCAAACTTTTATGAATTTAGATTTCATCACTAGTATCTTACTCTTTTAACATCAAAGATAGTAAGAAAATCAATCAAAAATTTTACAATTTGTCCAGCAAAAGTTAGACGTTTACTTCAACCTAAAGCTAAGACCTTGAGTGTGTGTGTGTGATATAGTCAATTTAACCTCAAACCACCTACAAAATCAGATAAAAGTAGAATAACCAAAATCAGAAAAATTCTCTTAAAACTTAACCCCATAAGTCCAATTTTCAGAAATCATCTCCACTAATATAGTCAATACCAAAATCAGAGATCAAAAGGTCTTTAATAAGGTTGTAATGATAGGCCACAGGGTGAGGGTTAAGAAAGAACTGGATATGGAAAATCAAAGCAAACTGGAAAAATACTTAGTGAAAAGAACACTAAAAGAAATACCCACATGATTCAAATCATAACTCTTTCTTGGCAATATGCTCATACTTGTGGCATTATTATTGCTGTAATCACTGATACAATACCAACAATTCCCTTAACAAAATCTGAGGTAATTCACACTCCGCTTAACGACTTCTTTTTTTTTTCTTTTTTTTTTTCAGTCACTTCCTTTCTTCTTCTTCTTCTTCTTTGATCAAACAGAGCAAACATAATATAGTTCATCATGAAACAAATTTTCTCTTTTAAATGTACTCTCCACCAAAGTATTTTCTCAAACTATCAAAGGTAGATTCATTGTTTTTCAGGCTTAGAGCGGGTAGGGTTTATGTAGTTCAAAGAATAAATAAAGGCTTATGAAGGCTCAAGGGGGTTGACTATGGAAACACATCATGTAATGATGGCATGATATTTAGGACGGCTGGGAAAGGTTTTTGGTTATGCCAAAGAAATGCCTAGATCATTTCTCTAATATTTGGTCTCAACTAGGATTTCGCCTCAAGGACCCATCAACGGATTCTAGAGCAAAGCAAAATCGAACTTCCATCTTTCAATTAATTCAACTTCTTCTCTTCATAAGCAAAATGGAATAAGAGAAAAATGACTATGTGCTCAATTATGTTCAAGGTCAAAGATTTAAACCAAAGTACCTACAAAACTCCACTTAACATAAAAGAAATTTTTAAAAATTTTTCTCAAAACCATCTTCAATCACAAATTTCAGAGTCATAGAAAATTAAATCTTACTCCAATGCATGCTTGGTAAGAGAATCAAACAACCCATCAACAACCCAAGACTTAGAAAACAAGAGGATCAAATGATTGTAGGAGTTTACACCCCCAAACTTAAACTAAACAATGTCCTCATTGTAATGCAAAGGTAAAAAGGATTGAAAAAATAAAAGGAACTTCCTTGATTTCATGATGAATCTTCCGTAGTTTAAAATTTTTTCAGCTCTTTATTCATGCTAAATAAATCTGCATCAAAAATCAAATTATTAAAACTAAATAAATAAAGATAATAAAATAAATGAAAGATAGATCTATGGGTTGCCTCCCATAAGCGCTTGTTTTAAAGTCTATAGCTAGATTTTTCAATCATCATCAATTAGGATCTCCAAGAGAAATAAATGCATAGTTCCTCTCCATCTGTTCTCCATAGTAGTGCTTCAATCTCTGACCATTAATTCTGAAAATATTCCCTATCTTGTCCTTCAAATCTACTGCTCCAAAAGGGAAAACTTCATGAATTGTATAAGGACCTGTCCATCTTGATTTTAACTTTCCTGGAAAGAGTTTGAGTTGTGAATTAAAGAGTAAAACTTGTTGTCCTTGTGCAAACTCTCGCCTAAGAATCTGTTTGTCATGCCACTTCTTCATCCTTTCTTTATAGATCTTTGCATTTTCATATGCATCATTTCGGAACTCTTCCATCTCATTCAATTGAAGAAGTCACTTTTCACCTGCTGCCTTCAAATCAAAGTTAAACTTTTTTACAGCCCAATAAGCTCTATGCTCCAACTCCACAGGAAGATGACATGCCTTTCCAAACACTAATCGATACGGAGACATCCCGATAGGTGTTTTTAAGGCTGTACGGTATGCCCACAAAACATCATCAAGCTTCTTCGCCCAATCCTTTCTATTGGTTTTGACTGTCTTTTCAAGGATGTTCTTGATTTCTTTATTTGAAATTTCAGCTTGGCCATTAGTTTGAGGATGGTAAGCAAGTGCTATCTTGTGCTTTACACCATATTTAGAAAGAAGATTATCAAACAACTTGTTGCAAAAGTGAGTCCCTTCATCACTAATAATAGCTCGTGGAGTGCCAAATCTTATGAATATATTCTTGTGCAGAAATGTGAGCACTACCTTTGCATCATTTGTTGTTGTAGCAATTGCTTCCACCCATTTTGACACATAGTCAACTGCTAATAAGATATAAGCAAAACCAAAAGAATGAGGAAAAGGCCCCATAAAATCTATTTCCCAAATATCAAACTCAACTTCTAAGATACCTTTCAGTGGTAACTCATGACGCCTTGAAATATTTCCCATACGTTGGCACCGATCACAAGTTTTCACCAAAGTGTAACTATCACGAAAAATAGAAGGCCAAAAGAACCCACTTTAAAGTACCTTAGCTGCTGTACGGGTGGCTCCAAAGTGTCCTCCATATGATGATGAATGGCAATGATGGAGGATGTCTTGCATCTCTTCTTCTGGCACACATCTTCTAATGATTTGATCAGGGCATCTTTTGAACAACAAAGGCTCATCTCAAAGATAATAATTCACATCATGCAAAAACTTCTTACGTTGATGGTAAGTAAGATCAGGTGGTAAAACTTTATAAGCTAAGTAGTTAACAATATCAGCATACCACGGAAGCTTGATCTCACATGCAAACAACTGCTTATCAGGGAATGCCTCTTGGACCACTGAATCTGTTTTTTCTTCCTCTTGCTCTAACCGAGAGAGATGGTCAGCCACTAAATTTTCACTTCTTTTCTTGTCTCGAATCTCCAAATCAAATTCTTGAAGAAGTAGGATCCAACGAATTAGCCTAGGCTTAGCATCCTTCTTGCCAAACAAATAGCGATGTGCTACATGATCAGTGAACACTATCACCTTTGTACCAATGAGGTAAGACCGAAATTTGTCACAAGCAAACACCACAGCAAGCATCTCCTTCTCAATTGTCTTATAATTCAATTGAGCTTCATTCAATGTCCGGCTTGCATAATAGATGGCTCTAAACAGCTTGTCTCGCCTTAGCCCCAACACTGCTCCAATTGCAAACTCACTTGCATCGCACATAATTTCGAAAGGTTGACTCCAATCAGGCACAATCACAATTGGTGCTGAAATTAGTTTCTCCTTGAGTGCATTAAAGGTCTGCAAACAAACAACATCAAAGTTAAATCCATAATTTTTCTCAAGAAGATTACATAAAGGTTTAGAGAGTTTAGAAAAGTTCTTGATAAATCTTCTATAAAATCTCACATGTCCCAGAAAACTTTTGATTCCCTTCACATTCTTTGGAAGTGGTAGTTTCTCTATGGTTGCAATTTTGGCTTGACCCACCTCAATTCCTTTAGATGACACTCTATGGCCAAGCACAATCCCTTCTTGAACCATGAAATGACACTTCTCCCAGTTCAGGACTATATTTTTATCTTCACATCTCTGCAAAACAAGAGCTAAGTTATGCAAACAATGATCAAAAGATGTACCAAAAACTGAAAAGTCATCCATGAAAACTTTCATTATATCTTCTACCATGTCAAAAAAGATAGTCATCATGCAACGTTGAAATGTCACAGGGGCGTTGCACAATTCAAATGGCATCCTCCTAAAAGCAAATGTTCCATAGAGGCATGTAAATGTAGTTTTCTCTTGATCTTCCGGAGTTATAACAATCTGATTATACCTCGAATAACCATCCAAAAAACAATAGTAGGAGTACCCAGCTAATCGATCCAACATTTGATCAATGAATGGCAGCGGAAAATGATCCTTCCTTATTGCTTTATTCAACTTGCGGTAATCCATGCATGCACGCCATCCCGTGACCGTTCTTGTAGGAATGAACTCATTATTATCATTTTTCACCACCGTCATTCTACCTTTCTTTGGTACAACTTGCACTGGACTTACCCATGAATTATCTGAAATAGCATATATAATTCCAGCATTAAGGAGTTTCAAAATTTCAGCTCTCACGACTTCCTTCATTGCTGGATTTAATCTTCTTTGGTACTCAATCGTTGGCTTGTAAAGCTCTTCCATTAAAATCTTGTGCATACAAATGGAGGGACTTATTCCTTTTATGTCAGAAATAGTCCATCCCAAGGCTGTTCTATACTCCCTCAACACACGCAGCAACTTTTCCTCTTCTTCGGGTGCGAGTGATGTATCAACAATTACTGAAAAGGTATCACTATCCCCCAAGAACTCATAGCGAAGATGCTTAGGCAATCGCTTCAACTCCGGAATTGTATTTTTCTACATCTTTTCTTTAGCATTTTCAGATTCACTCTTTGGTACTACCGGCTCTAACTTCCTCACTTCATTACTAAGTGATGTAACCTGCTGCAATGCTCCCAAAGCAAAAACATAGTGGAGAAATTCTTCACTAACAAAAAGCAAGTCAGATTCACAAACAGCAGAATTATTAAAATCAAAAGCATGAGATGAAGTGGTGATACATCGTTCTAGGTGATCGGATGGCATATCTTCTTGAAAGACCTCTTCTACACATTGCTTAATGACATCTACCCGAAAGCAAGTACTTGGATCTTCTGGAAATGTCATAACTTGGTAGATGTTGAACATAACCTCTTCCTTATTAACTCTCAATGTTAATTCACCCTTTTGAACATCAATCAAAACTCTTCTCGTAGCCAAGAAGGGTCGACCAAGAGTTAGTGGAACATTTTCATCTTCCTCCATATCTAACACCACAAAATCAGCAGGAAAAATAAATTTATCCACATTTACCAATACGTCTTCTATGATTCCACGTGGATACTTGATGGACCAAACCGCTAGTTACAAAGAAATTGTTGTATGCATATAGAAAGTGGCATAAGATTAATGCTAGCACCAAGATCATATAAAACCCTATCAAAAAATGAATTCTCAATAGTGCAAGGCAAAGTGAAACTTCCCGGATTTTTTAATTTTTTAGGCAATTTCTTTTGAAGAATGGCACTGCATTCTTCAGAAAGGTTCACTATTTCAAACTCCTCCAACCTTCTCTTCTTGGAAATGATGTCCTTCAGAAATTTGACATAATTTAGCATTTGTTCCAAGGCATCTGCAAAAGGAATATTTATGTAAATTTTCTTAAAAATATCTAAAAACTTAGAAAATTGCTTATCTAATTTTTGCTTTTGAAAACGCTGAGGGTAAGGAAGTGGAGGAGTGAGAATAGGAGAATTGTCAGGAAATGAAATTGCTGGAGGCATGTCGGTTTCATTGACAATCTCCTATTCTTCTACTTGATCCTTGCTTTGGCCATTGTTCGCAGTGGTAGGGGTGGATTTGCTCTCGTTTAATGGTGACCTCTCAATTTCCTTTCCACTCCTAAGTGTGATGACCTTGCATTGTTCCTTTGGATTCACTTCAGTGTTGTTAGGAAAAGTTCCTCTTTGTTGGGCATTAATAGTAGTGGCTAGTTGCCCAATTTGCACTTCAAGATTCTTCATAGTGGCTCCCATATTGTTACAATGAGTCTCAATATTGTCCAACCGTGAATCAGTCTTTTTGAACCTTGCATTGGTCTCCTGAACAAAGGAAACCATGGCATCCTCAAGTGACATCTTCTTCTCGCTTGGTTGGCTATCAAATCCTGGAGGAGGTTGAGGTTGCAACACATTCTTCGTATTTCCATATGAAAAATTCTCATGATTTCTAAGTCCTGGATGATAGTAATTTGGCATAGGATTACCACGATAGTTGTAGTTCCGATTGTTGACATATTGAACTTGTTCTTGACTCGCTTTATTAATTGGAACTGTTATACTTGTAGATGCAACATATTCTGTACTTTGTGGTATCCTTTGTGTTGTCAAAGCTGAAATCTGATGAGATAGAGTAGCTACTTGAGCTGAAAGGGCTGCTATCGGCTCCAAGTCATGAATTCCAGCAACCTTCTTAGCCAAAGTCCTCTCAGTTGGCCATTGATAGTTGTTTGAGGTCATTTCTTCCAAAATGGCAGTAGCACCCTCAGTTGTCTTCGACATCAAAGTTCCACCAGAAGCAGCATCAACTATAGTTCGAGTTTGCCCATTTAACCCATTATAGAACATCTAAACTTGCAACCAATCTGGTAATCCATGTTGTGGGCAACGTCGAACCAAGTCTTTATACCTCTCCCACACTTCATAGAGTGACTCAAAATCATTTTGCTTAAACTGGCCAATCTCACTCCTGAGTTGGGCTGTTTTTACAAGAGGGAAGAATTTAGCAAGAAACCTATCAGCCATGTCCTGCCAACTAATGATGCTTCCTGGTTGTAGAGATTGTAGCCAACCTCTAGCCTTGTCCCTCAAAGAAAAAGGAAACAATCTCAGTCTAATGGTGTCTTCAGTAACACCATTGATCTTCACAGTGTCGCAAATCTCCAAGAATATTGCCAAATGAATATTGGGATCATCCAGTGGCGATCCGCTGAATTGAGCCTGCTGCACCATGCTAATCAAAGCTGGTTTGAGCTCAAAATTGTTGGCATTAATTGTCTGGCGCATTATGCTCGAGTAATTTCCATTCACAACTGGTCGTACATAGTCCTTCAAGGTGCGTGGTAGTGCCTCACGTTCTTCTTCAGCCATGATTAGTGTCTTATTTCTTCTTCGTGATCTAAGAGTTCTTTCAATCTCTGGATCAAAAGGAATAATATCACGAGATTTAGCACGGCGCATCCAACGTAAAAAACACACCTAGAGAACAAAGATAAAATAAAATTCTAAATTAAAACCAAGATTACTTTATATCGATATTGACAAAAATAATAAGAATAAACCAATCCCCGGTAACGGCGCCAAAAACTTGATCGGTGCAAAACTGCAAGTGCACAGTATCGTAGTTTTATAATAAAGTGGTAAAAAGATAATCGTCCTCAGGGATTGGTACCTTACTTTCGCCAAATACCAAAATTATACTAATCTCGATTTTATCTAGAGGAATCACTAAGATTTTTGTAGTTGCAAATTAAACTAAGATCAATTCAAAGAGTAATACGCAAATGAAATAAAACTGACGTTCGAAAATCAAATTAATGGGAAAGGAAACTTCTAGGAAATCGATTTCACATAATTCTTCACTATGCTTTTCTCATCCAGCTAATTTAATTTAATTCTTTTTGTTCATTAGCAAATTTCTAATTCATCCAACAGCCTCTTTCGATAATCAATTGGAAATTATTCTTGTTCATCAATTCCCACAAGAATATGCAAATTAATAAAGTAAGAAAGTAATAAGATCAATGATTTAAATACTACATAGATTCATACAAGTTTTTCGATCTCTATATTCACCTATGCTGAAATATTCAAGATCTACCCTATGATTCCCTCTTTCGATAGCAAATCACAAGATTAAATATCATCTAATCAATGGCCAGTTAATTAGAAATAATAAACTCAGAATAAATCAGATAAACAAAGACAGAATTGTCTTAAATTAGCATAGACAATCAAGCATAGTTCGGAACTAGGTTACATCGTTTTCTTAGAATAAATAAAATTTAGCTCATACTAGAAATGGAATTCAACATAAACGAATTCACCATAATTGTTCTGAGAATATTTGAAGAAAATAAACGCTGAAAAATACTCCTCGCAGCCGCAACTCGTCTTCAAAAACTCAAGGAATTGATTCAATGTTTTTCTCCCGTCTGTGCTCGTGTATGATTCCAACGTACGTGCAATATATGGAATTCCCTCTCCAAAACAGATGAATTGAATCCTTCTATCTGTGTTTTTCTATCTCAAAAAGTGTTCTCCAATCAAAAAGTACAGTCATAAAGTGAAAAATCACTTTTATATGGTGTGACAGCGGAAAACCCTCAATCTGTCAAAATACGATGTTCGCTCGAGCGGGGTGTCGAGCGCACATCGAGCGTTCGACTCTGCTTGATTTCGCTCGAGCGTCCTATCGAGCGCACATCGAGCGTTTGACTATATCTGATTTCGCTAGAGCGGCCAATGTCTCCACTCGAGCGATCTTTGTTTTCTCGCAACCCACTCGAGCTCACTGTCGAGCGGAAGTCGAGCGTTTGAATCTGCCTGAATTAGCTCGAGCGGCCAAAAGCCTCTGCTCAAGCGATCTTGTAAAATCTGCAATACGAAATTTTGCAAGTCATCATGTACACCAACAAAGAAATTAACAGAAACCTACGTTATTATATATTGAGAATAGATTGTTAAGAAGCCTAGTGCACGTTTAAATTTAGAGGTGGCAAAATCTACTATAAGGAAAGAGTCCATCATAACATGCCTCAACGTGTTTGCACATATATAATTTATTATCCAAAATATTCACAACATAACAGCCCTAGTAATGGTTGTAATGGAGCGTTGGATTCCCTACTTACATTTGTACAAGTCAAACACTTGGTCTATAAAGAAATTTTATAAAACTAAACTTACAAATTAATGTAACTTAACGTAATATGTTAGATTCTAAAATAAATCTGAAATCTCATATTGAGACACATCAATAAAATGAAATAAAAATATTATACTTTATTCAACTCAAGAGAGCTCGGTGCTAAGAATACAGATTCAAGCATGCTGAAATTGAACATAAACAAACTGTACATGATTTCTTAAACAACCAAATGAACTAAACTTCAAACAGCAAACGGATAGAACCTTTAAACACTAAAAATAAAGAAATTGAACATAATATATGAAAACCTATCCCGGACCCTATTGAAGCTACTTCTTGCTTTCTGCAAAACCTTGCCACCTCAAGCAACCTACTTATTCCTCCTGCTCAAAATTCCCTGGGCTTGTGTTGTGTCGAGAACTGGGAGTTGAGCAACACTTGTGGGCAACCATGAGAAAGATCAATTTACAAATAATTTCTCTATACATCGTCTTTCAAATGGTGGGGTGGAAAAATTGAGGTCAGCTATGTCATTACTGTGTGTTTGCTACTGTCTTGGTGCAGCTTGGGAAGATCATGATGCCTCTTGGTAAGATCATCCCGGATCACAGGGCTAGCAGCAGGGCCTTTTTCTTCTCTTATAAGATATTTGTCAACCTGGGCAGCGGTTTGTCGGCCTTCAGATATTGCCCATACCACCAAGGACTGGCCACGCCGGCAATCACCAGCCGCAAAGACCCCACCCACATTGGTTGAGAAACGGCCATACTCGGCCTTGAAGTTTGATCGATTGTCTCGCTCCAATCCCAACTTTTCTGCTACTATCTGAAAAAGCAAAGAGCAGAATACCACTGAGCAACTGTGCTTAAAACACATCCAAATCCAGTTCTAAATATCAGCCCAAGATAACTTGGAACAACATTTCCTTGATTCTTATCTAATATTACTAGCCAAAACTTGCTTGTCCTCAAAGACTTTTACTCCAGGAAAGGAACTCAACTTGGTCACTTGTTTCATTCTACAGAGGAATTGTAAGGGTATAGCAAAGTAAAGAAACTAACCGACTCAGGGCCAAGGAATCCCATGGCTAGCAGGACAAGGTCAGCCTCGATAGTCTCCTCAGAGCCCTCAACTTCCTTGAATTGAAACTTTCCACTAGCATCCTTCTCCCAGTGGACACGTACAACTTCAACTCCTTTAACTGCACCATTCTCATCTCCCACAAACCGCTTGGTCAATACCTCATAAGATCTTGGGTCTTGTCCAAACTTGGAAGCAGCTTCCTGATGACCATAGTCTACACGGAATATAAGAGGCCACTGCAATCACAAAATAAAAGGACTAATTACACGAGCATCAACAAGTACAATTACCTCATTGTCTGCCTTCTTTGTATTTACACTAAAAACTGAATATCTCAACATATATTATAATACTTTCAAATAGTCATTATTTCATTTGATAATCATGCTATCGCTCTTGTATATGTCCCAAACTAGGCTGTGCCTACTATGATCAATAAAATTCTTACTTATTGATAACAAAAAATTAGGTCATTATCTCGTTCAAAATTCATTGACAGTGATGTAAACAATATGCACATAACTGAGATGGTTGAGCAAATATTAATGATGAGAGGACCATCAACAAATTAGATTTCTAGAAGCAAAGCAAGAAATAAGCATATCACAGTTAATGGTTGCAATCAGTATTAACAGAAACTAAAAGAAAAAATTATCTGCCTTGACACGTGCCATAAACTAAACATTGGGAAAAAAGAAGTCAAAACCTGTGGCCAAGGGTTGCCTGGTGCCCTGGTTTGTGGTGGTTCAGGTTGAAGCTCTAAGTTTATGATGCTACTACAGCCATGCCGAATAGATGTCCCTATGCAATCTGTGCCAGTGTCACCTCCACCAATGACCACTACTTTCTTTCCCATGGCAGAAATGTAATTGCCATCCTGTAAATTGCTGTCAAGCAAGCTTTTGGTGTTTGCATGAAGAAACTCCATTGCAAAATGGACTCCTGATAGCTCCCGTCCTGGTACAGGAAGGTCCCTGCATAGAAAATAACTAGAAACTCTGAGCATGTTCTACAGTTTAGCTAAACAAAACTTAGTGATTATGCCCTACAAGAATACAAATCAACAATCTCTATCTTTCCACCTACTATGAATTACCTTGGTTTTGTGGCTCCAACAGCCAACACAACAGCATCATTTTCCTCTCGAAAACGTTCAAGAGAGTACAACGGATCAGTTCCAACATTAGCATTAACCAAAAAATTGACACCTTCTTCAGCCATAAGGTTCACTCGCCGTTGAATTATATCCACTTTGTCAGCCTTCATATTCGGAACACCATACATCATAAGACCTCCAATTCTGTCAGCGCGTTCATACACCGTCACTGTGTGACCCATTCTGTTTAGCTGATCTGCAGCAGCTAAGCCAGCTGGTCCACTTCCAACAACAGCCACTCTTTTCCTGCACAGTCATACACATTGAATTATTTTCATGTGGTGGAAGTAAGGCACCCATCCATACAGAATCTCTATCCAAAAAGTTGACCATTCTGACTGGCTAATACAATAAAAACTATCTGTCAGCATACGATTTAATCAAGGAGAAATCATTTCAAAGAGCACCAGTCAAGGAAAAAGAATCTCCTCACTTAACAAGATAGAAAACTTGAAAGAAAATACCACTTCTTGTCAATAGATTTCCAGAAGGCATACCTAGTTCTCTTGAGAGGAGGTCGTGGTACCATCCATCCCTCCTCAAATGCCTTGTCTATAATCGCACACTCAATGCTCTTGATAGATACAGGATTCTCAATAATGCCCAGTACACAAGAACCTTCACAAGGTGCTGGACACACTCGGCCAGTAAACTCAGGGAAATTATTTGTCTCAAGGAGCCGGTCTAATGCTTCACGCCATCGATTTTGGTACACTAACTCATTGAATTCAGGTATTTTGTTTCCAAGAGGACATCCGGAATTCTCCTACAAATGAAAAGGGAGCTTAAAGTGATCAATAAGTATATGCTAAACTTTTTTTTTTATTGGCACCGGATGTGCGGGAACAACATCCCAACTGGATGTCCGGGAACAATGTCCCAACTAATTCCGATGGTGCACAGCCCTTGACAAGCAGTTTCTCGCAAGTGCACCTCAGGTAATTCAAGGGAAAAATCTCCCAGTCCGATGAACCTTAGAGATTGTTTGCACCCAAGGGGATTTGAACCTTAGACATAGGTGGAGCATACCCCAAGCCCAAGGCCTTTACCACTTGAGCCAATCCCTAGAGGTTATATGCGAAGCTTTAAATAGATGTACAAAACAGTCGCATATAGTTCCAAACTGGGAAAATTACCTGATGGCAGAAAGGAGTACCACAATCCATGCAACGTGCAGACTGAGTTTTGAGAAGTGCGCCAGGTTTTGATTGCTCCATAACTTCCTTCCAGTCATTCATCCGGATCTTGGGATCCCTGTATTGAACACCCTCACGATCATAAGAAATAAAACCTCGATGTTTAATAGCATCAGTAACGCATGCAGGCCTCTTCAATGGTTCAGCCTCTTCTGCCTTCTACATAATATATACACAAAAATCGCATCAAACAAATGAAATAAACATCGAATAAAATCATTACCAGTAAACAGCAAAGCAGTATCCCAGTGAACTCCAGAGCCCTCCCCCTACTTCCCACCACCCCACAAAATAGTGGGACAAAGAAGTGTGAAATGAAAGCTTAAAAATTCACAAGTTCCGAAAAGGTTCTAGCAGGTTCAAGAAATATCATTCTTTTGAGGTGAACCAGAAAACTAAACCAACCAATAAAAAGCGGCCGAAATGCTGAAGTACAAGAGAAGACTCATTTAAAGTTAGTTCATTTTGAGGACTAAAACTATCCACTTATTTAAGCTTAGTTCCTTTTGACCTCATCAAAATCATGAATAAAAAAACCAAACCTTTATTTGTTCTGAATAACATTATTAAATCAACAGTACGAAAGACGATTTATGGTCCGGCTAACTATAAATTTCTTATGTACATGTATGTTACTACGTAAAAAAAATCCTTACATCCATGCACGTATGAGAGCGAGGGGGGAAGGGAGCAGGTAAAAATCCTAGTAAAAGTTCATGGTAATTACAATCAAAAGAGCATTACCTGATTAGAATTCCCATTTAAAGATGCAGCTGCTAACTTTTTTAGCTCTTCAAAAGCATCTTTTTTTATTAGTTCAGCCTCATATTTTTCCTCAGCTTCTTTACCAGCACCTTCCACAGCCTCCTTGGAGGCTTCCTCTGCTTTCATGTTTGCAAGAGCCTGTTTATACTCCCTTGGGAAAACCTTAATGAATTTAGGGAGAAGATTCTCAAAGTTAGCAAGTACTTCTCTCGCTAGCTGGCTGTTTGTGTGACGTTGGTGTTGCTGAACCATCATTCTAACAGTCATGATATCCTCCTCTTCAAGTTGATCAAGATCCACAAGCTCAGGATTGCATCGAGAATGGAATTTTCCATCCACATCAAGAATGTAAGCAATGCCACCACTCATACCAGCAGCAAAATTCCTACCAGTTCTTCCAAGCACAACAACAGTACCACCAGTCATATACTCGCATCCATGATCGCCTACACCTTCCACAACTGCCTTGGCCCCTGAATTACGTACACAGAATCTTTCTGCTGCCATCCCATTGAAATATGCCTCTCCACTTGTTGCCCCATAGAGAGCCACATTACCTATTACAATGTTTTCTTTGGGATCAAACATGCTTTCATTTGGAGGATAAACTACAATCTTGCCACCAGATAATCCTTTACCAACATAGTCATTGCTGTCACCTTCAAGCTCAAGCGTGATTCCAGGGCAGAGGAATGCTCCAAGGCTCTGACCTGCACTTCCAGTGAATTTGATATGGATGGTATCTGCAGGAAGCCCCGCCATTTGATAGCGTTTAGTCACTTCATGGCTAAGCATTGTTCCAACAGCACGGTTCACATTGTAGATTGGATTTTCAATGTAAACAGGAAGACCCTTTTCTAATGCAGCTTTGGACATTGGAATAAGTTTTTGGTCCAAAGCCATGTCCAAGCCATGATCCTGTTTCTGGATACAGTACTGTGCCGCTTCAGGCCGAAGCTCAGCTGCAGGTCTAAGTAAAAGAGATAGATCAATATTCTCCAGCTTCTCATTGTTCTTAATCACTTCTTTATCAACTTCAAGCATATCTGAACGGCCAACCATCTCATTTACAGTTCGAAACCCTAACTGTGACATAATTTCCCTCATTTCCTCTGCTACCATGAAGAAAAAGTTAATAACATGTTCCGGTTCTCCAGCAAACTTTCCTCTAAGTACTGGATCTTGAGTGGCAATGCCAACAGGACAGGTATTTTTGTGGCACTTCCGCATCATGATGCAACCAAGTGTAATGAGAGGTGCTGTGCTGAAGCCAAATTCTTCTGCACCAAGAAGAGCGGCTATGGCCACATCTCTTCCCGTTTTCAGCTGCCCATCTGTCTGGAGAACTGTTCGACCGCGAAGGTCATTAGCAACCAATGTCTGGTGAGTCTCAGCCAAACCAAGTTCCCACGGGAGCCCAGCATTCTTGATTCCCGTCCATCTAGAGGCCCCTGTACCTCCATCATGACCTGAGATCAAGACATGGTCGGCATGCCCCTTCACTACTCCACTAGCAACTACTCCCACACCAGCTTCAGATACCAACTTCACACTAATTCGAGCCGTTGGGTTGGAGTTCTATAAATCAAAAGGGTAGGTATCAGATTGCCCACAAGTCAATTATTGAACAAAGAGTACTCAAATTTCAAACCCCATTTGCCTCCTAGAAAGCATAGCCAAGCATTACTCAGACAAAATGAAGGGGAAAGGCAAGAAAATTTCTACAAAGAAGCAACTTATAAGTCCTTCCAGGAGAGCAGGGAGAGGGGATACACCTGATGTAGCCTGTTATGGCCTTCAACTAGACATGAAGTTTGGCTCATTACAAACCAATCTAATGAGTGCAAAAACAGCTAGACATACCTTAAGATCATGAATTAATTGGGCGAGGTCTTCAATTGAATATATATCATGATGGGGTGGTGGACTAATCAGTCCCACCCCAGCGGTAGAATTCCTGGTGACCGCAATTTCTCCTACGACCTTGTGACCTGGAAGTTCACCTCCTTCACCAGGCTTTGCCCCCTGCAAATTGATTTAGACAAAGTTCAAGCAATATTAATTACAGAGACTTAATAAAATCAGCCTATACTCAACTTCAACAAATGCCAAAATTCAGTATCATTTAAAGATGTGAACGCATCTACAGGTGCTTTACAGACAGCAGCATCTGCCATGAATGTCGATTCATAAACAAGAGGAACCTCTGTTCCAATTGAAATATAGAGCTGTTTATAATTCTATCAGATTAAAACAATAGTAAATCCGATGGCAGTGCACCAGTGCACCAGGGAAAGGGCCAAATTTGGACCGTCCTAGTGCTGGCCACTTGTTCATATAAACAATGGAATTCCAATTGTAAAATATCAAACAGGTACCTGAGCCATTTTTATTTGTAATTCATCAGCATTGGTAAGATAATAAATTGAAACTCCAAATCTTCCACTCGCAACCTGCTTAATTGCACTTCTTTTTGGGTTCATGGAACCATCTGAAAGAGGTTCCATACGAGATGGCTGCTCACCTCCCTCGCCTGCAGCAAAAATCAAAGCAAGAATCAATCAGTTGAATATATCATTAGGATAGGCAATAGACAACCTTTCATCTTTAGCTAATTGAATTTTAAAAAAGTGAATCCCAATCATAAGCTAGAATTTAGTATTTTTTTTTTCAGAAAGAAAATAAGAAAATTCATGCATAAGATATTCTGATAGTTAAATAAAGAAAATTCTTGATAAGACTCTTAACATGTAAGCAATGCAAAAATAAATCATTCCACAACCTGATTCAATCATCACAAAAATTTATGGTATTTAGCAAACCTTGACAGGACACTCATCAACAAAAGTGCCTTAGTTACAAATAAAACCATGTGGAAGTTATACAGGGTGAAGAAACAAACCTGTATTCGACTTTCCTCCAATTCTATTCATAGCAATAGCCAGGATTATGTGAGCCTCCTCTGATATGGATCCATAACTCATGGCCCCAGTACAGAACCGTTTGACAATCTCGCTGGCAGGTTCCACTTCATTCAAAGGGACTTTCACCTTTGCCTCTTTAAATTTTAATAACCCCCGCAAATTGCAGGCTTTATTCAATTTATGGATAAGCTTGGAGTACTCTTTGTAGGCAGCAACACTGTTGGTTCGGGCAGCCTCTTGTAGCTTTGCTATTGCAAGGGGATCATTGAGGTGAATCTCACCACCTTTCCTCCAATGATAATCACCTGGGTTAGGCAGTGCTACAGCTTCCGCACTTTTGGGAGGAAAGCACCGAGAGGGAAATGCCAACTCATGCAGATGAAGTGTATCACAAGCAAGCATCTCAAATGTTGCACCCTCAACTCTACTTGGAGTGCCTGCAAAGCACCTCTCTGTCACTTCTGACGAAAGACCGAGAGCTTCAAATATCTGAGCACCCTTGTAAGAGGCCAAAGTTGATATCCCCATCTTAGCAAGAACCTTCATCATTCCATAGTTGCTTGCTTTGAAGTACCTCCTAACCAGCTCTTCCTTTGAGTGGAATTCACCACTTGATTTTGTTGGGATCTTTCCATCAACTTGCAATCTCCAAATGGTTTCGATAGCCAAGTATGGGCATATAGCATCTGCACCAAACCCAACAAGCGTACAGAAGTGGTGCACTTCACGTGGCTCAGCACTTTCAACTATCAACCCAACTCGAGTGCGCTCAAGTTTCTTAACAAGATGTTGATGGACGGCACCAACAGCCAAGAGGGAGCTTATCGCAACGCGATTAGGTGAGAAAGCTATTCAGTCAGGAAAAATAAATAAATCAGAACAAGGTTTTCTATTAAGTATCTGTTGAATGCAGCATCCTGTTAACTTGAGCAATCAAATGAACAAATAAAAAATAGAAAATGTGATACCTCTATCAGAAATCACAAGTAAGGTATAACCCTCTTTAATCGCATCATGTGCTTCAGCACAAATCCTATCCAAGGTCTCCTCCAGTCCATTCCTACCTCGTTCTTTCGAATAAGTTATGTCCAGAACCTTGCTTTGCCAACCTCTATAATTCATCTTTTTTATTGCTTCCATTTCTTCAACGGATAAGAGAGGATCTTTTAGTGTGAGTCGATGACACTGTTCTTCAGTGGTTTCCGTCAGGTCTCCTTCTGGACCAATCATGCACTCCATTGAGGTGACTATCTTCTCCCGAATGGGATCGATTGGAGGGTTCGTCACCTGAGCAAACATTTGCTTGAAGTATTCAAAAGTGAGCTTTTCTCTGTTAGACATTACAGCTAAGGGAGTATCATTTCCCATTGATCCAAGGGGCTCTACACCATCTTTTGCCATGGGAAGCAACAACATTTCCAAGGCTTCAACAGTGTAACTGCATAGGGAAGCCAGAAATTGAAAAAATGAAGTCCTTTTTAAGCGCAAAAAATGAAAATAAAAGATGCAGCAGCATATGCAGGACAAGGATTTACACACCCAAAAGCTTTTAATGGAGCCAATATACCATGAATTCCCATGCTTTCCAAGCCATCATCATCTCCAGATGCCTAAAGTTACAAAGTACACAAACCCAAATGAGAATTTTCCACAAAGGAAACTCAAGGAGAACAGTCATAAAGTACTAACCGGAATTACACTCACAACTGGATTGACTTTTTGAAATTCCTGAACAGATTCAACTATGTCTTTGAGTTCAATTTTTTGCCTTTTAAGCCACTCGCTATAAGGCCTTTCCAGTGAGTATTGCTGCTTCAAGGCTTCATCATCAACAACAATATGGTTTTCAAAATCCACCAAAAGCATCATGCCAGGGTTTAGTCTCCCTTTCCTACACACGTCTTCAGGTGGAATGTCTACTACACCAACTTCACTGGCCATTATAACTCGTCCACTGTGGGTGACGTAGAAACGACCAGGTCGCAGCCCGTTGCGATCCAATGTTGCTCCCAGATAGCGGCCATCAGTAACTGCAAATGATTTACACAAATAAAAATCTAGAAAATTAGATGAAATATGAAGCAAACTCTTGGAGTTGGTGTAAAAACTTTTACACTATTTACATGTTATAAGAGCTGGGCCGTCCCATGGCTCCATCAGAGCAGAGAAGTATTCATATAATGCCTTTCGATGAGGATCCATATTCTCGTCATTTTGCCATGCTTCAGGAATCATCATCATGATAGCTTCAGGGAGACTTCTGCCAGCTCGAACTAGAAGCTCAAGGACACCATCAAAAGCTCCTAATAGAGGAAAAATCATAAAAAGCATGTCAGTATATGATAAGATAATCTGTGTAAACTTATCATGCCTGTCACCATTTAAATTTATATAACTCCATATTTATACATGCAAGATACAAGCTAATACTTCACCTGAATCAGATGAACTGGCATCTACAATGGGTAGAAGCTTCTTTAACTCATTCTTTGAGAGACCAAGCTCCTCACACTTTAACAGACCCTCACGTGCCTTCATCCTAAGTACAATGTAAAATAGGTCAGCATTACATTTTCATCGTTCTTTTCAACAACAAAAAATGAAGAAAATCAGCTGACCATAAACTATCAACAGTCAACAATACAACTTTTTAATTCTTTCACACGTTTTAGAAATTTTTTGAATTGATAGAAAGCACAAGCAGGTGGTTGGCAAGTAGGAAAGTGGAGACATGTTTAGACCAAGGTTATGGGGTCATAAACAAACTTGACTTCAATAGCAAGTGGATTCTCAAAGTGATCTTATTTATTACTTGCAACGACACTGATCCCCCCACCCCGCCCTGCTAATGCTTCTTGTCCTCACCACTGCAACAGTATAAAATAAATTTTCTTTAAAGACAATGCAACAATATAAATCACTTTTAGGACCAGAAGTCTTTCTTATCTTCCGGATGTCGCATGCCTGAACAAGAAGCCATTAATTGAGCAGCATGAATAGCTATTATATCTTAAAAACTCACTTATCATTTATATTTCTCAACAAGCAAGCAGATTCAGATAAAAAAAACTGGGTTTTCTTAAAGATTATTTATTAATTTACTTCAAGAACAAATATCTTGCATCCAATCAATGTAAACTTTCAATGACATCACCAACCTTGACCAGGCTACCTGGTGACAAGCATGGCAAAAATGAATAAGCAAATAAGCTTTCTGAGAGATGACATTATCATTAATAACTTATGCCATAAACAAGCATTCTTGAAAAGAAATTAAGAAATAGTATCTAAATCAAGGGCTGCTAGTACTTCTTTTTTTATAAGTATGGTGCCCATAGTATATCAATCACATCAAACTGATTGAACAAGACTCGCACTTAAGAACATAACGAACTCTTTCTCCACATCATACCAGTTTACGTTGCCCCTAAGTGTGTTGATTTCTCCATTGTGGCCCAAGATACGCATAGGTTGAGCACGATCCCAACTAGGAAATGTATTTGTTGAGAACCGAGAGTGTATCTGCACCATAAATAAAAAAAAGTCGAGATTTTCAGGGGCAATCCCATCCGCCATATCCACAAAAGAAATTGATTTGGAAACAGCATGAAATTCTATTCAGGCACTCAGATTGCATGACACTATAATGCTTGGATACCCTAAGCTAGTTTAACCAACACAATTTCCATCCCACAATTCAATTGAAATTTTCATCCCCAACAACTGATCACAAGGAACACTGCACTGTGTTTCTGCAAGCATGAATATCTTGATAATGAAGCTTTCTAACCAACTCACCTAATGTGTCTAATCCAGCATCCAAACTCAAAAAGTAATCAAGGGAGTGGAAGACCTTAAGAGATCATGCAAACCTCAATACCTCAGAAGTCATTCCTCAACCTTGCACCTCTTCAGTTACCGGTTGTTCCCATGCTATTTGTTGGAGTGTATAGTTAGCAGATGGAGAAAAGAAGTGGATGGATAATATATTTACCAGGGCCATGTAGCTTGTAAACCTTTCATTGCCAATGTCCGCATAATAATAATCCTTCAACTGATCTGGCCTTAACTGACCTTTGTAAACAATGGTCCTGAAAAAAACAGGGAAAGATACAACAATCTGGTTGCAAAAAGCAAAGAACCTAGATTATATGCTACCTAGATTCTATGGAAATTGGAAAATAATAGAGCTTTCAAAAAGCCCACCTTGAGGAAAGGGAACAGATATAGAAATCCTTAGCACCACCATGTTCAAGGTTTAGTGCAGCTCGTATAGCAACCATTGAAACCCTCCTCAATATGTACATCTGTGAAGAAAGCAATGGGAGAATGCTATTTTAGGGTGCTTATGGTAAGAGCAGATGGGACATTTTGAATAATGTTTTTTAATACATCCTATATTGGGTTTTGTGGAAGTGGATACTTAAAGAGTGTTGTTTAAATATAATTTTTTTCAAATAGTTTTTTTTTTTTTTTTGGTTATTATAAAAGTTAGTTTTGATTTTGGTGTTTTACTTTCATTGAAATCTAGGTAAATGTTCGAATGAAATGTTGAAATAGAAATTTTTTTGAGATTGATGATGTTTGAATTGAAGTTGGAAATTTTTTTGAAAAAAGTTTTGAAAAGTGTAAACCAAGAATGGGTTAATGTTCCAACATTAACAAGAAGGAATAAACTAAACCACAAATAATCAAATCCCTGCTTCTTCCATTTATTAAGATATTTTATTAGTTTGACTGTTAGAATCATTGAATCATACAAATATTTTTTAACATATTAATTTCTCTAAGTTTTCTACTTGGAGACATGCTTTGTTCGAAAAAATGATTAACAAGCAAGACTATGATTTGATTTAGAAAACCTCATCCTAGCAATACTGCAAAATAAGCATGCTTTCCCATTTTATTAAACCTAACCGACTTGAAGAATATAAGATACGGCACCCGACCTGCTGCTCCAAATCAACATGTGACCCGTGAATGGGGGTAAGGAACACTTGCTCGACCACAGGTTCTGTCTGCAATGCAGACTTCCCCAATTTTCTGTTATCTGTTGGCACAGGTCGCCATCCAAGTACAGTATGCCCAAGAGACTCCGCAACCTTCAACACAAGAAAAGGTTTTCTCTTCAATAATTTCCATCGAAACGGAAGAACATAGAAGAAACACGCATGAGAAGAAGAGAAGTAGTAAAGGAAACTCAATCCAAATAAAGCAAAATTTCCGAAATCAAAAATCACCTTTGTAAATACATTTTTGCTTTTTTCTCTTCGACTCTCAGATTTGGGCAAAAAGAACATGCCAACGGCATATTCCTTCGGTGGTGGAAGCTCGAACCCATGATCCTTGGCAACCTGGAAAAATGCACCCCAAGAACGATTAATAAAGAATTTTCTATCCCAACTACGAATGTAAGAATAGTATTAGGAAAAAAACCGAACTCAACTAAGGTAGACCAGTTTATTAATTACGAATCACAGATATACTCAAAAGACAGAACCACAGGTATATGAGGTACTTCGATTTGATCATCCAGAAATATGATAAATATTCCTCGAGGCTAATTTGTCCCCCAGGCTCCATATGAGGGATTATGTTCCCTCATAAAAAAATATAAAATTTAAGGGGAAAAATTACTCTCGTCGATAAGATAGTATTTCAAGGATTTTAACAAAAAGGGAAAAAACTCCATTATTGGTGGAAAATAATTCCAGTGCCATTTAAAGCAGAATAACGATAGTCTTCCCACCATTTTACTACTCTTCTATTTATTTTTTTTTTACTGAATAATTAAGAAATAAAATTATATATTATTTAAATTTTTTTAATAATTAAAGATGTTAAAAAAATATTTAAAATAAAATAATGAAAAAAATATATATACTAAGAGTAGTAAAGATATGCTAAGGTGATTGTAAGCCCTATCATTACCCTTCAACGAACCAAAAAAAAAACCTGTCAAAGTAAACAGAAACCAGCAAAGGGAACCGAAAAAGAAAAAAACTTTAAAAAAACAAAAAACCTCTTGATAGAACTCGTGAGGAAGGCCGACAAGAATTCCGGCCCCGTCGCCAGTGTTGGTTTCACAGCCACAAGCACCTCTGTGTGACATTCGTACTAACATCTCCACACCATCCGTAACCTACGAAAAAGAAAACACAACAATAACACGAACCTCAGAACACAAATTCACCGTCACCCACAAATCCAGAATATTCAACCTAAATACCGATACCCAATGAAACACACATACACGCAAAGAAGGATCACAAAAACAACTTCAAAATCTCCTAAAACACAATTCATAGAAATCACATGCAAAAAATCTAAATACAAAGAGAGACCACAGACAAACCTAACTACATGCAAACATACAGACATAAAATTCATTGCTAAAAGCACAGTAAGTGTACAGTTTCGCATCCCCCTCCATCAAAACGTGAATACATGCATAATACAAATTATATCCTTACTGTTTTGCGGCTACTTTCGCCTGATAACTCCGCGACGAAACCGACCCCACACGAGTCCTTATCGAACGACGGGTCATACAGCCCGAGCGGCTTCTCCGGAACAGCGGATAACGCCGAGCGGACGACGAACGTGAGCTTTGGCGACCTTCCGGGCCCGTCCGACCGCCAAAGTTGAACCCTTTCCAACCCGGGCGCCCGCAATCGCGTCCCGAGGAATCTCTTGTCTGTCACATTCACCAACTTCTTCGCCGCAATGCATCGCGTATTAAACCGGGTAGTCGGAACTCTCGGAGCTACATTGAGTTTCGGTTGTTGGTTTGAGGGCTTGTTAAGTAAGGGCAGAGCACAGAATGAACCGGTCCGGAGCTGGAGAAAGGAGCCCGAGCTCGTCGACATTTACGAAAATTCACCGAGAATTCAACAACGGTTGGGTTCCCGAATCTACGGTACTAAGAGTATAAAATTAAATGACTCGTATAGAGATTTGAGTTCTTTTAGGTTAATAAACTCGGATATAGTATTAGCCGATACGTAATGAAACTCAAAATTCAAATAAAAATGTCTGACGCGGATTAACCCACAAACCCGCGAGAAACATAAGGAACTAGGAAGTTGGAGATTTTCACACCGCTATAATCAGTTTTTTCGTAACGAGAAATTCACATATCTAAATGTTCCAACTTCCTTCTCCACAAAATAATAACGGCGGCTTCTTGTTCCAGCTCCGTGAATGATTCCAGCGAAAAGTAAATAAAAATCCGACTGATTCGGAGAGACTGCAGAGGTGTTTTTGTTTAAATCATACAAGAAATCAAAACAAAATCTTTATATGTTGTTCCTTTTTACAAGTTGGCAAACGAGAATCCCCCTGTCAGGTGCCAGAGATTTTCGAGTTTGGAGGAAGAGCCAAACCCAACCAACCGCCGGTTTCTGCGGAAAATAAACAAAAATAGAAAATGCAAGAGAGGGAAAAAAAATGTACAGAACGAGATACAGAGAGAGAGAGAGAGAGAGCGCGAAAGGGGAGAGAAAAAGCGAGAGGAGACGTGGATTTTATAGACTTCGAAGACAGAAGGGTAGGGACCAGTCCGCACGTCTCTAGATGTGTAATTACAGTATTACCCCAGTCCGACTCCAGCATTTTTATCTTAATTTATTTTATACAAACATATATATATATTTAAGAGTTTTATTACATATAAATAAATAGTATATTAATTTATATATTAATATTAATTTTTTTATATTTAAAATTTAATTTAATATTATTTTTAATAAAATTTATTTTTTTATAATTACATTAAATTAATATATATATTAAGACATAATATTTATGTTGGTAACTAATTTTTTTTCATATATTAAATGTGGTGAGGTGACAGATTGGAATTTACGGGATAGCCACGTGTTAGTAGCCTTACGCGGCATGCGACAGCCGCTCATGGTGGTCCAACTCATAGGATTTTTATTTTTTTTTGTTTAATTTTTAAGAAACTGAGGACCTTTTTTTTTTTAATAAGTAACTAATAAAAATCGATTAAAAAAGAAACTGAGGACTTCGAACATAGTGTGTTATTTATTTTAGATGAAAAGGTAAGAGCGGCTGTCGTATCCCCTAGCGACTTCGAACGTGTTATTTATTTGATTTACACGTAAAGGAGTGGCTTTGATTTTTTTTTAATTATTATTATTTAAAGAAATATGTGATTTAAACAAAAAATTTATATAAAAATTTATCCAATTACATGATTTAATTTAATCTATTAAATTATAAAAACTTTATTCATTATAAAGGATAAATGTTTTATTATTATAATTATTATTTATTATTTCAATTTCAATTTTCATTTCATCCGTAGACTTATATATTAAAAAAATTGTCGTTAAAAAGCTGACTTATTACCTGAAAATTGGCGTTTTACGAGGAGGGTATTTTAGGGGAAGAGAAAAAGGCTGACGCTATGAATGACGAAAACGTGGCAATAATAAAAAAATAAAAATAAAAAGGATAATTATTGTATTTTAAATTTTTAACGATGATTACTACATTACTGGCATACGCGGCCAATAGTTTACAACCGATCTGCCTGTGCCTGCTGTTTTATGCGGCCAACGGTAAAAGAAAATGTTTTCTTCACTTTCAGAAAAAGTTGAAAAATAAAATATAACTAATGACATTAACACTAGACGAAAATATCTATATAATTTTAAAATAATTATAATTTTAAAAATATGATTATAATTTTAAAAATTTTAAATAATCATCATTTTTATTTTAAAAAATATTTTTTTAATTTATTTACAAACAAACGTAATATATTTAAAAGTATTTTAAACATTTGATTACTAAATAATAAATAATATTTTAATAATAGAACTTATTACTTAACTTATATAAATTATAAACTATATTTCTCACTGTAATCTCAAATATGTATGTTTGGGACGTGTCTCATTTATAATATCTCATAATTCAGCCGTTCCTCTTCTATAAAACTCGAGAGGGCTCATCTTGCAAACACTTCGATGCTCAAGTCAGTTCAGAAAGATTATTTTTTTAAACCTTAAAGATTGCTTGTATATATAGGTTCGTTTGCTGTATATATCTCATCCAAAATTTATCGGCACAGATCAAGACTTAGGATTTTGAATATTATATCACTTCTTACTATTTTTATCCTTCCATTAAAGGTAGCGCCATGTATGTCGCTTTTTAAATTCTTTTTATTTATCCCTTCGTGACTTTTGGGCTCATGTCGGACTCAAATTCTGGATTTTTTAGTGTTTAATGTATTATAAACCCTTTTTATATGCTCCAAGGCCCTCCGGTTGGGATGGTCCCTCCAATATATTAATTCTATTAAGCATAATTAATCTGATTAGAATTATTAATGGTAATTTATGACTTCCAACTTAAGCTATTTCTTCATGTCGTTTTTATCACCTTATAATCAATAATCTGGCCAACAAGTTTACTAAATTTTATGTAATTTTTATACTTATTTCATAAATTTTATTACAAACTAAGTAAGATGTAAAGTATCAAATAAATTCATATTAATTTACAGAATTTCTTGATTTTAAAAGCTAGTAAGTATAACTTATTATCAAGTTATTAATATTACAGCTGATATTATTAATTGAATTGTTTTGGTATTATTATCTCGTTATTTACATTCTTGCTCACTCATTTATATCATGTTGAAATTAAGATTTAAGTATAGAAGTAATTTTCAACCCTTCTTTTCCCTTTTTTTTCACTAATTATATATGTTGAAATGAATTAATGTGCCTAGAAGAAATTGAATCACAAGTATTACTTTTGTTACCTAATCAGTAATTTACATAACAAATAACGTATAATCTTACATAATATAGTTCATCACGATGATAATTTAATTTAAAGAAGAAAATTTTATAATCTATATTATTATTTTATTTTTATTCTACTATATAAGATATAGTATATTTATTATTATTAAATAATTATTTATTATATAATAAAGATATAACATCTTATATAATAATTTGTGTTTTTCATTTATTATAAGGAATCTGATTATCAAGTTGCCGATATGTACGGATGCATACCTTCTGAGGAGCAGGGACTGTTTTTGCCTTTTGAAAGAATTTATATTTCCCTCGATTCACGGCTGTCCCCTCTCTTTAGTTTAAATTTGAATCAAGGAGATAATTACAACGTACAACGCGACACGTGACGAGGGTGTGGCTGCAGTTACCAATTTCATCCGAAAATGGAAACAAAAATGATAAAAATATAAAAATTGTGTGCTCTCTTACTCCGGTGCAAACAAAAAAGATGTCATTTTAGGTTTACACGTACGTCAGAAGGAACCCATGCATTATCCATGCAATATAATGTCTTCTACTGCACATGAAAATTAAGTTTGAGCTGCATGTGAAGATGGTCATCGATCTGGACCCAAACTAGCTACACTCATAGTTGTTGCATCTATTGGCTTTTCGTTCCCTAGATCCAATAATTCAAGTTTATCATTCAAGGATTAGACAGTGACATACATAATAATATTACATATAATTATGAAATATATAAATATCATACAATCGTTTTGAAAAAAAGTAGAGTCTATAATTAAAAAATTAATTTTTTTTATATAGATCTCATATTAATTTAATTTTTAAAAAAAGACTGTGCAACGCTTACATAATTATAATTGTAAATATCATTTATCTTTATTTCATTTTGATTGGTGCATTGTTGGCCTGACCTGCCCCTAGTTTCATGCTTGATCAATGGGTTAATTAGATGAAAATGTTATTGAAAAGTAATTAATTCACATGCATGTTTCTTGACTAAGAAAATATACAAATCGACCTAATTAATATATTCATCGATCGAGGACGTACATGAATTCTCTAAATTATAGAGTGGTACTCTTATAATAATGTGATAAAATAGTTATTTTATATTAAAAAAAGTGATGCAATTAAATTATATTAGTGGAATGCGCAAAAAATACGTAAAAATGATTGTACATAAATTTTTTATATGATCGGATATTGACATAATATTTTGCATGATCTGTACAATCTATCTTTTATATATATGATCACAAAATTTTAAGATTAGTATAATGATATTAGGCTGATAATATATATTATATTGTGATTAATGCTTTGGCATATGGTAATTAACAAACATTAGTACCGATCACTAATTATTTGTTCGATCGACCGACCCACGACTTGGTTTCCGCGTGCGGCTTTTCAAGTAGTTTAATTAATTCCTCGTATATCTTTTACTAACGAATAAAGAAAATGAATTTTTCGTTTGAATTCAAGATAAGATAAAATAGTTTTAGATGAAAGATAAAAATTAAATAAAATATTATTATTATTATTTTAAAATTTAAAAAAGTTGAATTATTTATTATATTTTATATGAAAATTTAAAAAAATTTTAATTATGAGATAAAATAAAATCATGAGGTGGAATCCCCTCTCTCTCTCTCTCAATAATCTCTTGTAGACTCCGCTTGATTCCTTTAATTAATTTATATATTATATATTAATATTAATCGTGACACATAAACGGCCAGGTGGTCCAAACAAAACATTAATGTAAAAGCTGGATCCGTCATATGATATAAAACAATGCAATTAATGATTCATGACCATCTTTGCTTATATCAATATATTATTATATAAATTAGCCAATATATATAATAATATTATTCATTACCATGCTCAAGAAATCGATCGATCATAGTAGTTATAATTCAATGTTTAAT
Organism: Carya illinoinensis; assembly: GCF_018687715.1. Classification (NCBI taxonomy): domain Eukaryota; kingdom Viridiplantae; phylum Streptophyta; class Magnoliopsida; order Fagales; family Juglandaceae; genus Carya; species Carya illinoinensis. Next base: position 2,254,814 of record NC_056757.1, read on the forward strand.
TATTTAGATGCATGCATGGGACCATGATCATCGATCAGGCATATATATAGCTAGCCTGCAAAACAATATTAATATATATATATATCTGATTTAATTTTAATATTTTTTTTAATAAAAGAAATAGGTAGAACTTAGAAGGATTAGGATATCATTCTCATCTAATTTTGCATGCAAGTGGGTCCTAATTATTAATTAAGGACGAAAATTAGGGGGAAATTAGGACATTGCTAATTTCCTAATCTCTCTCTCTCTCTCTCTCTCTCTCTCTCTCTCTCTCTCTCTCTCTCTCTCTATATATATATATATATATATATCGTTTTATTTCACCTTCTTATGAGCATAATTTCTGTCGAAAAGAAGGATAGAGAATCGTCAGCTCATCAGCAACATGCATGTACATGAACATAAAAAATAACGAAAACAAGAAGAAAACTACGCATGATATACATTAATATATAACAAATGGACGCGGCTTCTCGAAGCATCATGATGATCAGTATATATATTAATTTGGAGGAGACATGAAACGTGACAATTGACGTATTACTTACTGTCTGTGTGCTGGTTGGCATGATCCCATGGGCATTGCGTATTTATACCAATCAGGCCGAAACTAGCTGCTTAATTAGACGATCGATCAGCAAACTGCATCATGTACATTATAATGTCAAACTTTTCCTTTAAAAAAAAAAAATTAAAATTTACTGTAAGAAAACTGTATATTTATAACCAGTTATTTCCAACAAAATGAATATTATTTCAAGTTAAAATAAGATTATTTTCATCACAAATAGTCATTTTTATTACAAAAAATTCTTTACAAATACTAATTTTTCTTGAATAAAATCACAATTATTTTTTAGAATTATGGAGGCGGTTGGTCAATTAATCTAATATATATATATATATATATATATATATATATATATATATTATATGTATAAAAGGAGATCAGGTTTTATCCGTTCAATCGGATGAGGAGACGTTGGATATAATATTACTCGATTCTTCCAAGATTGTAAGGGTCAGATGCAAAAAGAGACACTGATCATGTCATCTCATGCGTGCATGTTGCTCCATGCGTGGGTAAGGTCGTCGTCTAAAATAATAACCTAGTCCATATCATCCTATTATATATACAACTAGCTAGTCTGTTAATAATTCATGTATTATATCATATTTTTAATAATTTTTTTATTTAAATGATTAATTAGTATATGTTACACCAATTGGTGTTACCAACTAAAGATCATGATAAAAAAAAAAATCAAGAATATTGAAAAGTAATATTAGCTTTATTTTTTAAAACAATTTTTTTTTTTTTTTGTATTTATTTAAAGAAATTTGAAAGAATTCCAATTTCATAAAATTTTGGGCATGCATTTTTATAAATGCTTCGTTCATTTGGGTTCAGATCTAGTGAAAAGGATCCATAGTATAAACTTTTATTATTTGATTGCGAAAGAATTCCATATTCATATAATTATCAAGGGAAAATTATATTTTAAAGTACATCCATATAATTATTAAATGAAAATATTAATATTTAAGTTCATTTCAATAAATTACAATATTCAAATTAAAGAATAAATAAGAAAAGGTCATGATAGTAAACATTCATTTAATTCATTTTTATTATTAACTTCTAAATAAGGTTAGTTACTTTCCAATCTTTTCCATTCCATTCTAATTTAATTTTAGAACACCAAAACAAGAAAGATTTTATTCATTTCATTATTGTCATTTTCATTCAATATACTCATTCCATCAATCCCAATCCATTCATTTCCTTTCATTTTTTCGTTCTGTTCCATTCATTTTCTAAGTTGTAGTGCAAGTGGGTCTTGTATTCTTCCTAGAGACGAATTAGGTCAATTGGGGTAGTGCTTATCCAATAGGGTTGGGCTTAGTTTGGACTGTAGAAAGCGAGAGGCCATTTTACATTTCTTTATCCCAACTCCAAGCCTATTTGGAGCTCAAAGAATTTCGCGGTATTATATAAACGAAAGATTTATATATCCAATATTGCTATTTGAGACATTTTACACCACACAACATTTATATTACATGGTTTAATTTGTAAAATTTAAATTTTAAAATTTATCTTACAAATTAAATTATATCACGTAGATGGTGTGTGGTGTTAAAGTTTTCAAAAATATTTATTCTTATATACTAACTCATTAAACATTTTGAATATGACCAAAGTGATAAAATTATTACACCTAGATATAGTCTTGATGTGTACAAGTCTCGTGCAAGCTCTTTGAAAAAGTGTACCATTAAAAAAATAATTTTTTTCATATAAGTTTTAGATTTATCTACTTTTTATAAAAATAATTAAAGTTTTTATTATTTGTCACGTTGTTAATTATCTTTTAAAAATAATAAATGATAGGGATACAAATGAATTACACACACTAACGTGGCACAATGCCATGTCATCATTTTTTTTCCCTAAAAAATCCCGTTGCCCACAATCTAGCTCTCTCCCCTCAATCCTCCCTTTCAATTCCAAGACTTGCACGTTGCAAGTGAGAAGTAGCAGACCCCTCGCCAACAACCCGAACCCGAGCTAACCCACAACCCAGCACTCATGTTTTGGCATAAACCTTCAATATTTGCTTAAAGTCCCGTTTGGTTATACAGATGAGATGAAATGTTTTAAATAGTAATGAATAAAATAT